>NC_060157.1:9368529-9567465 GCF_021292245.1 Micropterus dolomieu
AGAAGAGACAATATTCAATATGAACAGAATGATACATGTTACAGACCTTTTTTGGATATGATATAGAGGATACTGGCCTGAGGCATGGTACTTATGACCAATCAGAGCAATTCTTTTTAAGAATTCATGAAATTAAATGATCACTGAACCAATTGCCTCTTATTGTCCCCAAGGCAATTGGCTTGACAGATACTGGCTGAAAGCAATAGTCATTAAATTATAACAGAAATCTGCTAAAGGCAATAGTACAAAGACTAACAAATGACAACATTTGTTAAAGTTACATTCCCTCATTCTTCTATTCATCTATGGACTCCAGTCAGGAAGCAACAGGGTAAGCCTTTTCGGTTCCACTGCTCCCCGCCACTGAAGCAGTGCATAATAACTCATAGCCAACATCGTGCTGGAACGCGGCAGAAATTGCTTTCAAGCTCCCACTTAAAATAGTCCCGGTGACAAGCCTGCTGCTTTAAATAAGCGCCTCAGCCTGTCTGGAGAGGCTCCTTAATCCCAGTGGTGAGAGACACTCCAACAGGAAGACACTGGGGTGAAAAAACACTCCTGCACCAGAGAGACTGGAACAATTTACAGCAGGTGACTGTGGGAAGCAGGATTCACCAGCAGGGCAAGATAGAGGGAGCGACAGAGAGCGCGTGGGGGGTGCGCAGAAGTGGAAAGGGAATATACATGGAATGGAAATGAGACAGCTTACCTACAAATATCTCAGTGCCCGCACCTACACCCCCTAAAATACATCCTTTAGGGGCACTCCAGCATACATTTTTTGTTTTGAGCAGCTCTATTATTAAAATTGTAAAAGGCTGAAAATACCAGCACAGAGAAATAAAACTATACATGTCCAGGGGGCAGTGACAACATCCAAATATCTACAGTCAGTGCTTTCTACCACTGCTCAGTTTCTGTTTCTGGACACTTCTTGTGCTCTCTGGCCTCTGTGTCTCTGTGATGCTATGGTGTGAGCCACGCTCAGTCCCAGCTAGGTGATGTAATCTTGGGCTAGAGAGGGAGACAAGGGGGCTATGACGTCACCCACGACCTCACTAACATTTCTCCCACCACACACACAAAAGCTCTCCTCTGAGAACAGTCTGTCCAGTACACAGAGAGAACATTTTGGCTTGTCCTCACTCACAATTTTTTTTCTTTACCTCCCTCATTGCCTCTCTTGTCCCACCCTCTCATTCTTTTCCACTCTGAGCCTTTGTCCCCTTTCTCCCCCACTTTTCTCCCTCTCTCTCTGCCACCCTATCACTTCCATTCTCCTTCCTTCCCCTCCTCACGCTCCCACCCTCACTCCCTCTATACCTGAGGCTCTTGTTCTTTTATAGCAAATTGAACCTTTCACTCTGAAAGAAATAATTACTCTCTGGAGAGAAAAGGGACTGCCGTGGAATGCTGATATGACACACAATGTCACCTTGCCACTCAGGAGCTGCCTGCACACCCAGCTCAGAAAGAGAGAGGGGGGAGGATGGGGAGAGAGCGGGTCAGGGAGCGGGAAGGGTAAGGAGGGTTATAGAATAGAAGTAGCAGAAAAGTAACAGTAAAGAGAAAGAGAAAACACGTGGGTGAGGGAAAGGGAAACTATGCCTGCATTGGTAAAAGAAAACAGGAGATGGAGGGAGTGAAACCACCAAGAGGACAGGGAAAGTACAGTGAGTAATAAGCCACAAGAAATGAGCAAAGGAATGACAGAAAAAGAATAATAGGTATGAAAATGTGTGAGAGGACACCGACTGGTAGGACTGACACCGGTATATGGAACTGTGAAGAAAAAGTGAGAGAAGAGGACAAGAGACGATACATGATAAGAAGGAGATAAGTAAGGTTACAGGGCGACGTGGGAGAGAGAGCAAGGTAGTGTCTTGGGGTCAGAATGAGAGAACAAGAATGAGAGATAAAGACAGGGACAGACAGGGTGTGACAGCAAGAGCCCTTACTGGGGTCAAACCAGGGATGGATCCATCTTCATCCACTGGCATTTGTGAGCTGGGGGAGCAAGAGCAGCGAGAGCCGTGAGCCGGATCACTGCCATTTCCACTTATTACCCATCATGCCTTTCAGCAGAGCAGCCATGCAGTCATGCCTTGGCCCCTGGGAAGCTAAACGGCCCTCTGTGGGCTGAAAGGCAGAGGGGACAGAGTCAGAGGAAGGGAGGAAAGAATAGGGGAAACCATAAGGGTTTTGGACCCTGTAATACTGCCAGAGGCTCTCAGACTCATCTCAGGGATGGATCCAGACTTATTGTGGCTAAGTCCAAGCTGGATCAAGCCTACTGCCAGAAGTTTCTGCCAGTGTTAATTTCGTCAGCAAGAACTAAAAAACCCACAGTGTGTCCACAATGGAAATACAATAACCAAATAAAATGTCCCTTTTTAAACAAAAACCATGACAAATTGAAGTGCAATTGTTTTCTATACATTTAAACTAAACAATACTATGAAAAATGGATGAATGAATAGCCATCAAACAAAACCAGCACATTATCTAATTTCTTCACTGATGACAATAACAAGTGTAATCACAGTGACTGTACACCGCAAAGACAGTGACTTAAGTCACCTTAGAAAGTGTGAGAGTGAACTAAAACAATTAAATTGTGGTTGGGCATCTAAACAATGAGCTATAAATCTATGCAAAGAGGGGAGCTGCCGATTCAAATGATAATTCTCGGTAGGTTCATCTCTACTTTCACATTGTCACATTGTCTTCACATTAGCATTACATGTAATCACAATGGTTTGACTTGTCATGTACCCTCATGTACCCACCCCCTAGAAAATCATTCTATCATACCTAAAAATATTTGGGTGATTTTCTTCAATGTAGCGGTCTGAATTAAATACTGTAGAGATTTTACATAACTGCACGATTTTACAAAAATTATTTTATGTGGCATTACGGTAATTTTACACATAAAGAATAGGTAAAGCCTCCAAAAACATGTGTACAGTAAATGTCTGTGTTTATGTGGATTTAAAGTCTGAGAAAATAACCCTGATGATGTCATCAGTTTATAGGCTTAAGACTTAAAAGTTTAACTATAACTATATGGAAGTGCAAAAGTAAACCACTAAAATACCCCTTTAATTAATTACATTTCAACTGGGTATATGACACCTGGGTATATAAAATATTAATTGACTTTAGTTTTTCATTAACTAAACCTAGACTAAACCTTGCAAAATGAAATGGCTTAAATGTCACTCAAACTAAAATTGTCTTGTATAATGACTTTAACTTAACAAAGTCAGATGCCAATATAAGCCGTGGTTCCTGAAGTGATTTCATATGGTAGAACTCCCCATCAAGCCAGAGCAACATCAGATAGTGAGACTGTATATGACTATAAAGTTAAAAGTACATGTTAACATGGTTGATGCTGAATAGGGAAATAAACCTGCTAGGTTTGTTACTGGATAAATGGGAACACCAATCTTGGCTGACACCAAGCTGTACATAATACAAAAATATTTTATACTGCTATTGTGGTTACTGTATAATTGAACCAGACGTTTGGGTTTACTGAGTCGGAATACAATTAATCCCTTGTATCTTTATCTTGACACATGACCACTGGAAATTTACAAAATACAAAGAAGAAGGAAAGAACAAACCATATGTAAATGCATACTGTATACACCTACATGCACCTCTGATAACAGTCAACCTCCACCACCTCTGCCACTGTGGCTGGTGAAATGAGGGCTATTTTTAATATCTGCTCTGGTGCTTTCTGAATAATGGGCAAATATTACTCAAGGTCACAACTCATTTGTCAGGCTGTGAGTTGAAGGAATGGCCCAGTGCACTAAGGCTAACATTCAGCTTTTATTCCGCTGATAAAACCCACAGCAGCTTTACGAGTACAAGCAGTTAAAAATGGAAGAATAACAGGCATTGGTAAGACAGAGGTTTGTGGCAGAGAGTGGTGGACAGCACAGCATGCAAGAGAATAATTCGCAGGGAAGGAAGGAAGGAACAGGAACAGGGCTTAGGCTAGGACCAAATTGGAGAAAATCCATCAGCTTATTGCCTCGTGATGTTATAACGGAATGCCAAAGGTGGCAGGAAGGAGTGGCTCTGAGGATAAATCATGTTGCCTCTGCCTCCATGACAACTTTAGTCACAGTGACGTCTACAAAGTGGCTGTGGTGATCAAACAGGAGCTGTGATGACTTCATCCAAATGTCACACACACAGTACTACAAATACCCCGTGTCTCCCTGGGCAAGCATTATTTGATCCTGGGAGACAGGCTCCTGACAGGCCATAACATGACAACTAGTCTCATATCTAAGACAGTGAATGACAAGACACAGTTCGCCAAGTCTATCTATAATACATAGAATAATAAAACAGATATAGAGGACACCACTACCATGTCATGCCTTACAGCTATATTATTAATCATAGGGGTTTGCAGTTTACTGTCATACAACTGTAAACTATTACTTTGCTCTGTGAGCCTCACACTGTGTCAACCACTGTGTGCTTCCCGCCCCGCAACCCCTGGTCTTAGGTTATTAAATCCTACAGCCCCCAGCATGCATTTCCAGCTAAGATGCTTCCAACCCTGGCCAAAGACTTTTATCTTCCTCCCCAGCACAGGCATGGCACCTCCGTGATGCTTTCAATTTTCTGCTCTGTGCTTCTGTGTTTTATGGGCCTGTGCAAAGGTTCCAGACTGACTGGCTAGGCTGACCTGGACTCCCAGCCTCTTGGTGTGTGCGCCGTGGTTGGGGTGACATCAAGGCCACTGGCCAACCATAGACAGGGCTACGTGGCATCATCAGCCAACCACAGAACACCCAGACACCCCATCTGGAAATACACAGGAAGACATCATGTTCTCACATGCTGACAACACACGCAGTGCTCTCACATACAGAGAGTAATCATAACACACAGCACCAGGCTGGGATGTCAGTTGCTTTAGTCCAGAATACTACAGTTCTTTATGAGGCCCATCCTTTGCTCTGAACAAAAAGGAGATATTCATTGGCACAGTCTAGGAGTCAGTCTTTGCTTTTGTAATTACCTGTACACACAGATGAGTGGAATAAGTAAACTATAGCTATTGCACAGTCAAAGCATCTAGGCACAGGGAGGAGCTTGGGTCTGCTGTTAACGAACGCCGGGTAAAAGCCGCATCTTTCTTTTCTGAATGTCCTTATTCATGCATTAATTAAGTTTCATCTTAGCATTAGCTCTAAATGGCTATTTATTGCATCAGTGTCTTATCAATGGTGTATGCGAGAGTGGTTAGTGCTTTCTGTGTGGCCACTGAAGAGACCTCATTCAATAACAGCCAGGTCCAACAATCAAAACTACAGTGTATTTCATAGTAAAACTATGGACAACAGCTTCAGCCTATATAGCCTAACCCACATAAGATTTATTATCTCATCTGAGCACATGAAGTCTCTTTGCAAAAAAACTATGTTAGTAAATGTTGTTGGTTGGATTGAAAATATGGACAGTGGATGGGATGACCAAATAAATAACAGGTGCTTCCTCCTGTGAGCATCCATCATCCAATGAGCACACAATTTCCCACGACTCTCCCTCTCCCATGACTGCAGTCTCAGTTGTTTTTGCTGTCTCTTGGCACACCATGGATCCAAATCGAATCATTACTTGGATTGAAACTTGGCTTTTTTCAGGTGTAAATACAAGGTTGATGGGAAGGTAACTCAATAAGGAGGATTTAAAGCCACCGTTAGATGATGGCCTGATGACCCAGCTCCATTCTGAAGAGCAGCTGTCCTCCAGGACCTCTAGGTGTCTCTCTCCCTGGTGTATGATTTGGTTCAGCTCCTCTTCATGCATTTGTACCTGTTCAGAGCAGGCTGAAGGGGCAGGGTTCAGGACCCTGTCAAATCCCCCTTCACACCCTCGGCTTCTTACTCAATTAAATCTAAATTCCATGTAGGGTATGAGGCAAGGATGGAAGAACCTAGCTCCCCTGAAAAGGCTTGAATAGAGAGCAGAGGTTTTTCCTGTGCAGGGAATATGGTATGATGCATTACATCTCAACCCAGCACCCATAGCCCACCGCTTAGCTGATCTTTGAAAGATATTGCTTATAAAAGAGATGACTCCAGGCGACGGCCAAGTTCTGTAGTTTTATTACACCTTGGGGCTACAGCAGCCTGTCTTTGGAGAGATAAGGTTGTACCCTTTTCATTTTGTATCCTCCGGCCGATATTTTAAGCTGGCTTGTTAAGGGCAGGCGAGCTGAGTGCTGGAACAGAGTTTGATGCATGGCTTTACAACAGGAGCCGGGCCCATAACGCTCAAAGGCCGATCATTACTGACCTTAATAGCCCAGTCTGCATCTGGGCTTGATTGATCGTGCCTAGCAGGTTGTGAAATGCGCCATCTGGAAGGAAGGAAGGTGAGATGGGCAAGCGGAGACGAGGGAGAAGGCAGGCAACACCAGCCGAGCACGGAAGAAGGGAGGAGAAGAAGAGAGCGGGAGGAGATGGGGGAGAAAAAACACAAACCTAGACGATCTTGTACTGAAATTGATGGCCATAGTGGGATGCTGTAGAAACTTAACTGCACTAAGAGGCCCACCAAGCACCATAAACACTGTCCCTGACATAAACAACAACACTTAGCCAGACTAGGTGTATACAATATTCATCTGAGGAGCTGCTGCTTGGTAACTCTCGTTTACTTGCTCTGTGCGCTTGGATAAAATCAGCACTGCTTAGGTGAGGCAGCGGGATGGTATAGTAAGTATGATATGAGTTATGTAAATAAGCGTGATTTTGAATGTGTGTATGTCCATAAGGGCTGTGTAAGGAACAAAGGATGGTTTGGTCTGCAGAGTGTCCTACCACAGTGCTTTATCTCCTATAGTCTGCATAATGTATGATCCTCAACCACTACATTGGTTACAGGGATTATCATAAGGCACTCAATATTCTGCACAACGGAAGCCAAAATATTGTTGGGTCACCACTTTGCATAAACCCACCCTATAAAACAAAAAAAAAGTTTTTGAATATCACAAGATTAACAGTTATATCATATCACTTAGAGGCACCTTTTATTCCAGTTTTAAATCTACAGAAGCCTGTCATCTAGGAAATAGCACATGATGTCTGTACTCCATACAAAGTTCATGCATAGTAACTGTATCACTCAAGTCGTTCATGCCCAATGCAATTTCCCTGCTGCAAGTATTCAAGTTGGCAGAACACCACTGAGCAGCCCTTTCGTGTCAGCTGAAGCTCCCGAGAGACCATCAAGCTTGTGTTCTCCATTACCATACTCTCCTCTCAGTCAGTCAGTAATGGTAGCTACAGTAGGGTGAACTAATGTGTATCTGGTACAGAAAAAGGATTCTGACAGACTCCTTTTTGCACTTCATTAGACCAATTATTTGGCTTGCTGAGTCATTTGACCCAGTCAAATCAAGTGAGTTATGATAAATGCAGAGAGGGTTATACTGCACTGTGAGTTTTGATATCAAAATGTTCATATATCTGCATTCTGTAAAGACACCAGCACAATGCAACACACCATAACTTGGGTGTAAGAAAGTGTTTAACAGCAAATTTACATATACGGTAATCAGCACCACGGAATGTCTTTTGGGCCAACTTTATGTAGGGGAAGATGAAACATCTGGTATCAGGTAGGTTAGGAAAAAGAACAAGGGAGTGAGAAAAGGAGAGGGTAAGATAGCATGCAGTATGTGTGTGTGTGTGTGTTTTATGCTTACAATCGCTGCACACCTTTGCATTGTGTGTGTGTGTTGCCTGTGCGCAATCTTGTACGTGCATGTGAAAGAGATCAAGACACACAGACAGCCTGGACAGTGGGTTCGTGCATTTTGAGAGAGAGAGAGAGAGAGAGAGAGAGAGTGTGTGTGTGTGTGTGTGTGTGTGTGTGTGTGTGTGTGTGAGAAAGGGAAAAGGGATGACAGAGGGCCAGGTGGAACGGAGACTTCTGTCGCTGACTCAACACCTTTCTCATTTTATTACCAAATCATCCATGACAAACAGCTCTGGCGTTTGGCAAAGGTGAGGCAGGCAGGATAAAAACTGCGATGAGAGCAGAGGAGGTCACCTCAATGCTGCAAACATTGCATTGGTAATGTAACATGTCTGTGTCACTTCAAATGTCACCTTTACAATATGTAGTCATCCATGTGTCATTTTTAGATACACTGGGGTGACAGTGATGGCCCTCACTTCCTATAGACTCCCACCACTACAACACAAAAGGCTGGCGACGGAGAAATGTAATCACCTGAGTGACTAGCAAAAGAAAATGCTTAGTGACAACACAATCAATACAGCCTATAAAATATGAAGAAATCGTTCTTTGAGAACATTCAAAAGCAAGTCAACCATAATAGTAAAAAAAATATTTTGAACTACGCTAAAATGGAAGTGCTGTGTGTAAGATCTGTTTTACTGAACAATGATAACATATTAGTTACTGTTTATAAAACACAGCAACCAAAAAAAAAAAATTGCGGAAATCATATCTGGCCTTTTTACCTCATCCTCTAGTTTTGCTACATCTATATGCTTGTGAATCCCTGCTCTTGAAACAGCAGCACGATTGTTTCTGACCCTTATTTGGGGCCGGTGTTACACTGAGCAGATGTTGTTTCGGACAACTCAGTGCTGGGGAATACGGTTAGAGGGTACGCCTGCCATTGTTGGATGTCAATGAGATGCCAAAGCCTTTTGTGGATACGTGAGAGAGAGCAGATTAGCCTGATCGACGGCTATAAGTTGCTAAGGATGGAGCTTGGAGCGTGGTAAGCCAGGGCGTTGGAGTGGAATGGAGTTCATTCATGAGTTACGAGTCTGTTTCAATGATGTAGTAAAAGATGAATAAATCCTCCCAACAGCCTGCGGAAAAAAAACAACAACCTCAGGCTTGTGACGGAGACTCATACAAGACAACAGGCAGAAGACAGAGACTCTGGCGGCTGACAAACATACAGTATGCCAAAAAATCAAACCACAAATCAACACTAGATACAGTAAACAGCAGAAAACACACATCAAACTGCCATGCCACTACAAACTACTTTTTTTTTTACACAGACTTTTATATTTTACCCACAGTCAAGACAGCGCTGGAAACAGGCAGAGTAGCCCTGAGGACTGTCACAATCTCCTTTGTCAAGTTTATTTTTCAAGGAGATATTCCCTTCTTAAGAGGCTGAGGGAGCCCATGTAAAGTCCTGGACAGACAAGGAGCACGCTGATATAAATACCAACACAGCTAAGAGCTCTTCTCTGCCTCACAAGGACCCAGACCTGCAAGGACAAATGACCGTCCCTGATGCTGTCCCCGAGTCCCTGTGCTAAAAGAGGCCGGTTTAAGGTTAAGAGGACCTCAGCCCACCAACCACCAACAAGTTGCATTTACAAAGTCAAACTTCTCCTCTCATGAGAAACCTAAGCAGGGATGTGTTTTTAGCTTGAGATAACCTACTTTACACACATCTTTATCATGCAGGCAGAAAATATGACAAGAAATAAAATGGCTTTGATAGAGGGTTTTGGGTGCACATTAGGATGGAGTAGCCAAAAATCTAATTAGTTTTCAGGTGTCAGTAAAGAATGTTCCTTGACTTCCTGTTTATTATCAGACTGACTAGTGTAGAAGATCCCTATGGAGACCAAGTGTTAGGGATTAACATGTCATCACAGAAGGGGGAACACAGACATTTTGACAGTTACACTTGTGAGCCGAGGCTTTATCTAACACCTGCCTCGCACCTCCTGTCCAGAGGCGCACCTGTTCTGACACAGTGTGAGGCTCAGATCCATTCCTGGAGCAGTGTTTACACCTGTCCTAGCCTCCCAGCAACACACTCCGACAGGGAAGAATGAGAAGATCAGGAAAACTGGGAAAAGAGGAAGATGCAAAAACAAGAAATTGATGGAAATTTCCTGTGGAGATGCTGGGGTGGAGTAATGGCAACGCCTGAGCATGCTCAGCAGCGCTGTGGTGTCGAGGTAACATTGATGCATGGTGTGACCTTACTTGTAATGCCAGCCTTAATCTACGCAAGTGGAATAAATGAAGTGGGGCCGCTGCGGACGTGTCACCCAGACTTATAAAGACAAATCCACCACTGCTGTGAGCTGTGTACATGTATTCATAAAAGTCAGAGAGACGTCTCGACAGAGTGGAGTGCCCTGCATTGCCGGCTGGCTGGCGACGAACACATCCTTGCTCATGGTTGTCATGGCTGCTTGGAGCTGTCCATCATTAGGTGTGTAACACACAGAGAGGGTATGTGAGAAAAATAGATGGCAAGAAAAAAAAGTCAGCTGAAGAAAACTGAAAAAAAAAAGCTAAAGATTTTGCTTTAGCTTCTTTTTAAAAACTCTGATTTGTGTTTTTGTCAGACACAGAATGGGAAACTGTTAAAAAGAGAAAAAGAGTCAAACAATCTATGCAATTTGGCCTTTTTGTTATGAGGTCATGGATCGCCCTCTGCGTATAAATCTGCTTCTGGCCTTTACCTAAAAATGATCAGGTAGGTATCTTTAGAGGAGTACTTAAGCTTGTGATGAGTATTTGAAAATGATTTGCGAGGACAGTACTTGAACCTCACACTGATCTGAGACTAACTGCTTTATTGCAAAGCCCAGTGTGCTGACACTAACACAACTTGTCATGACCACTCATTACAGTTTAACGATGGATGTCCTGACAAACAACGTTTTCTGCCGTATAGCCGACTGGCTGTCAAGTTAGTGGCAGTCAATTCATACTTGGCTGGCTTTATCGGCATGTACTTCAAGTAAAGGGCCGTCATTGATCACCGTGCGTTTAGTCAGTTTGTTTCAGAGCAGTGGGAGCTCGCCGGATTGACAACAGTCCTACCCTTGATAGATGCTGGGCTGACAGTGGACATATGGATGTTGAGCACTGACACACGCAAGGGGCATTGGGATAGGGGTGTGTCTAACATGCCAACAATCTTATGTCCACTATGAGGTCTGCTCCCCCTCCCACTCTCCCCCTGCCTCCTGTCCGGTCCTCTGACATAGCCGTGATTAATACCCTTGGCCAAGATGATGATAATAATGATCATAATTAATCAAGGGTTCTTCCTGCAACTCCAGGAGCCCACAGTGACCTGGAAAAGACACCCGGACCTCTTTTCCCCCTTCCTCTCTCTCTCTTTCTCCCTTTCCTCCTCCCTTCTTCCTCGTCTCACTGACAGGCCTGAACCTCGGCCCGGCAGAAAGGGCCATGCATTATCCTGCCATCACCACTTCTATTTATATCACACCGTCTATCACTATCACTTACTCTGCTCCACCCGCTTTTCCTCCGCCTGCCTCTCCAAAGTGGAGTTTTCTTAAAGCTGCCCCATATTTCCTGGTGGAATAACGCTGCCTATGCAAATGGCTAGGAGTCAAAGAAGCAGCCTTGGTGACAGTGAGAAACTAACATCATCATTTTTTAGACGTACACAGAAACAACGTCCAAAACAAAAGCTACCACCTCTTGCTGCCTGGGGCCTGGTAGGAGTCTCCCTCTCTCTCCTCTCTGTAGTGTATTCCTGAAAGTTTGACATGCTATGTTTATGTGTGCATGTCTGTGTGTGAGAGAGAGCATTTCCGTGAGAAGAGTGTGTGTCTCTTCTAGAGATCTAGAATATATGCAGCAGCAGAATGATATTTTAAATTCCTTGGCGGCTGCCAGGTAACAGTAGCCTGGAGCAATGGAAATTTTTTTTTGTCTCACCTTCTCTTTATTTCCCCCGGTGAGGAGGATACAAAGCTCTTTTGCTCGGCTGAGTCGTACGTGCCAAGCATGTGTTCAAAACACCCCACTCCTCCCCAAGCTACTCAAATGCACATTGCATACAGCATTTCATTTTTTTTTAATTCTACTGTCTCTTAATACACTCTGTCCAACAGTACTAAGAACATAAAGGCAGGTGCTAACAGTGCTTATATGTCACACAACGTATTAACCCCACACTTAAAAGTACAAGGTAGTGTCACCCAGTGTAATTCTGATTTAAAAACTATAAACACCACAATGGTATTTTACTACCATATTTGTATTTATTTTCTTCCCTATAAGTATTTCTATCTCTGGATTTTTGTCACTTTGTGCTCTGACACATTGCTTATCTCTGTATTGAGGGCTTTGCTGGATCTCAGTGAAATCGCGGCACTTACCAAATCCCCCTGTATCTCTGTGCCAGGCCCAGCCGCCCACAGTGGATCCTGCTATAGAAACAACTGCACATGACATCATCAGAGCTCGACCCACACACAGCAGGAACAAAGGAAGACCTACATTTACCCCTATACCAACCAGGTGGCCTACATTCCCCAACTGCATAAGATCTTTTCTTGTTCTTCACTCACATGGTGTTTCTCATGCATTTCAAAATGTCTCACCAGACACTTATGCCAAATTGAGTTCTTAAAACAAACAGATGAATACATGGTACATTGCCTGTTATTATCATCATCATCACTGACGCTCAGCCCAACCACTAAACACATATGTACTAAAAATGCACAATAGATCTGACTGCATCTGAGCCAGAAGTGCACTCTGCCGGTTTACAGCGGTGTTCCTCTCTGTATAAGTGCCATAATGCTTTATGGTCTGATTCCGATTCTATGTTGTCACCATGAAATTAAACTGTTACATCTCACCAATGTTAAAACACAAACCACATTTGTTCCATAGGCCTACAGTTTAAATGCCTTCAGATAGCTTGGTACCAGTGTCCACCCTCCATGATAGCAGCAAACTGTGGCAGAAACAGAGCTTTTTTAAAACAAAGTATTAGTAATGATTGTGAAAAGCAAAGAAATCACATTAACTAAAGATGTACAATACACACCCATGCTAATGACAAGTTTGACAATGACCGATAAGATCAGATCGTATTCATACTCAAGGTCATAAAAGTCATATTAACTGATGGCCATTGAATTGTCAAGGTTGCAGAAAATGAAAGCACAGAGGTACTTTCTGTTCTTTGATAATAGTGTGGCGTGATGTGCTCAGTCTGACCAGCACTGCTTTCAATCTGTTGTGGTCAGAGTTTGAGGGGTCAGCCCTCCCACATCTCCAACCTACCCAGCAGAGACCTTGAGCAGACTGCAAAGCAACAAATGATGTTGGGACTGATGTATGGACACAAGAAAATAAGTAGAAAAGGATGATGGGAGGGAGAAAACGAGAGAGGGAAATCTCTGGAGTCAGGGGAACAGGTAAGGCAGCCGTTGCTGGCAGCAGAGCAGTCATCTTCAGTCACTGGGGCCAAAGTGAAGAGCCTAGAGGCAAAACTGCTCTGCCAAGTCTGTGTCTAAAAAGAAATAAAGGCTTTTTATCACAAAAAAACACAGTATGTCTCCAATGAACACAAAGATGCTGTTGATAACCTTGCACTGGTGCTGAACATCATCTCTCCCCAGGAAGCTGAAAGCAGGGAGGAAATATTGACAGAAATATTTTCAGATTATATTCTCATGACTAAATCAATACACAGATGGGCCATCTCTTCAGAGTGGAGTTAGAATGGAGTCATCGTGAAGGTCAAGCAGTTAGCCTATTAAAGAGGGAGCTAGGCGCACGATTTGGCAGCACATCTCTACCTCCTCCTGCATGGCACGGAGGTAGCAACTTTCAGGAGTTGATTAGCAGTAGAGACGGCTCCCACGACACAGGAGACCCCCGCCTCATAAAATCCCAAGCTCGATAGCAGAACAAGGGAGCCTGGGAGAGGGGAACTGGAGGGAATTCAAGGCAGAAGAACTGCCTGCCTGCCTCATCTTTTACAGGACAAATTAAAACCACAGCGGAACAAGTCATAAAACAGGAAATAATGAATTCAATTATACTTTTTAGTGTTTAGGGGCTGCTGGTGAGATGTGCTGAGTGGGCAACGCGAGACGCGTGCACAGCAACGGGCACAGACTGATGACTATGTTGGTGGCGCTGAGCTTTGCTGAGGGCTGCGTGTATGCTGACTGCATGTCTGCATGCCCCTAGGAGCAGTTTAGACCTCAACAGGGCCTTCATTAGCAAATGAATGACTCTTAATTGGCCTGGCAAATACACAGGATGCTTGTTGATTATAGGGAGGTTTTTTTTCTTCATCCAGTACTCGTACGAAACAGATGCACAAATACACAAAGTCTATACACAGCAAGATACAGCTAAACTAGCAGAGAGGCATGCTTTAACGCAGGCAATACTGACAATAACTGTCATGTCATCAGAATGACAGACAATTCAAGGCTTTGCAGTGCCAGGTTCAAAAGCAGGGCTTCAGCTGTCAACAAAGGATTCTGACAAAAAATCCTAGGACATATTCTCTTTCTTCAGCCTATCTATACTTCTCTCTATATCTCTCTACCTACCACCACCTATTTTTTGCTCTTTTTCAATCCGCTCTAGCTTGTCCCCTGGCATTACTAACACCTCAGCAGGAGGGAGAATCACAGACAAGAGTCCTGGTGTCCTAGATTCAGCAACACTGGCAGGAGCACGGCACATACTGGCCTGTCGTACGAGCTGCCATATAGGACTGAAAAATCAGCCACACGAGGCAGCCTAGTTCAAACACAATACAGAAGAGCTCACAGGGCCCCCTGTCACTGTTCACATACACACACACACACACGCTTATGGCTGACGATAAAGAGAATGCAATGTGTTACGGTTAGGATTGTTCCTGTGGTATTCCCTGTGGTTAGGTTTGTTATATCAGTAATGCCATCAGCACACTCTTTTAATCTGTGTGTAACAGTGTGCTTGAGTGTTTCTGTAATTTAACAGATAGTACAAAGATATAAAATGAAAACAGAGTATAAGGATAAACATGTTGATGTATGAATTCATATTTGTGGACCTATGAGTAAATAGGAAGGAAAAATGGAGAGGCACAAATGGTATATCGGGAAAGTCAGTGTCGCCTCTATGCGCCAGCCCTTGGTGCCACTCACCCACTGCCAGCCTGCCAATTAAGGCCCTGATTAAAACCGACAAAGTGTCTCCAAATGAAGAAAGAGCTGTTGGAGGTCTTAACTGCTGAAGCCTGTCAATTACACTGCCAGAGGAAAGCGGTGAGGGAAGAGCAAGAGGGTATAGCAATGACACGCAAAGCAGGGGGCATAGATGAAAATAAGATCTCTCATTCAACGACTATGACTGTATGACTCCTCCAGAAAAAATGGATAATGTGTGAGAAGGAATTTATCAGAGAGCTGACTTTTAGGTGTTTATTTTGTTTATTCAACCCCAACCCTTCATTTTGTCTGTTCTTTTGTTTGAGATTTTATTTGCAAAATTGTGTGTGTGTGTGTGTGTGTGGTTTGGCGAGGGGGGGGGGGGGGGGATACATTTGCATACAAATGGTCATATTTGTAGGGGAAAAATGTGTCATGTGGTAGACTTGTAAGAGATATCTTGGACCAACGCCACAGTGTCCTTTTTGTTACCTCTTGTTGTATGTTGCCACTGTAAGTCATAGAAGCCCCACAGTGATGGGCTCAACAGCAAAGCCCTCAATCCCAGATAAACCACCCACTGTGTACATCAGCTGCTAAAATATGATGGTATTCGTGAGGTCATAAATCTTGTTTTAGTGAGATGGGAAGAAAGAAGAAGCCCTAGTCTCCCCTGCATCGTTACAGCAGCATCCCTGCGGCCCATTCCACCTCCATTTAAGCTAAATGTCAACTTTTCAGCTCTCTTTTTTTTTGCTTCCTGCAGTTGCCATTTGTTTTAACGCAGGGGGAGGAAAGTAAGAAAATAAGTCAACAGGAAGAAAACTACAAAGGGTTTGTTGTCAGCAGCTTTCAGGGCTGAGTGGATCCCCGAATGTTCTATAGTTTACGAAGAAGAAAGAATCCAGTGGAGGGTAAATTTGGAGATAAAATGGATTCCCGATCTGTCTGAAACTCTAACCAAGGAGCCAATGATATGAGTAATGAGGGTTGCTATTTGTTATAACAATGTCCTGTACCTGAACTGAAAGAATAATTTCACATCCAACTAGAACTCTAATACCCTAATACTTCATAAATGTTATTATTATTTAGACATTAATCATCATTAAGAACCCTAATGATATTCTTTCAGTTTAATTAAATTGGAATGGGGTTTTTTTGTACTCTGTGGTGCCAAGTGAACGTACTGTAAGATGCTCCGGAAAGCCGCTCAATCATCTCCAGCCAGATGGCTGTGAATTAAGAAATAACTGCTGTGCAAATTCACGTGGGTTGGATGGAAACGGGAAAGCACCTATGCTATGTTATTGCCACTGTTAGACTTCCCATACATGGCATAACACAATGCAGAAAAGATTGATATGCTACAACATTTCTATGTCCTTTAGACCGATATGTTAGCTTTGAGGGCTATGTTCGAAGTGAAACAGGGTCCAAAATCCACCATTACAAAGAGATATCAAAGCATATAATTACTTAATTCATGCTTTCTGCTGTTGTTGTTGTTTGATATAGTCAACTTGTAAAGGGTGGTCTGCTGTTCTGCCATGGGAGGGAAAGATTGTGGCGGCGTTAGGTGAAAAACAAGTAACAGATGAGAAAGCGCCTGCATGCCTCATAAAACAGAGATCGCCATAGCACAACCATTTCCTCTCAGCACATGGAACAACACAGCTAGAGGACAGACAACAGGCTGAGGCGGAGGAGCCAACGCAATGGCCATCTGATAACATTAAGCCCACTGAATCCCACCACTCACCATCTCTCTCTTCTTTCATGCTCTCTCCTACAATCTATCTTGTGGTCTGTCTTTCTCTCTCCTTCTAGCATGAGAGAAAACTTGAAATTTTGAGAAAATGACATTAGGGCCAAAAAATGAAAAACCCAGACTGAAAGAAAGACAAAGAAAGAAAGAAGGTAAACGAGGGAAGATAAGAGCTAGAAAAGAGGCCCTATTTTTGAGAATAAGGGGTATGCATTAAACACTGTGTGAGGCAAACCTCACCTTTTACTACTCTATTGGCTTATTCAGAGGGGAGGCAGCCACTGTTAATATTTCATGGGCCAACAACAGTATAAGGCGGTGTAAGCTCACAGGAGATTCCAATGCCCCCCTCGCTTTCTTGCCTTCCTCTGGCTGTCAGACTTCAAATGTGATCTGTCGAATAAGTATTGTGTGTTTGTCAAAGGATGATGTGTTGTACATGTATCAGCACATGCGCATGTGAACCTACTCTTCTGTGGATGTATCTTTCTCTCTTTGCCTGACAATGCAGAGTAAATGCAGTGAAGAGCAATGCTGAGTGGTCAATGCACTCATTCAGTGGATTAGTGATGGTATCCTTGAACTGAGGAGGTGTAGTTCTACAGAGAACGCTTATTTATCCCAGGAGTGTGACCTATCTGTCCACCACTAAACCAAATAACATCATACAGCTGCCTTAAAGTCCATCATGTTAGGGTACCACATTTTCATCTATATAAAACATTTTCCTATTATCAAGTTAGACAACAAATAGGCAGACATCACTATTAACTGGAGATCATAACATCTGAAAAGCCTTGATGCCACTGGCCCGAGTTGGTCATTTTGCCCAAGACTCCTTTGTCCACTGCGCCAAAATGAGACAACAGCCTCTTTTCTATAAAGCCAATCATGAGCCTTTAATAGGCAATTGTAAGATGCTGTGTCAGACATCCACAAATGGGTGCCATCCTTCATTGGCACCTCTCAAGCGAGCAAGAAAAAAAAAGCAGGGCAGAACCGCTAAGAGCACAAAAGACACACAATGAATCCAGTGCTCTGGTCTTGGCTGTAAGAGGCACTTTGCTGACTGCGTCCCATGAGTGCCAGAGCAGGAGGACAGTCCTTTGTGTTGCAGAAGTCTTGGGCCACTGAATTCCCTGTTTCAGCGATTCTTTAGCAGGGACAGATCCCGAGAGGTGCTGCCTCTCCCTGGGCTCCCCCACTGTGACTGACGTCTACCTTCTGTTCGCATGTAAAGGGGCAAATATAGGCCACTATCTGACCCATTTAATTGGCTCACTCCACTACTTGAACACAACTGTCCTTAAAAGCCTAAAGTGATGATAGGAGAGGTCACCTATAACCACTTGGAAAAAGGGAACACGCGTATGAGCACAAGACGGTCCAAGAAAGAGTTGCACAAAATAAGTGTTTTTTAGAACCAGAGCAACATCACAAAACCTTTTTTAAAAATGTATGATTTCCATAAGCTTACAATGGCACTGATTTATTTTATTTTTCAAACATCTTGTGTTAATGGGCCAGACTCCTGAGCAGTACCTTAATCACTACTCAGCTTTACACTTGTTCATCATACTGTTCTTCGTATGCGAGTGCGACAAAATTTTCAGAACGAGAATGGCATACGTTGCGACTAGTTTACAGGCTGGGCTCAGGCAGAACATGGTGATGGAGAAAGTTACTGTACAGACCTGTCCCTCTGAAACCGTTACAGCCCGTCTGGATGGAAATGTTTTCATAAGCCTATCCAATTCATCAAGGGACTGTTTTATGGGGTCATAAAACAAGGTGTGATAAATACAGTGCCTCTGGTCAAAGAGTTGTTAAGTTCTGATACTCGTGGTGCGGCCAGGGACCAGCCTAAGTCAGAGCATAACACTCAAAATACAGGTGGGAATTAAAGGAGGCACCCTAATATTTGAATCTTCCACACAGTCACAGAGGACAACATCAACAAACTGTTTAGGGTGACAGGAACAATAGGAGAGAGAAACAGCTGATTGAGATGGTATCTTAGTAAACAAATACTCTCAAAGACACACTTGCAGACTTTTATGGTGTACAGAAAAGAAGCTTGTTTTAGATAAAACAAAGTAAAAGCATTGCTCATACTGTGGTTCTAAACTCACTTTTATAGTGCAGTGGCAGGGGTCAGATGGAGAGGCAGAAGAAGGGGGGGGGAGTTAGAGAGACACTGAGCAGCAAATGAATGCAGGAGCCGTGGAACACCTTGACAGGCAGATATCTTGCTATGCACGAGATCTACCTCAGGGGACGTCTGGCTAATTTCCTGTGAAAACAGCAGACTACAGAGGCAAGAGGCAGCGGGTGGAGGTATAACACAGAACAGCAAGGAGGTAAACTATTTTCAGTTCCTAGAAAATTCTCGTCAGAGTTTGTTCTGCTGGCAGTACTGACACGTGACAGGTGGACGGGGGAGAGAGGTGGGGGATGGAGGGGTAGGAAAGACTGTGGTGGGGTTGTGTCTGGGCTGAAACAGCTGTTATGGAGACCCTCCCTGTCTGTGGAAGAGCGGTGATGGTACATGATTATTCAGCATGGCTCCTCATCTGCATCTAGTTTGGGCTGGCGTGGCCCCATCATACTCTGTCTGCAGGCCCCAGATCCTAGCGACAAACATTCTCAACATAAAATACATGAACACTTACTTCCGCTCTGTCTCTCTCTCACTTTTACACTCACGCACACACACACACACACACACACACACACACACACACACACACACACACACACACACACACAAACAGAGCCTCAGTTTCCATACCAAATGGCACAAGCGAGAGGTACGGATAGAATGGCAAATTCTAAATTCTGTTCCATATTCTCTATAAGGGAAATATAGCTCACAGTTCTCATGACACATTTGATATACAGCCATTGCAAATTAGCCATGAGGCTGCAAGTGTGGAATGAATTAATATTCCAATCATCTGCATGATATAACTGCACACAGAACAACGGCAAAGTCATCTGCGTCGCCTTGATTAGTGAAGTACACAAGCAAAAGAACACAATTGTCTGTCTACACCAGAAGCATACTTGTTTCCTAGCAAAGGCCTGTGTCTAATAGAGGCAGCCTCCAATAAATTTGTACAAATATTCCAACAGAATCGGGAAGGCCGCTTCATCAGTGGGATGTGTTGATAAACAATGGCGGTCTCTATTTGCAGACGCTGCTGTCAAGGACGTGTATGTCAGCCCCACCGTTGAGAGAGAGGAGAGAGAACAGAGAGAGAGAGAGAGAGAGACTGGAAGAAAGAAAAGGAAAAAAGAAAGAAAGAAAGGGAAAGGAAAAAAAGGAAGAACAAAAAAAAAGAGGTGAAAGAGTGAAAACTGGGGTTGTTCTCAGAAAGGTCAGCCTGATTGTCTCTGCCCAAATATGCTGGCCTTTTCAAAATTAACTTGGCAAAGGCGATATTTTCCACAAAGCCAGCATCATGAATCAAAGAAGTGTCTATAGTTCATCCCTGAAAGCATAGCAACTTCCCTCCCTGTGTGCTCCACTCTTTCCACTGACAATCCACTCTCCCGCATAGAGCTGACACCTTCAGTAATTATGTAATTAACACCATGGCAAGCCTAATTTCAGACATAGTACATTATAATTGCATTCAGTCGTTCATTAGTTAGGCCAAACATTTGATACACTGTGCGCAGGTGCGGCAGGGGGCCAAAGGCTACTTGTTGTTTGAAACGGAATTGCAGTGTCAATGACTTGATTGGTTTCTGCTTGATATCGCTGACAGGACAGGTTTTTGTAATTTCCCAATAATTACCCTAACTCTCCGATACAATAAAAAAAGTCACTGGTCTCTGCTAAGATAAACCACTTGAAGTGCCTTGCTTCGGCTCCCTGCCTCATGGTCTGCTTGTCTGGTGTGAATAATGTCCAACAGGCTTGTATTATAATAAATTAAATATTACAAAGGGATGAAAAAAATACAGAAAAAAAGTCACAAAAGAACAGGACATTTTGTCTTCCTCATTCGTGTGTAATAATGTATTAAATAATAGTAAAACGGTAATTACCTGCATGATAAAGGCATGTTAGGAACACCAGCAACACGTGCTGTTCAACATGATGTATTATATTAGTCAAAGCAACAGTACGTCTTTGCGAGTTGTTTTTAACAGCTTTTTTAAACAACAGTGGGAGCCAGTTATCTACATGAATGATCATAAAGTAGTGGTTTCTGACTGTACAAAATACAGTGGTAGGTTTAGACTTTTAATGGGGTAAGACTGGCAACAGGGGAAATAAAAATTCTACCAGCATTATCCTTTAACTTATGACTGAATTGAAGCAATTCACACTGGGTGCAACATAATTAAAAGGAATCTGGTCCTGGTCTGGTATCGTGTAATGAAACACTTTTCTTGTGATTAGTGGATGGATAGGATCACACTATTACGATGTTACAGTCTGGCTGGGCAGACAGACAATTTGGTCCCAGTAACACCAGATCTGTCCCAGTCCCTGTGATGATTTCTTCAATTAAGCCTTCCTGGCAGAGGAGGCCAAATGCTTAACTAGGCAGAATTGGAGCTGCCACTAGCTAGAGGTAGCAATGGGCTCCACTTCAACAGCTCATTCATCAGCCCCAGCGCTACCACTAAGCCACCTGTTCTGACACCACGCAGGGATGGAGTCATTTGCATTCTGCTCCGACCGTCCTCTTTCCCTCTGCTCACTTTCTCCCCTCCTTCTCTTTCTCTGCCTATACAACTTTAAAGTTCCTCAGTGGCAGCCCTGGCAGATAATTGAATACCAGGGTTTGATTTAGTTTGAAATCAATTTGGGAAGGGGCTTTTCATTCATTATGCTCCTTGGCTTTGGTACTACGTCTAAAATCCCTCAAACTTTGGCAGGGTCTCGAACATCGTCAATTCAAAGTGAAATTAAGCTGCCTTGAGTTGGATTGACAGGCAAGCAGAACATGACGGGGACAGAGAAGGTCTGTTGTCTAGGGAATGGGTGGACTCCTCTCCTCTCATCCCCTGTCCTCTCCTCTCCTTTCCTCAGGAGTCTCTCTACTCTGTGCTCTCTGTCACCACCAGGTGCTGCTGTGAAATAAGGAGAGAGGCGTCGACAGGAGCCAGCCATGCACATAGCTTGACATTTTAGCCAGCTCCCAGCAGACACATTTGGCAAGTGTGTGGGTGGATGTGTGTATGCCCTTATGTGTTACAGTTTGCTTCCGTGAGCATGCATGCATGTGAGTGTTTGCATGCTTGTATTTTTTGTTTAGATATATGAGTCCATGTTTGCATATATTTGATTGTGTTCATCTAAATGTTCCCTTTGCCTAAGACTTATCCTCTCTGACGGTTTTATCACCTTCTTTGTGGCAGCGCCCACTTGACACTAAAGCTGACACATTGACCATAGTCAGTTTCAAACAAATGTATACAATATTACACTACTCAATGGAGCATTATACTTTGCT
Source organism: Micropterus dolomieu (assembly GCF_021292245.1). NCBI lineage: Eukaryota > Metazoa > Chordata > Actinopteri > Centrarchiformes > Centrarchidae > Micropterus > Micropterus dolomieu. The sequence continues at coordinate 9,390,777 of NC_060157.1, forward strand.
GTATTTGAAAACAACTTGGTGCTATTGTGAAGAAATATGGAAGTGCCTGAGCGTAGCACATTCACCAAGCACTTTGCTGGGTGTAAAAGGACTCTTTAACAAAGAGTGTAGGGTTGAATACCAGCTTTCAATAAAGAAAAGGGATAACACTGTCGAGTGAACAACTGCAAGAGCGACTTAACAGAGAGGGATGCACAAATGGACACTTGGCATCACAGCCACTGTTGGGGACATCAGCGACAGAGATCACTGCAGGTTTTCTCCACTTTAAAAGCAATTTCTTCCTTTGGAGCCCCCCCCCCCCCCCCCATCCTCAAACTCCCTTATCTTCTTGTGTGCTCCACTCAATTGTCATCCGACTGACTTGAGGCTGTGTTAAATTGTTAAAGCCCCCGGATATGGTAATCTGTGGGCCGCTCTGACCTTGGGAGAGTGTGTTTGCAGGGTGTCAGACCCCTTAATTCATCAGAGACAGGCCATTAGCTAGCTATCCAGCCACACAAACATACAATGGAACAGGAAGGAAAGTTCTCAGGGAAACAGCAGCAGCCCTCGTTCCTGAGATATCATTAGTTACTGCCTTTCAAAACTGCTGAATTGGGACACTTACCTGACTTGCCCCATTTTTTGCACCACAAGAGCCAAGATGTTGATGAATGGTTGTAAGAAACTGTCACTACCAGAAAATGGAGAGAATAGGGTTAAGGACATATCCTAGCCAATCTCTTCAACATTAGGGACCACTGCAGGAACACAGATGATAACAAATCGAACTTTTACTATGGTAAATGAATACACGCACTAAATTAAAACCACAGAACGTGCAATATCTAAGCAAAATTACATTTTCTGTCTCTCTTTCGAAGGATTAGTGAATGAAGGACAGGATATGTAAACTGAGCATTTTCAAACAATTTCAAAGATGGTGAAAGGCTGCCACGTGAGGTCATTGGTTGTGAACAGCCTCATATATCTAGATGCCAAGTGAGATGGAATAGTAATTACTCCCGTGCATCTGTGTTCAGACACAGCCTCTATGTTGTAAGCGGCAATGATTGACAGCCTCAATAAGAGACTCGAGTTGCGCCCCCTGCCCTCCGCCTACACACTCCTGTGACGACTGGTCAAACCCATCGTCTGGTGACCCCCAGGCGGGGCATGGGTGACACCCCCCTCTGATAATCCTGCCCATCACATCCATCATGCCACCCTGCTCACCCCATGAGAGGGCACAACCGAGGGAATCTAATCAGGCAGTCTAATTGAGGAGCAGGGCTAGCCAATACCCGAGCTGGGAGGCTGGCTCTGCCTGGGCAGGCTCAGGGGACGTCAATAACACTCAGTGGGTGTCGATTCATCAGACCTCCTTAATGTCATTAGCTCTGAGAGGCTCGCTTCACCCCTATCTCCTTTCTCGCTCCCCCTTCCATCTATCCATCTCATTCTCTCATGCCTCAAACTTTCTCTCACTCACTTTCTGTTGCCTCTTCTCTTTCCCGTGTCTCTAAATCTATCCATCTCCCACTCTCATTACCCTCTCCCTCAGTAATCTTTCCACAGGCAATAATATGTTAACCTTGCATAACAAGTTCAGGACTTGCCTAGAGAACGTTATATATGTGTGTCTGTGTTTGGGAAATTAGCATGTGTACACTCTTTTCAGCCCTCCTCCTACCTTATTTCCCAATCTCCAGCCCTCCCCTTCCGCCCCAATATGTTCTTCCTCTTGCTCTCCAACAACATGTGGCGCATATTCCAGCTGTTTATTAAACAATGCCAGAGCTTCCTAGGAGCAGGTGATGCAGTCAATTACTCCACAATTACCTGGGTAATTATGCAAAGGAGGAGAGAGAAGAGCAGTAGCGGAGGGATGAAGAGGACCTTGGCAGAGGTGGATCGGCTGCGTTGGCAATGGTTGGGGCCCAGAATGGCAAGCGATTGAGACTTTGAATTGACAGTGCCAGAAAGAGTGCACCTATAAAGGACGATGTGCCCTGTCACCTGCCAAAAACATACACTCACACACATAAACAACCACAAACACAGCTTCCAACACTCAGCTTCTGCCCCACTACACTGACATCCTGCTGTCTGTGTGTATGTGGCTTTTCTAAGTGCTCAAGCCTGCTGTTTTTGTTTTGGACAATAACTATACAGTGTTTCTGTGTTTTTCACTAGGCAGTTTGTCTCTACTCCTGTGACAATTAGGTGTCTTATATCTGAGAGGCAAAAAAGAAAGGAGGGGAGAAGATAGGAGAACATTGTAGAGAGTGGTAAGGACAGAAGGGAAGAAAACAATAGAAAATAGGGAGAAAAGGTGGAATAAGTGCGGACAAGGAAATCTGTGGGGAGTTGCACGTAGTCAGTCTTCACACTAATACTGATTAAATAAATGGAGCAGCTTGTTTCCTTGCAGCTTTCAACAACATTTGAGTGAATATTAAAAACAGGCATATTTCGTAACATGCACGTTTCTTTTTTCTCACTCACTACCACTAACAACCAGTGCTGCTCTGCAATCACCCATGTGGACTGTTTTACGCATTGACAACGGAGCTCATGTCAAGCGGGTCTGACAAGCATGTCTTGGGGTAAATTGAACCACACAGTGGCTATTCTGAAACAAAAAAGTGTCAGATGGAAGAAGAGGGCTTGGGGTATTGCCTGCCAGGGGAGCTTTATGCACTCGGATTGAAAATATTTTCACTGGCAGGGTGAATAGTAAATTGCTTAGTGTCAGCTCATCACTTAAGGAGGATTGTTGGTGGGTATAATACTTCCCAGCACATGGCTTCTCCAAATAGTCTGAAGCCCGCCAACCCCTCTTAACTCTCTCCAAGCATCCTGTCGTGTTGCTGTGGCCGGAGTCCTGTCTATGGACACTAAGCTTCAGTTATGACTCTCCAAACTCGTCACTTTGGCTCATATTCATCTCTGTGTTGCAGATTAATTTATAAATCCCCCATCAAGAGGGAGGTTGACTGACCAGCCAAAGTAAACATGACCACATTTTACTGAGGCACAGCTGAAGGGAAAGTATGGAGTAACTGGTTTTACAGCAGATGAGATGGTGAGCATTCTGTGATCCTGAGAAAAAGCACAAGACTTTTTTCTGAGAAATTGTTTTTAAAAAGCAAACACATTTGTCCTTGGCAAAGTTATGTTCTTTTTATTGTCCATTTGTCCGTCTGTGTCTAGCAAAGGGGCAGAATTAGGTGGTCACATGACCATTCTGTGTTAGTGAAGATGGGCATGAGGGAATTACCTCACAGCTCCGTATCTCAAATCTGTGGGATTAAGCTCCATTAAACATGGAGCGCCACTGAGCTTTATCTCGGGATTTCACTCTGAGACAGAGCAGAGCACACGAGGAGGAGGGAGTCGTGAGGGAGAAATAGCGATGAAACGTCCTTCACCTTTATTGACCAAATTATATAAAATAGGAGGGATGAGAAAAATTGCCTGCCTGTTCCACAGTACAATGGTGGAGAGGAGAGCTTGGCCATCTTACACTTGTGTAGCATGCAACCAACCCCGGCCACTAACTTGGTAGCTGCTCCTGGCACACACACACATATTCTATAGAAACAAGCCTTTCCTCTAGGCACACTGGTCACATAATGAGAAATGACCACTGCTGAGCCTTTGCACTCCCCCTGCACTACACAAAAACACACCCTTTTCACACATACACACAAGCGACTAATTTTGCACATGCAAACAAATCAAACAAGCTCTGTGGCTTCAAGAGTAAAGCGAGATGAATTAATCGTTTAGTGCTCTCAGTTCAGCTGATAAAACTGCACACTCAAAACTTGAATATAATATTTTGAAATGCACTTTAAGAGTGTCTCATTAGATTAAGTGTAGTTCAACGCTTTGCTAAAGTGAAATGAGCGCCAGAGGATCCTTACATTTCTCTGCAAATGACAACCACAAATAGCCTGCACATGAATGCATTTGAATAATCAATAAGTAGTACTTACACATTAGCACATTCTCTGTATACACCTATGTTTCAATTTTCACCAAGAAAATTAACCAACACTTCGCTCAATACATTAACTGTATAGCCTAAGAAAGTAAGCATGCTGGGAGTCAGGGTGGTCCAGTGATGAACACCTCCTGTGTCCTCCCTTCATCCTCTTTTTCTCTCTCTCACTCTTCTCCCTCCTCTGGGCTATTATTGATCTGATCTCCTCCTCTCTCAACTGGAGCCATGATTCATGTTGTTCCGACTGGCCCTCACTCACCACACACAGACACAGCTCAGTCATGCCCTCCCCTATCTATCTGTCCATCTGTCTCTGCCTGCTCTCCCTCTCTCTGCCCTCAGGCAAGTCAACCTGCTGTCCACACAGGGCCACCATGGCCCGGTTTTCTCCTGTGTGTGGTTATTATTATTATCATTATTATTGTTGTTATTATTATTATTATTATTATTGTTGTTGTTGTTGTTGGTCCATTGTGTGAAAATCTTGTTTTGCTTTCTGTAAAGAAAGTTTTATAATTTGAATCAATATTCAAAGTTGAATGTCTTGATGTTCTTGCTTTCTATCAGCTTTACATGTAATGCATGATGGAAATTACTGAAGAACTATATACAGGAACACAATAAGCTGAATGCATAATTGCAGTTTTAAATCATATTTCAGTGTTTGCATGAAGCTCTACATGGCTGCCTTGGATAATACTGATTAGGTTAAAAGGCATTTCTTGTCCTACTAGGGAATGAAATTGTTTATGTGTGCGCTATTTTTACAATATATTATATTTCCTTGTTTATTCAGGCTTCATCTCTCAAAGTCTTCCAGTTCATTTTCTGAAGATAAAAAAAGCCAGAGACAAAAAGAGAGAGGAGAGAGAGATGTGTATAGGCCTTGCAGCAGCAGGAGCACATAAAAGCCCAGCTTCAGCCAAGGCCCCTGCTCCAATGTGTAGAAATTAATTGAGTGAAAAAAATCTGCTGTTTAAGGTTGAAGTGGGTTATGGGAGGCAGTGTAACAATTGTTTTCTGTTTGCCAGGGGCTATATATCGTTCATTCCGGCTTTCTCTCTCCTCTCCGCTCAACACTCGCCTCTCCCTCCCTCACCATCCATCCACCTTCTAAGCCTCTCTTGCAGGGACCTCTCCTTTTCATCAGTCTTTTATTTTCCACAGTGTAGAGTCTTTTTGATTCATTTTTATCTCTCCCATTTTCATCTATCACATAGGAGATTTTTTTTTGGTATTGTTAAACGTAATTTTCTAGCAACAACAGGCTACATTTATTAAATGAGGTTTCTGCTGCTTATGTGTGCTCTCTATGTGGAAACATACATATACAATAACAAGATTCTTTTCCCTTGAGATTCTGTGAGTGAAACTAAACAAATGGGGGGGTATGCATGTTGTGTGTTAGTGCATCTGTCTACATGCATGCATCATTATTTAGTGACAGTGACATTAACAGGGGACCAGTGTCGACACACAATGCAGAACAAGCTTAGCACCCCCTTGGGCTTAAACAAATGACTCCTTCTCTCTCCACATTTAAATGTGCAAAATGAATCCACAAAGGTCTGTTCCGCCTATCCTTTCTGCACTATCAACAAAAAGTACAAAAATCAGAAAAAACTCGAACAGAAACTTTGAAAATCAACAGAAACTGAAGAAAAAACGAGGGACACAGATGCATGAGATGCACAGGACACGGAAGCGAACATCTATTCAGATTACTGTGAAAAAGAACAAGGTTAACACTGACGTATCAGCCAGGAAAGGGATGAGAGAGATGTAGAGTGCAATACAAGAAGAGATGATGGGAAGAAGAGAAATAGAAGGCAGGAAGACAAAAAGTTATGACTAACAAAACATACAAGACAATACCCTTAATGAGGGGCTTTTATCTGCATTAGTATTTCCTCTGTTGCCCAAAGGAGAAGGGTTAAACGTGTTTCCTGTGTTAAACTCCTCTTTAGCACCCTTTCATGTAAAATATCAAACCTTTCAATATCACTCTGAGGAAAGCACAGTTGCTCACCCTGTGTAATTCTATACAAACACTTAACCATTCTCTTTGAACTTTGCAGCTCCACTCATTATACATCCTTTGAAGAGTGAATGTTGGACCATTGCTACATTTTGATTTTGCTATTTATTAAATGTTACACAGCAGCAAATTACATCTAAACCTCTGTGTTGCTGGTTAATAATACATAGACCATGTGCAGTAGCCAGCAGAATAAATAACCAAGCAAAAAGAAAGATAAAGGTAGCCAATGAATGAGACACTTAAGTATAACAAATTCATCTCACTGCAAACGTCAGTACACAAATATTTTTGCAGATGAGGCAGAAAAGCTCCTGTGGAGGTAATGTCACTGAATGATTCCTCCTCAAAGCCCTTGCCCTTCTGTGTATAGTAGTATCCTAAATACCAGTGCTGCGCTCCCTATCTGAAGGATATTAAAAGGACCAAGTGTTCCAGAACCAGCAGGGGAAAGAAGAAATGGTTCTGCCAAGGCCTTACAGCATATGAAGACAACTTCTGCTCTTGACATAGGGTTCTGCCTTCACTACAGGAATGGCCTCATGTTAACGGAGACCACTGGAGTAAGCTGCATTTTCAAAGGAGAAAAGCACATGGGGGTGAGAAAGAGAGAGAGAGGAATTGGAATAAGACAAAGACAGATGGGGAGAAAGGGAAATTCACAGATTCAAGTACAAGGCATATCCTGAAGAGATATCCAAGGCTTTTCAAGCAATCTATATAAAGCATTTTACAGGTTTTCAAGAATAGAAAACCACCCTTTGATTCTACTCAATACTCAAGACCTCGGCTGACCCCTTGGTCCTGGTCTGTAGACAGAAATGCCCCAGAAATGTGTGGATCAGCCAAAAGCTGGTTGTAGATCATTAAACTGAGATTTTGCAAAGAACGTACCCCCTGAAATAAAAGTGTAAGACTTATGCTGAAACCGCTTGCTTTCCTTTGAACTCCTACCTTTAAATTCAAGCGAATCAACTGAATCCAGCAGTGGTTTGGGGTCTAGACCAGAGTGGGCCTTTCAGTACATAAAACTGCACACTGTATCACTTGGTGGTGGTGTTTTCTGAGCAGAATGAATCTCTAAAGAGTATTCTGGCCTGGATCTGAGAAAGGGTAGCAGGCAGAAGCCTTGGAGAAAGTTGCTCATTAACATAAAACCCAGGCCCTGTGCTGCCCAGGGATCAGTGTTTTGCTCACGAGACTAAACAAAAGGAGAATTCATACACTAAGAGCATACCACAGAGTCATGCAAAGCCTGCTCACTGCCTACAGTGCCCTGTTTTCCTCACCCTTTCTACAAACCTCTTGCCCCTACTTTGCATTTATGGTGGTTCTGCTCCACTACTCCCATGGTGTTTATTATATCAAAAGCTGGCAAACTCACTTGATTTGGTGCACCAACAGTATTAATAAGTATAATGAGTGACATGCGAAGCACTGTGAGTGTCCCCAAATAACAAAAACAGTCATATGGCTTCAAGTCATCTCTACTCCCTCATTTTACTGTGCTCAATTATTCTTCTTAATTGGTTTTTACAACAGGAGCAATAAAGAAGGTGTGTGTAGCTGCTGGACAGTTTCCCTCCTTTTTTTTTTACTAGAGCCCAGAAGGAAAGTGAGGAGCTGCAGTGGGGAGCCTCAAAAAAGCCAGCCTTTAAATGGAAGTCAAAGTCCTCAAGTTTTGCAACAAATTAAAGTATTTCTGAGGTTGTTTACTTGGGGACATTTCCTCCTTCCCCTTCACAATAAAGAAGGGACCCCTGTGGAGAAGCCTCAGCATGACAATACTGCAACATGTGGTAAATGAAATTACAGAAGCTGTCGATAATGTGCAGCTTTTTGACAGGCCAGTTATACTTTCTCTCCCTACAGCAACATTTCCAAATTCAGCCCCTGAAATCCAGCTGCTGGATTGAAATGGTGATAGCGGGGTCAGCATGAATGGCAGACTGAGGGCTTAACCGCTGGTGAGTGATTAGGCAATTGTAAGAAGTAGGTGATGAAAACTAATTACTGTGGACCAAGGGTAAAGTGGACGCTCCCAATGCTGGGGGTACGGTGTTCATCTGGGAAGGCTTTGATTCAGTCTCTAATAACAACATTACAAACCCCATTAAGCAATTATGCTTGGGAGATGATCACTACTTTAATCTACTGTGCTAGATAAAAATAAAAACAGCTAATATGGATCCATCACCTACTGCCGGTTCATGGCAATATGTAAAGCTAAATGCTGCAATTTCTAATAAAGGCCTTAGTAATACTTTTATTTGTGTCCACTGTGATTTATTCATTATTATACCACTAAGCTTTTTCTATACTCTCTTCCCAAGTTTATTTTTACCATTCATTTGCATGAAGAACTGAGAAAACCCGTAGTAACTAAACCAAATACTTCCTGTGCCTATGCAGCCAATCACTGACAATTACTCTGGTGTCTGTGAGTGAAGGTTAGGAGTTATAACCATGGTAACTGTTCTTTAAAATATCACACACAGATTGGCCTTAACTCCTCCACAATCAGGTAATTCAAAAAGGAAGAGCAAGCTGTGAGCTCCAAGGCAAGGAAAAAATTGTGAATAACAAAGCAGGCACCAGGAGAAGAGAGGAGACAATAGAAACAGTAATCGATTTACTGTCTTTACAGAGGAGATAGCTGACTGTTGTCTAAAAGACAGCCTATAAGTTTGAATAAAAATGGAAAATACAAACTTTTTTTGCTTTGGGCATTGCCTGTATCAGTAATCTGATCTTAATTTCACAGTTGAATTGGAGCAGGGGCAGGAGGGGAAGCATGCACAGTGTCACCTTCTCTCAGAAACAGGGGTTTGTGTAGTGCCCTCTCACATCTGGCCTCACAATCTGGTGATATCAGCCAGTGAATCTGTAAATCAGTACTACCGCTGCTACTGAAAGCACATACAAACACCCAGAGCAACTCTATTTCACAGATCTGCAGCTAGTTTGATTATAACTTACCAATGCAACCCACCCAGGGGAAAAGTTTTGTTTTTCATACCATGTTTTAACAAGCAGGCCAAAGGGTACAGAGCTGGTCCTCAAGAGTCATTTACATTCAGGTTTAAATGTGTATTATTGTGGATGGACAAAAAACTTAATGTTTGATTTGCTGCAAAAAGAAGAACTAGACTACTAATAAAAAGAGGAGTTAAATGTTGAAGGTCATGTGATATTGAAAGCCAATGCAGTGTAGCATCCAGCATGCATCCAATAGCATCCACTCCATTACAACATTAGCAACTAATGTTTTGACATTTGTCTTCATTATTATCAATGAACAGAGGCGATTGAGCCACCAGCATGCTCCATTACCTTCCTTCATTGCACAGTTGCACAGTTGAAATCACACATTAGGGTGGATCCAACATGAAATGACAAGTTACGGGAGCTAAGGACGCACCAGCTGATTATTTAGGTGGTGGAGGGTTAGAGGGTTGGGTGAAAGGATGGTGGGGTGAAGCAGACGCATGAATGGGAGTTAGGGAATTGGCAGAGAACTGTATTGGCATTAAAGCCTGAGGAGCATAGGGGCGCAGAGCAGCACAGCACACCTTAAGAAGAGAAGCTCATTTCAATCGGTATAATTAGCCTGTGGTAATGAAATAAGTCAGAGGCACTGCCACCTTCACTTAAGAGAAAATCGATCTGCGTTTGAGGGAGTTTATTAAAGCTTAGGAATAATGGGAAGAAAAGATAGAAGGGGTGGAGGAGATGGGGGCTTGAGCCGGCGTTAACAGCTAAACAGATAAGAAGAGGTGGTGGCATTGGGGTAGATATTTGACAAGAAGCAGAACGGAGATCAGTTGGAGTTTGTCAATGCAGATGTGTTTGAGGTCTTTGCTATTTCACAGCGAGAAGGCAGGGGATGCTAGAGCTATGCACACTATATGACCTACAGCCTGAATTAGGATGACATCACTCTGTGGGAGAATAAAGCCAATCAAAACCTAGTGTAACTGAGGATCCTGACTGATAGACAGCCACTGGACATCCTCAGAGTGGTTGCGAGGATCCCCATGGAAGTTTGGCCATGGCTAGGAGCTGGTGAACAACTTCAGCAGGGTGTGGTGAGATAATCACTGATGGACATCTCTCCTCAGGTGCCCCAAATGCATGCTGGTTGCTGGGGGTGCTGCTTGCTCATTTATCCAGCCGTCTGGCCAGCTCACCTGGAGTGATGGGGGAGACGTCAGGAAGGCAGGCTGCTATTTCACGGCCTGTTAAGCGCTAATGCCGCAACATGCCCTGCGCTCCAATTTTAGGGAACAGGGAGCATTACCGCCCAACTCAAGGTTCTGTCCGTCTGGACTGTGGACTTGGAGGGTGGTGGGGGGAGGAGAAAAAGTGCAGTAAGGAGAAAGAGAGGTGGGAGTAGAGCAAGACAATGAAAAATCTAGTTGAAGAATTAAAAGACTAAGAGATGAAAGACACAGCGAAAGAGGGTGGAAAACAGAAAGACAACACAAAGAGAGTAAAAGGTAGAGCCAGAGAGAGGGAGGGAAAAAGAGAGAAGAGCCTTGGTTTACACGGGCTGCTGAGCCAGCACTGCGGAGCAGACAGGACAGCAGCAGCACACACTGACATCTACTCCTGCCACGCTAGGCTGCCTCTCGCAGGCCCCAGAAGGCCTCTCACTCCCGGACTCACAGCCTCTCCCTCGCTGAAGCCACTGAACATCACTAGCCTGAACCACCCCACAACACTTGTCCTCTCTGTGCACTAAACCTGGCCCATGTAATAACCACAGAACCTCTATTAAGCACTGGATGGGGAATCAGAGCAGCTACAGCACAGCATGAGTGACGTAAAGACTCTCCTGTAAAACCAGAGGGGTTATGCTCAAGTTATGTCAACTCTTTGTGTTCTGCCTTGTGAAAGCATGATATGAATTATGTATTTAAATGGATCTCTCTTTTCTCCTTCTAAATTGTGTAGTAAGCAGAAACAGATAGCTCTTTATCTTCTCCGAGGTCTCATGCTTTCACTATACAGAAGGCAAAGGTCAAGACATGTGTATGTGCTTATGGTAAACATGTCTGTGTATGATGGGCCATCATAAGCTAGTTACAGCAGTGATTGATCGCTTCTATCTGTCAGTCTTGTGAGGTGTGGTGTTTAAGGATACAACTCAGGTCTGAAGGATATAAGGATGTAAATTGTGAATGTGGACACAAAAACACACAACACAGTTTCAGCAGCGTAACTCAGCACAGACAATGCGCACACTCACTGTATTTTTATGTACAGTACGTGAAATTGCATTTATGGTCCAATTTCTATGAGCTCCCATGTGGTTTTGCAGCCCTGAGTCAGTTTCTCCCTGTGTTCTCTCTCTCTCTCTCTCTCTCTCTCTCTCTCTCTCTCCAGACTAAGCTCACCTTCGCACCTTACTATGGCTCTGCTGCTCACACAGCAATTAGCTCTGGTAAATTAGACTGGTTTCAACATATAGGAGCTCACAGAGCAAAATTACAGGATGGAGAGGTTACACTTTGTTTCAAGTTAGTGCCGACAGCTCACAGAGCAGCCATCAGTCGCATGTGTGTGACTCATGATGATTTCTTTTTAGTACACCCTTTTATCTTATGTTGTTGCACACTGTACACTACACACTTCAGGTTTAGTGATTCAATAAGTGCATCTCAGGCTCTGACTACTTATTGCTACTGATGGACATAAAATACTATAATAGTCACCAGAGCATTACTCAATGTTTATGTCAAGAGTCGACTGCAATGTAAAGAAAAGCTCCTTCTTCATACAACCAAGGGTTATATAATAAAGAACTCTGCCCTCTGTCTGCTTCCTGCATGTGTTGCTTTTGTTCACTCTGACTAAAATTCGAACTACACCGCCACCCTGGTGTTGCAATGCATGATGTGATCATTTTACACCCGTACCACACATTTGATGTCCCTAGCACACATCGGACACGCAGTGGCAAGTCATCAGGACTACACAGCATATACAACAGACAATGTAGCATATAAAGTGAATCTGGAATGCTTCCCTGAATTCAAGTGTCTTTGGTGTTTTATTTCATGTGATTCCTCACCTCAACATCCAACCTGTTCAGCTATGGCTTGCCAGGAAATGTTTTTTTTAATAGTATTTTTATAAAGCTGGGACTGTTGGTCACAGAGGTCTGGGTATTTTTATACTGTAACAATGTGTTTCTCATCGTCTATTGTGACAGGTACAAGACCCCAGAAGAACACGCACTATCACTGGACAAGAGAAGCACCGAAGATACAGTAGCTGTGATGTGCCAGTTGAGAGAGTGGCTCTAAAGAAAAACGGCTGCTTTTCTGGAGCACTGACCAGCATTGATGCTGGAAAATAGGACAGTGGCATACAGTACAGTATTCTTTTGGGGCACAGTAATTCCGCGTGAGCGGAAGTGGGCCTCAGTGACTGACAGCAGAAGTAAGGTAAATGAGGGGTAAATGTCTAGTAAATGTCCTGCTTCAGACGTACAGTATGTTTATTCATATTATTTATGCATACTTTAGGACTGGCTTGGCATAACAGCTGGCTCTTGTAATAACTGTATAATCCATGTTTACCAGAGTAGAGCCAGCAACTAACATATCATATATCATACCCAAATGTCCCAGGCTTCTTCTTGAAGGGACACTCTGAGGACAGAACTAAGAGATGAGTCATGGCATCTTCCTTTAGTGGTGATGGAACCTGTGTGGAGCTGAGCTGGTCAAAGGGTCACCGATATAGCAGTGACCCGTCAATAAAGATAAACTCAAACACAAGTGAAATTGGAAAGTATGACCCTATCCTCCTACAAAAACATAATTTGTACTCCTATCAACTGAGGTTAGAACTGCATCTTTTGTACTTCTGTGTTGTTGTTTACATACAACGCAGGCGATCGCCACTTGGATCCAAAAGACTCTGTGCATTTGCCAGTGAAAACAAATTTGAGTGAGAAATGTTACTCCTGCACTTTCTGTAACAAACCAGATCACTTCCCAAACTCTGTCTTTACAGGATTATGTGTATTCTGTTGGGAATTGACACAATCAGAGTTTACACACTAAAGATTACTATACATCATCTCTATTCACATGTTATATGATATAACCATATCAATTCAAGTTGGCTGACTAAACTGTAAAGCCAGGACTGTCAAAAATTGGAAAAATATTTAACAGTCCAAAAGGATGGATGTGTGTAGTCCCAACAGGTTATCAGACCACTGCAGAACCAGAGATGACACTGAGCTGGCTAGGCAGAGGAAGAGGCCATTTTCTTGGAGTGACAAATATCTGAAGGAGTACAAACAGAGAGCAGAGCCCCTGTTGGGAGAATGCCTGAGCTTTGTCTTTGTCACACTGTGTAACACAGACTCAAAGCACCACTCCCTGAGGTGTGTGTTTATGTGTACATGTGCGTGAATTGTGTGCATGTGCGCACACATGTATGGGAGACCAAAATCTCCCAGCTTCTCAACTCTACCTCTACTCTATCTCAACTCCTGTGCTAGTGGCATCTGTGCTTGCAGCTAAATGGATGAAAGAGACCAGAACCCAAACTTCGGCACTACTGAAGGCAAAGGAAGTGAAGGACTCTGGGGCTGGGACTGGCCTGGTTGCATATATGGGACTGCTGATAAATCAGCCAGGGTGCCAACACTGCATTGCCACCTCAGGTCAAGGAAGATTGAGCCTGGGTGAGCCAAGGACAGATACAACTGGGCCTTTTATGGCAGCAGCTTGTATGGGGAGTGACTTGGAGAGAGGTGAGGGAACGCTAGCTCCACAGTACTGCTTTGAGCCAGCAAGATTAATGTAGGCTCTCTGGAGCAAAGGCAACATCCAGAGCCTTAATAAGGTACAAACAATCGGTTCCACTCCACTGGCTTCCCAGGGAAAACTATTGTTGTGCCGTATTGTTTCTTGATAAGGCTCCTTGGAGACACGGTCCGACTGCAGCATGTGACTGTCTCCATTACAGCCAGGGGAGAGCTCACTGTAGACCTGTGTTTGTCTGTGTCACGGTGAAGGTTGACTCTCGCCCGCCCCATACCCACCCCCAACCCGCCTCTTTCCACATCCACTCCCTCTAAATCTAAACTGAGTTACAAGATGTAAGCACACTCACCTCAACTCCCTGTACTTTCAACTTCATGTGATCCTCCCGTGTGGTCTTTCCGTCTTTCCTCTTCTTCCAGCAGTACCCATCCTTTCTGTACTTCACCTTCTTCCTATTGTACAATATCATCGACCCATTCTGCGGCCTGGATCCGTGGAGATAGGACAGAGAGAGGGAGAGCAAAAGAGAGAAAGATGAGATGAGAAGAATTTTTAGGCAATGCTACAGCACAGCTCGGGGACTCATTTTAGAGATGTACAAAGAGGCCCGACACGAGTCTGAGCTAGGCAGAAAATGCACCAGTGACTTAGATGACAAGACTTCTTTATGGTGTTTTTCAGCATTGGTATGCACAGTTTGACAATGAACAAAGCACCCTTCAGCATACATTTCTCCCAATGAGAAGTGTGTGCGTTGCAAGCCGCTAAAGTGACACTCCTCACGGAGTAAATTACATGAAGGCCAGTGTGTAAGGCAAGCAGCATGGGGGTGGGGGGTGGCTTCCTTCCTTATCTCTCATTCATCCAACTTAAATGAGTTGTGGTGTTGGAAGTCCCTAGGGGGAAGGGAAGATCCTCCCTTACACTCCATTCATAATTCATTCTCCCTCCACCAGACCACAGCCTGTAGGCTCATAATGATATAATGTAACTATTTGATGATAATCTGCCTTTCCACTTCGATTTGTAATAGAGGCATTTGGAGCTCAGTGTTAAACATTAACAGAAAGTGTAGCGTAAAACATTTATGACTTACTCAACAATTAGTGAGCAGTTGAACATAGTTTTGTGTGTGTGTATATTTGTGTGGATTGTGGAGTGGCTATGTATCATCAGTATGAATCCATACATATGCCACACTGCACATCAGTTTCCTACGCACTTTTGCACTCCTCCAAAACACACCTACACACACACACACACACACACACACACACACACACACACACACACACACTACTCACAGCTGCTATGATTTGGAGCTCTCCCAAATGAGAACAGGTTTGCCTCAGTGTTTGGTGGCTCACAGTGAATGAGTGGGAAAGCCGCCTGCCCAAGCTGCTGAGGAGGCAGTGCAACTGTTGAGGGGAGCTTAACCATCCAGTCAGCTTGTGAGCCTTGTTAGACTTGTGCTCACTGCTCACATGCAGACACACACACAGACACACACACATACACGCATACAACTAGAAACACAAATAACATGAAAAAGTCTCATCAAAGCAAAGAAAAAAAGCTGAGTTGATTTGTGTCTTCTGTAACCATATTCAAAATATGAAAACCCAACAGTTATTTTGCATTGTTTTGTTGTTTATTGTCAAAAAAAAAACAATTCACAAGGTTTATTTATAACGCTGCATGCATCATTTTGCATGGCTGCCTTTGGGGGCCAGGGCGTGTGTTTATCTTGGTATCACTCATCAATCATTTTCCCGGCCGGATCTCAGGGGCTAGTGGAGAGGGAGGAGAAGGGGGAGGTGGGGTCCCTGTAGTCCCCCCTCTGTGGCCCCTGACAGCACCTTCTAATGAGAGACGCCACTCACACACTGACATGCTCACTCCTTGCTGATCTCCCTTCTTCCCTTTCCTCCTCCTTTCCTCTCTCCACAGCCCTCTCTTCTTGCCGTCAGTCAACTCAAGCTGTGCACCAGGGAACGTCTTTGTCTCCTCCCTTGCTCCATCTCCTCTTCTGCTTTCTCTCTCCCTCTTGTTTCATCTGTCTCAGGATCCCTCACCTCCACTCTCTCATACCGCCCTCTCTTCTGCTGTCTTCTCTTTACTCACTGCCCTCCCTTGTTTAGTACTCAGCATACTTTGCAGAAAACAACTATTAAACAGACATTTTTATTGGTCAGTTTGAAAAGAGGAACTGCTCAATGGCTGTATAGGATATACAAGAAGTATAAATTGTGTTCTAGTTTACAGCATCTGTAATGTCACTCATCATGGAGGCGTGATCATAAATGGCCCTCATGAACTAAGAACTTTTGCAGATTGATGCAATCTCAACATGTACTTCGACAGATTTGCATCCCAAATGTCCTTTGAAGGACACTTATTTGACATGCCTACATCAGCACTTGGTATCAATCAAACACCAGAGAGGCCCTCTCTAACAGTGTGATCCTATTATTTGTTTCGATATCATTCTGGGTATTGTCCTTCAAAAGATACAAGGAGTGTGTGCTTCTTAAAATGTAGTTCCGCTTGAGACAAAAAGATGGGCGCGGATGAGATAAGGCAGAAAATCAAATGACACAGGGCTATCTGATCTCCTCCAGAGCACTGGAAATTGGGGTGAGGCTTCGGTGTCAGAGGCTCCACGCCGTATTTATCGGCTCTGCGCAAAAACGTATTCGCTCAGCTATTTTTGAGGGACTGTTAGGTAGATGCTATTTTCAATTCAAGGCACTTTGGACCCAGAGGAGTGAGCCTAGCTACCCACTCTGGAGTAGGTCTGAGGCAGAGGCCAGTCTAAAATGCATGCTTTGGCATCATAATGTGTTTCCTCTCCCTCCTGCTGTCGTTCCTCCTCTCTCTTTCAGTCATCTCCTACCTCTGTATGCTTAGGCACTTCAATTAATCTTATCAGAATTATACATATTTATACACAAGGGGAAAAAGCTAACTGCTCTGTTATCAAAGAAGCATGACAGGAGGACCTCTGTCTTAGATACCTAAATGTGGTAGATTAATATGGAAATACAGGCCTCTGACAAAGTGCATACTAGGTCCGCAGCCACCTCTCTCTTCTTTGGAATTTGCAGCGATAATAAGCTTTACCCTCTGGGTGGTGTTAGGCCTTGTCCAGTCCTTTAGGAATCATTCATTTACCCAGGTAATGGCATTCGCTCAATCAGATTTGTTCATTTGAAAAAGTCAGGGGATGGTGGGGGGTTTATGAGGTTGGTGACGTGTTCAGCATGGATAACAAAGCCAAAGCAGAGGAGCTCTGGCCCACCGGCAGGCTAAACACCGCTCACAGGCTCAGTTTTACTGTCTAAAGGCCTATAGGCGCAAACAGAGAAAGGAGGAAGAAGATAAAATGGACAGGCATAGAATGGCAAATCTGAGTGTGTGTGAGAGATTCTCCTGTTCCAACAGGGATCAGTGGGGAGTTTTCACAGCTGTGGTGAATCATTCTAAAATTCTAAAATGTGAAAGCGCAGTGAAGGAACTTTTAAATGTTCTGTTGGAATAAACATTGTATTTATGCAGAACACAAATAGGCTTATTGCGTAAGTGAATACACACTTTTTGGTAGATATTTGCTATTCACAGAATAGCAAAACAAAAGAAAACTAAAACAAATCACAGTATGTCCTCAATTTATTACATTTAGTACATGAAAGAAGGTTTACTGTATTATCTGACTCAAAACTACTAAACTGTAGTGTACAGGCACACAGCATTTTAATTATTGGCATTTCAGCTTAAAATAGTAATAATTCTGTGCTGTTGGATGTATTCTTGTCAAAAGGGTTACAGAGAATGAAATATTTTGGTCTTGGTGACTCGGTGTAGCAGTAATAGCTGGACTCTAGCTTCCCTCCCGCCCTCCTTCCTCTGCCCTATTCCCCATGAAGCCCTGGATTTGATTAATACCATATATGATATTTTTCTCCCCAGCAAGCGAAGACTGGCTATGCAGCTGGGAGTAGAGTAGAGTAGGGGAGTGGAGAGGAGAGAGGAGAGAGGAGAGAGGAGAGGAGAAGAGGAGAGCTGGGCCTGAGAGGCTTTGAAGATCGGAGGGTGAGCTGGTTGGGGCCTGAAGTGGCTCAGGAGGGAGGCAACACCTGCTGTTCTCAATTACCCATCAGAGCCTTCAGCCATCACAGCCTTTACCCCACTGTGTCAACAACCACACTCACACCTACTACTCAACCAAACACATCTCACACACACCTACATTTGGTGTCACACACACACCATCCCTATTAAGTATAAATATGAGGTCCAAATATGCCCCTGAGCACTCACACACATGCATCACACACGTATATATACACAGGTTCTCTGGTAACCCTGTTGCTCCATCAATGGATAACATTAACAGCATGAAAAGTGACAGAACATCAATAACACACTGATACTGGTCATTACCGGCTACGTCAATCACATGTGTTAAAACACGCACACATCTGGACCTGTCGACACTGAGCAGAGGTTTTTTCACGTGTAATGTAATTATACTTCAATCAAAGGCGCTTTATACGATGGCACATCATCTCTGAGCTGGATGTGTGAGTAGAAAGGTGCTGGCGCCGCATTGGGAGCTCCTATCTGGACGCATCACGTGCAATTGATGACTCGCAGATAAGCCGCTCCCTTCAGCCCTGCCAAAGAATGCATCAGGAAGTGGGGCGTTTGCTAAAACTACTTTAAATGTAAATCTGCCACAGCCTCTGGATTGAGATTCATTGTCTGCACTGCTCTGAAGCCCTCCAACTCCCCCGCTAGTGTTCGTATGTCGAGACGCCGCAGGTTGCGTACCTCTTTGACTGCCAATGAGGCTTCAGCACCTGGTCACTGTGATGCCCACAGTTCGTACCGCTCTAGTCCTTGGCCTTAGCCCTCAAACATGAATGCTTAATCTTATTTGATAATTAAGGGAGTAAGGGGCATTTTGGTGGATCAGTCAGCTAGTACAAGTTATTCCACATCTTTGAAATCATATGACATCATCCCTTTTTTTTTTACCTGCAACATGTTAATCTTTTACTCTCTACTCTGGAATGTCTGGTAAATGGTCATGGTCATCTTTTAAAAGCATTAAAGATAATGAAGAGAGAAGACGATCACAGCAGCAGAGTCATAAAGTTAGGTTTGATGTTGCCTTTCTCCAAGGCTGTACATATGGAGGACAATGTTTGTTTACCCAATGTGTTCAACTAAATACAAACAGTAATCATGAGAGGGTGGCTGGGCCCCTGGAGTTGTAATTCAGAATAGGGCGACAGATCGTGTGCCTCCCCTCTTTCTCTTCATCTATACTGGCGGAGACTGCCACAGAACTCAGGCCCCGGCCCACTGCCCTCCAGCACAAAACAGATGTTCCTCCCGCACTTATCTCAATGAAAAAATCACAGACAATTTACAAAGAATATAAATTACGGTTGTAGCTACACATCAATGTCTCTGTCCCTATAAGACCTTGTAAAGAGGATGAGGGTGAATTGGTGCGGGAGGGTGGGTGGATTGTTGGGAGACAACATAAGGCGGATGGAAGCAGTAGGGGAGGAGGGTGGTGTTGCTCTTATCTGGTCCACAGCAGCCCGGCAGAATGAGAGGGAGGCTGGTGACTGGCGGTGATGCTGCGCTGATAGCACTAAGCCGGTTTCATGCACATTTCAGGGAGGCTGCCATCACTACTCAGACTTAAAGCTCTCAGCTCCTGCCAGTGGATGAGGTTGGGATGTTATTTACAAATAGCCATGTCATACACTGGTTACACTGCTCCATTCTCTGCGTCAACACACACGCACATAGCAGTAAGGGCTAATGTGCAGCTTTGATGTACAGCTTAGGTGACAAAGAATTTGAATTTCAGTGCTTGTAAGGTTTTGGCTGTGAAGACATTTCTTATTCGCTTGAAATGCACACTGTTGCTATATGTGTGTGTGTGAGTGCATATAATATGTTTAACTGGGTTGAAATGTTGATGACTTTCAACTGCTTGCTCAAAAGGCTTCCACATCATATTTGTGGAGAATGTTATTTTCAGCCTTTAGTCAGTATGCATATGCTTACTTGGAAATAGTGACTACAGAGACGATGATTCACACCTCACATCCTCTCCGCTAATCTTCACAAATCATCCGTGGTGTGTCTCTGAACATTGTAAATAAAGGTGCTATCAGAATGAAGCTTGTCTACTGCTGACAACTACATGCTGTGTGCATCGTGCATGTGTAGACTTAAGTCCTGTAGCGCTGCCTTATTATGACAATTTGTTAAGAGGATGCTTTTGCACTTTCAATAATGCATGGGCAGCAGGGAATTGTACACAGCCTTTTTATTTCATGGAGTACAGTTGCTGTTTTAGCAGGTTATGTTCTCCCATGGTAAGAAAATTCTAATGCAATTAAATTTAAGTTGAAGTAGACTGCAGCAAGAAAAGGTCAGGTTTTCATTATTACAACAACCTTGCTTTCTATTAAAACGAGATGCATGAGAATTCAGCCACCAAGTTAATGATGTGGTCATGTAAGAGCCCAGGAGATCAGAAAAGTGAAAGACAGAGGAATCGAAACCTAGATTATAAAGCTGAACGATAAATGTTTAAACCTTGAAACCATGGGCCTATCTGTAGTAGCAAAGGTTTATATGAATGTGAAAATTATTATTATTATTCATCTTTACAAAACACATTGTACTGTAAAGTAAATATTTCACACTAAAAAGTGAGGCACCATCCTATATGATATGGGGAGGTTAAGAGGACCTTGAAGTCCACCTAAGGTGAGGGCAGTTGTCTGTCTCTCCAGAGAGAGCAGGACAAAGACAGGAAGCGACAAGGACATGCTCTCCTCCCATCATGCCTCATGCCAGACCGAGCTTATGGATCACCTGGACATGGCCCGCCTTGTCTCTCCTCCAGAGCAGTCACCACAGTGCCACTGACCTTCCCCTATTGATCCCTGAGTGACGGAGCACAGCTAAGGCCAGCTATTGAACCACTTATGATTAATTCACAAATCCTGCCTTGTCCACAAAAAGGCAAAAGAACAAAACACAAGCAGTAGGAACAAGTGAAAAGAGAGATGGATAAAGAGCCAGTGAGGTCAGAAAAACTCCACTTTTTAAAGTGAGATCGAGCTACAGAGTTAGAAGTGCTGCTTTATAAGCCGACCAAGCTATAAAGCACATCTTAGAAGTCTTTTCTGTCACAAAAAACATCAGTGCAGTGAAGGAGGGGTGTGGGGTCAGAATGAAAAGAGGAGGTGATAAAAAAGGGAGTGAGACGAGGGAGAGAGACAGACAGGAAAATCGTGAGAAGGACAAGAAGAAGCTATTCTTCCTCTCACTTCTCCTGTTCCTTGGTCCTATTTTAGTCACGAGGATATACCAGTCAGGGCGAGAGTTTGAAATTGAGCTGTAACGCTATCTGTGTGCTGGAGCGAATCAGAAAGTCTATCCCACCTTTCACCTGGGAATCACAGCTCTCTCTGTGCCCTGTCTGGTCACCATACCAACCACAGCCAGGCATCATGGGATTAATTGGAGCCCAGGGCTCAGCGGCAGCTCAGGCACAGATAGAGAGTGAGGGGGAGAAGGACGGACATTAGCCATAGTCAAGCGATGATGGCCATGCAGATCAAATCGAATTTCAGGCATTGCTTGCATTGCAGAGCTGATATGGTCTTGAGGTAGCACTAAACATCTTGGAGTCCAAGGCACCTCCGCAGTAATGCTTGGATTGGATTCCAGGATGAAGTTCACAGTGTAGCGTTCGTTTTCTTCTCTGATCCCTGTGTGCGGTTTGGGGATTTTACAAAAACACTGACACACTGTGATTCGCCTCCGTAAACACAACCTGTGCCAGAATGTTGAGTATACAGAACGTCAACAGAGGGGAGCCTACCGTGTAGTGTATGGTCTTGATATGAGAAAAAAAGGGGAAATGACATGTTCAGATGAGTATATACAGCTACTGCTGATAAATGAGCACTGTCCACATAAAAAACAACATAAAAATCATTAGAAGCTATTTGCCTGAAAAAAAGTGTCATAAAAGCATGAAAGGCTGAGTAGTGGTGAACTGTATGTCAATGAGAATGTTATGGCAGTATGATGGCATTTGTTTTCCGCAACAGCTAAATCAAGTGATAATACATACTGGTTACTCCTGTTGAGTTGTTGACAATTAAAAGTAATGGTTAGAGGGAATATATTCATAAATGCAGCGGATGCTCTACAATCAGCTAATTTATTGATCATCAAATTGAGTATAAACTAGCCTTTACACTGCTGCAACAGAGCAGTGTGCAGGACAATTTGTATGCTCCAACTTTCATACAAAAAAAACAGATTAGAGCTGCTCAGCTAGTCGACAGACCAGACTGTGGTTTTATTGGGAAAATTTTAGCTGTGAATGTGTGGTGCAGGGTATTCATAGAAAAGAGCATTCCTGCTCAGAGAATCTACTGTACCCTAGTTAAATAAAGTGAAGAAAAATTTTTCAAAGCCTGGAAACATAATGGTGAGCCCTGTTAACAGCAGACATTGCTGTTTCTGACAGTTAATAAGTTGACCACTGACCCTTAAGCAGTACTGTAAGCAGATCTATTGCAGTTACTTTGGCGATGGACAGAGGTCCATCCAGGCATGGCCTAATACACAGACAATCCTCATGGAACAGACATGCAAGTTGAGGGAATCTTAAATAGTTTGATCATATCTGTAAGTCAAAACAAACTGAACATAAAAACAAAATGTAAATTACTTAAAAACTGTGAGGTTTAAAAGATCGTAGCATATCTGAACTGTTGGTCTTTTCTTAATGAACCCTGGCATTGCTACTGCTATTGTTATATTGTAGACTGTTTGCAGAGTATTTCTGGGGCTCATCATGCATGCTGTGACACCAGCTACTTTCACAAATTTTATTATTCCTGACATGTTTTGTTGATGTTATTCTGAGTGTGAATAATCTGTTTCCAATGGCAGAATGGAGGCAAATAGGAGGGGACAAAAATAAATCTATGAAGAGATTGACTGAAAGAAGAGATGAGACTGAGAAGGTGTGGGTAGTATATGTTATGGGTGAGAGTGTTAGTCAAGTGGTCCCACAGGCCCCAACGCTCTCTTGCACTCAATTTCTCTGGGTATGTTTGTATATGATGACCCTTGACCTTGGCCCCTGGCACATGTCTGAGATCACTCCGCTCCGTCTCTGATGCATCGACCTTACACACATACAAACACACATGGCAAGACTGAGCGAAGCAGAGAATAAGTCAACTCTGTTTCTCCTGGTTATACACACCAACAAGATGATAGACTGTGTGTGCCCCGCTATGTTTATCTACCCCCGTCCAGCTACAGACTCGCACAGCCATCTACATGCGCATATACACACACATCTGAATACACTCATAAAGTAGTCAGCAAGGCACACCTCTAATCATGGCCACCTCTGCCTTTTCATTTTCTAAGTTCAGTGGCCCATTGAGCTCCCACACACTAAATCACATCAACACCCTCTCCTCCATAAATGATCTACACACACGCTCTCTTTCCTTTCTTCCCTTCCTCCTTTTGTTTCTTAAAAAAACATACTCATACACACAGCACATACACACACACACACACACATAAATATACAGACAGAAGACACACTCAAGCAGGGCTGGCATGATAGTAGGCATAGCAGTAAATCCCACACAGCTTGGGGTGGACTAAACACAGATGCAATGAGCATCTAGCCATGCCTTCCAGAGACGGAAGAGGTGTAACCCTCCTTATTCCAAAACCATAAAATGTTTATCCTCAGTCTGGCAGAGTGCATGACTTTTACACACTTCCTGCAGCAGCATTTCCAAACTATAGCAGCACACAGGCCTGCCACACCGGCCTAGCTGATTGACTATTTCCCCAGTATTTGACACACCAGTGAGTCTACTCATCAGTCACCTCGGCAAGTAGGCTGGGGGTGGGGGGGTAGAGCCAAGGCAACAGCCACAGCATGGCAAAGACTTTGCTTCTGGCTCTGTGCCGTCTATAGGGCCTGGCAAAAGGAGACAAAATCAAATCTTTCATTTATCAAAGTGGTACGTACAATGGTATATGCATCTTTGAAACTTATCAGTTGCTTATATTCCTTTCTAATATCTTATTCTGCAGGGTTTCTTTGATCAAACAATGTGTAAGGGGAAAGGGAGCTGAGGGAGATCCACTACTGTCACCTTGAGAGCATGTTGAATGTGTAAATACAAAACATGCGACACATCAGTATTTCTAAGTCTCTGAGTCTGGTCCATATTCTCCCTTTGTTAGTATGTGACAGGCAGGGTCCAAAATTACTTATTGGCTCATCTTCATCTTCAAGGTAAACTGAGAAAAGTCCTACCAAAAATATTTTTACTGTCCATAATTGGCCACCACTGCATCACACATTATTTGACTAAAATTAATTACTTTAAGTTTTAAGTATGCAAACTCATCTTTAGCACCACTTTAAAGAGATAATTAGGAACAGATAACATTGGATTTACAACTTTTATTCTGAACTTTAATTATTATTAATTTTGAATTATTATTAACTTTAATTAATTACATTGTTGTATTTTAACTCATACTGTTCCTGCACCTCATCATCAGACATTTCTCTGTTCTTAAAACCCTGAACACTACGATCTACGATCATTATGAAGTGTGTGACGCGGGAGGTAATGAGACACTGACCACTGACAGACTGACGGTGAGAGTCACATTAGTCTCAACCAATAAAAACAAACTGCAATGTAAACCTGGGCAAACCCTAGGCACGGATTACAAACTATTTACTAGCCACCTGGCTGGTGACCCCAATTTATTTTACCACCAAAGCTCAAATGTACCCGTATTTGGCGCTTGGCAGGTGTCAATTTTGGACCCTGGCGACAGGCTTGGATTTAGCCAGAGCTAATCTCAGCTGGAACCTGTGATGAACAATACAGACAGTAAAGGGAAATATCTATGTATATTACTGAATGTTTTTCCTACGTGAATTTATATTATATATTTCTCAGGAAACTGGGTCAGCCCTGATAAAACCACAGGGTTGACAGTGGGTTTAATATATTTAGAGGACCTCCTCATCCGCGCCCACACACACACACGCACACACACAAACATGCTCTGCTGCTCCTGCTGGAGCCCCACTGTCCTGCTCGGCAAAATTCTTGGAGGACAATGAGACACTAGCTCTGGCCAGCGTTGGCACTGTGATGAACTACTTCTGGAAGCAATCACGTGAATTTACATCAACCCTTGACATTTAGCCTTACACTCCACACACTATCAGTGTGGGGTGTCTTGTCTGTGTTGGGTTTTTGAGTGTGCCTGTATGCATGTTTGTCTGCACATGAAATTAAAAATATCTTTCCTTGATATTTAGCCTTGCTGTTCACATGGCACTCTGTAGGAAGATGCAATGTGAGAATGCCAATCTTAAATTCATCAACATATTATTTTTTTGTGTGTGTGTATCTATCTATGTGTGTCTACTTTTGTGCAACTATGTCAGAATTCGAATACACAATTATTAAGGGGGGAGGCCTGCCACTCATGTGTCTCCAGAGGGTGAGGAGACCAGACACCATATAGGAGGGAAG
Source organism: Micropterus dolomieu (assembly GCF_021292245.1). NCBI lineage: Eukaryota > Metazoa > Chordata > Actinopteri > Centrarchiformes > Centrarchidae > Micropterus > Micropterus dolomieu. The sequence goes on from NC_060157.1 coordinate 9,416,256, forward strand.
CAGAAGGGGAAAAGCAGACTGAGGGAGAAGAGAGAAGCACAACTAATGAAGGAGAGGAAGGGAGTGGTGAAAGTGTCAAGGCACCCATTGTATTGCTGGGCAGCAGCAGTAAAGACAAGCTAGTGGCCTCTGCAACTTTAAGATTGCCATTAAACTCTCGCCTTACTCGTGTTTATAGTTGGCTTTGTGTGTCAGAGGAAAGGGGGATCGTAAAGCGGGGCTTTGTCTGTCTGCCATTGATTTATTTCCTTCGTTAGGGTGATGACACTGCCTGCTTATGATGTCCTCGCACAGACTGTAATTACAGAGCACTTCTGTCTTTATTGATGTCACTTTGTTAGTTTAATTATGCTATATTGGGTTTTAGAGTCGTGGCAAGAGCAAAGCTATGATGTAGGGCAAAAATCATCAATGGAACATCCTCTTTTGAAGATGTCGGGGGCAGAGAGTTGGGAGATAATTATTTCATAGACAGACATATAAAATAGACCCTGTGCATCTCAACATCTACAAAGGCAAAGAGAAGGTAATCTGAAATTTAATGACTATTCCGTCTGTGTTATGACCAAAGTCAGAGGGAGGAGGCTGTGAATGTGATGAGGGCCTTAATGGAAATGAAACACCTGGGTTCAACCTTGAGAGCGACTGTTTACGCACCCAGTCCCCAGGTGCTGGAGTTGACTGAGAGTCGCGCAGTATGAGAACCATTGGTGTGTGTGTGTGTGTGTGTGTGTGTGTGTGTGTGTATGTCTGTGTGTGAGCACAAGTGTGTGTGCATACGGTGTATATATGATGGGATGGGACCCAGGGGGAAGCAGTGCCATGTGAAGGTGACTCTTAAGGGGAAGAGGAGGAGGGAGAGGCCACCTGCTTTCTGGCGGTGGCGAAATGAGGGTGACAGCCATCCACCTGTCTGAGAACACTCATTCCAGACCCCATCTGCCCACCCCCTTCGGGATATCTCCTCCCCAGGGGACCCTGTGACCCTCACTGTCTTCCACTTGACCAGGCCTCCTGTACCACTGTCCCTACAGCCAGCTAAAACTGCAACGGCTCACCTCCGACCAGAGGCCATTCTGGGGCACTATTATAAAGTACAATACAGTGGGGGCTCTGCAGCAGACGATGGTGGTTTTACTCTGGTTTTCATTTTCTAGTTTTAAAGTGATACAGGCCCCTAGCCCTTATATGCCAGACTGTGCTACAAGTCTCACGACTTGCCTAAGTCATCACAGGTAGCCAACAGGGAAGACCTTTATTTGCTCCCTTTTTCTTTCCCTCCAATGTTCTCCAAACTGAAAACTCATCATGGTGTTCTGTAGCACAGATAATCGCTGGCCAACAACAGAGCAATTTGGCAACTCAAACAATGGTCACATATAGTGCACTGTGTATTTGTCACTTCACTCTTTCTCTCTCTCTCCCTCCCTCCCTCTGTGCATGCAGCTGCCTGTGTTTCTTGCCATTGTAGAATGGGATACACACAGAATAACATTCTCTCACCAACCAATCCATCCTGTGGATATAGCTCTTTATTCAGGGCTGTCTGTCTGACTGCAGTCAGAACCATCCCCGTTACCCATGGCTTCAGACCTGTAGTCTGAACCTAGGACTATGTTTGCACTTTGACTATGGGCTTCAACCACATAACTGAGTGCGGTCTGTGTGGAAAAGACCCACCAGACCTCTGACGTCTTCTGATCTCTAACAGTCCTCCAGGGCTGACAGGCCTACTGTACTAGGAAATGTTGCTCTGCCACAGAAGAGTGGCAAAATAAACTGACTGAGACAGAGACAGAAAGTATGATGGAAAAATGGGTGGAAAGAACAAAAACATTTGCTCTTTCCATTCATTTGATTTGAGAGGTGGAGGGAAAGGGGCAGCAGAGAGACAGAATACATTTAAATTAATCAATTAAATTAAAAATAAATAAAGAGAAACATCAGTTCTTTACTCTTGCAGAAAGTGTCTCACAAGAAAAATCCCTATTTGCCAGAAAATAGCGTGCCCATAGAAAGCCAAATTTAATTTAGCTGGCAAAGGTTTGTAATTAAGGCAAGTTGGGGCTCAGCATAGCATCTAGGAGGTGGATATTTCGCCTCTCAGGTTATCAGAGCTCTGTGCATGTTCTGCATGACTGCCTGTTGATTCACAGTGTATTGGTGTTACCCTGGCTGCCTCCCTGGAAAAAGACACAATGATATCTCAACCTATTCATGGCAGACATCACGAGGAGAACCTGAATAACTGCTGCTGCTCCTCCAGCTCGGTGGGGGTGGGGTCCTTTCTTGCAAAGCTTTTTTTCAATTGTTAACAGTTGAGAAAGACATGAGAGGGCCTCCAGAGATATAGCCAAGATGCTAAGATGAGCATGTGAGTGGTTGTCTGCCTATGTGTGGCCCTGCAATGGACTGGCGACCTGTCCAGGGTATACCCTGCCTTTCGCCCAATGTCAGCTGGGATAGGCTCCAGCCCCCCCGCGACCCTGTACATGGGATAAGCGGTTGACGATGGATGGATGGATGGATGATTTCAACTGGGTTCCTTTTTTATTTGTTGCTCCCCCAATATTGTTTTTCACTGATAACTTTAACACTAAGTGTAGTGGAGGGGGGTGGGGGCATGAACTTTTTTCAGCTTTTGAAAGGGGGTCATGACAGAAAAATTTTGAGAACCACTGCATTATTGGATATGGCAGGCAGTTGAGTGTATGAGGAATGTAGAGTGGTAAGGTGCTTGAAAGGGTGTAGGAAGCAGCAGAGAGCAGGAGAAATAGACAACCGGACATAACCAACCACCCTTCTAGGCTGTACTTTGATGCCTTAAGAGTAAACGCATCAGTGGTGCTGCTTCTGGCTATTAGCATGCTTCTGGCCATTAGACATGCCAAGGGGCAGACCTCATTATTGACTGATACACACACTTAGATTTTCGCAGATGCACCAGCATGTACACACTACAGTGGATGCCTACAAGACCAGATCTGTGTGTTCCAGCAACTCAAAACCCAATTGGTCCAAGACACATTTATGGGGATTCCTATGACTACCATTGTTATCTGGCATCCTCTACTCTGTGAGACACCAGTATGGGAAATGAAATAGTCTTTGCCATCCTAGCAGTTATTACATGGCCTAAATACTCCTTTATGTCAAAGATGATTGTTGCTTTAGACAGGAATGAGAGCTCTGACCAATTCTAGCTTCATTAGGAAAACTGGAGCAGCAGAGCACTGAGGAATCTGCAACAGATGCCCATATTGTGTTGAGTTTTTGTTGCAGCTCAATCCATCTATTACCATGCAGCTGCAGATCTACACTCATGATTAAAAAAGATAAACAAACTACTCATAAATCTTTGCTTATCACAAAAAGCTAAACTGTCTCCCACAACAACAGCATTAGTGTGCGCTTTGGCCAAAGGCAACAGACAGTAAGATATAATAGATAGTAATAGGGTTTACTGTAGGAAGGCAGGCAGCGCAGGAAGGGAAAAGCAAACTGATTGACAGAACAAGGGAGCAAATAAAGAGCAGTGGGAGATGGAGAAAAATGGTTAGGAGAGAAAAATGGAGTTTGAACAAGAGAAAAGGAAGGTAAGGGGTGTTGAGAGAGTGAAAAGAGGAGGGTGACAGAGGAGTGGGAAGGTTGGTCTCATTACTATTAGACCTTCTCTGTCCCTGCGGGCTCAGGTGACCCTAGCTCTCTAGCCCTCTGCCTTGCATACCACTAATCATTTGGTTTTAATCACCGGGATATTCTCCCCCTTTGCCCCTCCTCCACCTCTCCTCCTCTCTCTTCATGCCCTACTGTGCGCCCTAGCCTTCGCCAAGGTCCAGCTAATTTTATTCTAATTGGCCATAGCCTGGGCTGGGACCGATCTGCCTCATTGTCCTCATCCATCCATCCATCCTGTCTCTCAACTCCCCATCCTCTCTGTTCTTCCTCTATCTCTCTCCCCCCCCCCCTCTCTCTCTCTGCCTTCACAACTTCACACCTGTGCTTGTTTCTTCATCTCCTCACTGCCTCCTCTCTCCGCCTCATCTCTCTTTCACCTCTAATTTTTCTTTTTACCCATATGCTGCTGTGGCGGCTCCCTGCCTCTGTCGGTCTTTCACTGACATCACAGTGCTTTCCAATTTCTGTTCTTCCTCTCCTGTTGACCTTACATTCTACCAGACAAAACAAATAGCCTTGATGTTGTCTGGCAACAAAAGCTTTGTGTGACTGCCTTGATCTGCACACAATGGCATGAAAGAGAAATGCGAAGCTGTTGAATTAGGAAAACCTGATGGCTGAAGTCTGACGTTCTCCCCCTTTTTAAGTAGGAGTGAGAGGCACAGACTGTGTCAACTGACAATGAAAAAAATGAGTGTGCTGTATGAAGAACAAAGGGTGATAAGATGCCCGCAGGCCAAAAAGCACACACAATCAGAATGAAATAGACAGTCCAGGGAACTAGTCGTGTTCCTTATAGGCTTGGGTGAGCACAATAGCGAAACAATAAATTACAGAAAAGAAAACATGACCTGAAATTTTATGTATACTATTTTGCTTAATGTGATAATGTCTGTTGTATGTGAATGTAAGTATGACTGTATGAGACAGCAGAGGGGGCACACAAATTTGGTGCATTAATGACCGGGAGTTGAGTTTAGTCATGTTCATTTAACTCGTAAATTGCCTTAAAGTTAAATCATTTGAAGACATGAATTCAAAATATTCTAAAAGGGAAGTCTTCCTATTAAGTATCCACACATACAGTATTTATAGCTGCTAGCTAATTGGCCTGTTGACAAAGCTCAGAACATCGAAGCCAACTCTCACAATACTGGTCATTATGGCTAACTTTACCTGTCGCTGCAAGCAAAAAAGGAGCGTGGAAGATGGAAATCCTGCATTACAATCACACGCTACAAATCCTCTACTTTTCTTTTCTCCTCCGGATCAACAGCTCCAATAAATTTTCATTACACCTGTGTGAAGCGCTTCAAATAGAGCCACAGAAGCAGAAACTAATTACTTTCTAATTTATTGACTAATGGCCACAGCCCTGGGAGACAGCTGCAATTGTTCTAACAGTCCTGCTGCTCCGACTGCACTCAGGTCCACTTTAGATTCATAACCAAAATAATTTATCATTACAAGCACATTAAATTGAACTGTATAGACCATAACAGTGGTAATTTATATCATTTTGTTGTTAGGGATGCTTTTCCCTCCCCTGTCTTGAAAGCATGCAATCTCTGCGACGGGATTCGTCTCCAGCCAGTCGTTGTATGTGGCAGGTTCACTTTGTTCTTCAAAGAACTCTTTGTTTTGTGCCTCATTCACCATTTGTTGGAGCTTAAAGTAGAAAAGAGACAGAAAAGAATGTGTGGCCATAAAAAGGTCTGGGAGGAAGATTCTGTGTTACACATAACATGGGCATAATCGAAACATCAACATGAAAAGCAGAAAAGCTGACTGTACTGACTAGAAGTAAACATTCTGATTTAGGTTCCAGCATGCCTTCATCAGTCAGGCAATGCTGATATACTAATTTTCAGCATTTGCCTTTATCTCATAATACATCTCTTTCTTGATGGGAACAATGCCTTCCAGGAAGTCAACGTCCCTATCAACAAGACACAAATGGTCACCCATTGATTTGAACAGCATGATAAAAACATTAGCCATGTGTCAAGGCTTTCTTAATCACCACCAAGGACCCCATTTGTGCATCGATGGGATATTCTGAAGCAAAGTATGAGATGGCATTTTTCACTGGTGCCATTAAGATGGAAGGCCCATATGATCATGCAAATCCATTATGTAAGCAGTGATTAGCGTTGACCTTGCCCCGTATGAGGTGGTCTGACACACAGCCAGATAAAGCACCCCATGTCTACAGAGCCAATATGTTGCCATTATATAGAACAGAATAGAATATGTGTAATAAACACTAGAGCACAAATAATACCATTCTCGTTTCAGAGAATTTGGCAGTATGTCCAGCAGGCCTCACAACAGCAGACCACGTGTAACCACACCAGCCCAGGACCTCCACATCCAGCATCTTCACCTCCAAGATCGTCTGAGACCAGCCGCCGGGACAGCTGCTGCAACAATCGGTTTGCATTACCAATGAATTTCTGCACAAATTGTCAGGAACCGTCTCATCTGCATGCTCGTCGTCCTCATCGAGGTCTCGGCCTGACTGCAGTACATCGTCATAACTGACTTCAGTGGGCACATGCGCACATTTGATGGCGTCTGGCACTTTGGAGAGGTGTTCTCTTCACAGATGAATCCCGGTTTTCACTGTACAGGGTAGATGGCAGACTGCGTGTATTGCGTTGTGTAGGTGAGCGGTTTGCTGATGTCCACGTTGTAGATCGAGTGGCCCATAGTGGCGGTGGGGTTATGGTATGGGCAGGCGTGTGTTATAGACAATGAACGCTGGTTTCCGGTGCCCCCCGGACCCACCCCATACAGTGAAATTGTGCATTTTCAAGTGGCCTTTTATTGTGGCCAGCCTAAGGCACACCTGTGAAAATACCCTTGCTGTCTGATCAGCATCTTGATATGCCACACCTGTGAGGTGGATGGATTATCTTGGCAAAGGAGAAGTGCTCACAGATCTTGACAGATTTGTGAACAATATTTGAGAGAAAAGGCCTTTTGTGTACATAAAGTCTTAGATCTTTGAGTTCAGCTCATGATGAATGGGGGCATCAACAAAAGTGTTGCGTTTATAATTGTGTTCAGTGTACATTGCTCACGATGTGCTTACTTATACAGTAACACAATAATAAAATCAGACACAGGGTACAGTATAGAGAACACACATATACACACTATAAACAAAAACAAAAACAATATAGATAGATACCTTATTAGATAATATAGACAATATCATTATTATTATCAATATTATTGTTATGTACATGTCAGAGATGGATGAGATATACAGGTACACATACACATACATGCATACATGTACACATATGTACATGTATGCATGTAAGTTAAATAGGCTACAGCTTTGTAGCGCGCAGAAGCTGTTGCCATGGTTACTATCCATAGAGGGGCTGCTGTTTACTTGTGGAGTGCTTGTCTCCCTGTCTGTTCACCTAAGGAGCGCAGAGCAACCCCGCCGAGCCAAGCGACTACGTTGCAATTTTAAGAATGTTCCTAAGATCCACATCTTCCCCAATGCAGTGTGTAGCTATAGGGCTGCAACTAATGATTATTTTCGTAGTTGACTAATCTGTTAATTTTTTATTCGATTAGTTGACTAGCCACTATTTTGTCACCCCCTAACCCTAATTAAACCATTTACCTAATTAAATATCTTTTGAGTGATGTCCAAAACACAGCCTAACTAGCTAACGTTACTATTAAGTGAACAAGGTTTACTATTCAGAATGTACACTAGTATCAACGCCAGGGGGAAAAATAGGGAAGAAGACAAGACAGTAGGCTACTCCAATAATTTACTGACTTACTATTGCACTTAACATGTTTGGTAACAAAACTTAAAGAGCATTCTCTTAGCCAGCATCATCACACAATCACAATCTGATTTATTGCCAAGTAGGTTTTAACTTTAAAACTTTTAACTTTTTAACAAAGATTTTTGCTTTGGAGTTATATAAAAATAAATAAAAGCAAATTTAAAGCAAGTACTATAACCACAACTGTACACTAACATTGTAATGTGTCTATTTGGAATAATGAAGCAACAGTCCCCTTTCATACTACTTCTGTAGTTTATTTTTAATTTAGTGTTTCTAAGTTTCACAAGCCAAGAATATTCTCCATATCTCAAGCCAGATATTTCTTGATTTACTTTAAAATGTTAAACCTTTACTCAGATTGTCACAACCGAATAACAGCGGTATGAAAATTGAAACTATCTTACAGTTGTGGCCTTCCCTCTGTTGCTCTGTTGTTGCTGGTGCAGTAGTCTATGTAACTGGGCCCAGAAGGCTCTGTGGGCGTGACTGGCCGGCCGGCACCGCTAACCTCACGGACGCTGTGGAGTTTCTCAATCCCGAAAACGTTCAAGCACATTTTCGATTTGCTATCAACTTTCGTAAAACTGCCAATATTCAAGTTCTACACAGTTGATTTCATGCCTTAAAACCTCTAAAAAGTGTATTTAGTGATGAAATAGCGTACAAAACCTGTATAAACAAAAGGCTGTTACAGCTGTCTTCTCACGTCGATGAATTTTTATAATCGACGTCATCGATTACGTCGACTAATCGTTGCAGCCCTACTTTGCATCTTTGCATCTGTTCGCTTGTCTTGCTTTTGTTTATCTACTTCTCCCACACATTGCAGTCTGTCTGCCAAAGCCTCCCTCCACTGCTTGTTTGGGTGGGTGATTTGCAGGCTGATCAACATCCCACCCCTCCTGTGTCCCATGGTTTGACTGTACAGAGCCAGTGAGCAACTGACTTTCAAAATAACAATAATAATAATAATAATTAAAACTGCATTAACATGCGATAAAATAATTGTCGGCATTAATTAATGCATTGTGTGTTGCCAACATAGGCGTTGCAGGGTGCCCTCTCGTGGGAAAACTATACAATGACAACAGGATCAATCTTTAGTCTCTTTGTTTCTTTTGTAATTGTCATTTATCGGCTATTACAAACACCGATACCGATTTATCTGAAAATAGCTTATATCGGCTGACAATATTGGCACGCCAATTTATCAGTTGGGCTCTAGTAAATACTGCATCCCATATACATTTCTCTTTAAAGTCATTGTGGTGAAGACTTATCGAGTCATCACAACACACCCAGACAACACAATTTCTAGCTTCTTCATGCTGTATTTTTTTGTTTTTGTAGTGAAAGAAAAAATATCCTCAAGGTTTAGGAGTTTAGCCAGATTTCAGCAAAAAGACCATTGGATCTATGGGAGGAATTCCAACCTCCCACGGCAACATCAACCGAGCCAACCATGTTGATAGTACCAACATTGTATTGTATTGTGTTACTAGAAGCTTAGTTGACAGTGGTGCGGCCCTGAGGGAGAGTCTGAACAGTAGCAGTCTGTCTCTGTGGGAGGCAACCTCCATTCACACCTCCCTGTGCATGGACATGCCAACTGCTCAAATTTACACTTCTACCAGTTTTTCAATCTTTAAAAACCACGCACAGCAAAATTGCTGTTGAATTATAAAATTCTACTGTTGTTTGCCATCTCTAACAACAATGCCGTAGGTGACCTATTGCCTGCAGTTTCACCTGCAGTTTCTTAACTTTGTTACAACCTGATAGTTGACCTGGAAAGTTTATGAAATAGCTTTTAACATGACATGGCCTGGCAGTAATTCATAATTCACATCTTCTGTATAAAGAGCAACACATAGAGACAGCTCATACAAGCTTAAGTCTCCATAGCAACAATATTAGTGAATCACCAATGAAACTAATAAATGCAAGATTTAAACTTCGTACCTCAAAGGGACGTGGAGCCAGCTACTTATTTCTATTTTCATTTTATCATAAATCACACTAACAAACATACACACACATAAATTGAAAAACCCATACTGGCACACAAATGCCACTCTCCACCCTTCCTTTCTCATACTCTCTCTCTCTCTGTGTCTTTCTCTTCAGACATTCAAGCTTTCACAGGCTGATCAATAGAATCCAGCAGGCCACAAATACAGAAGAGTGTGTGTGTGTGTGTGTGTGTGTGTGTGTTGGGGGAGTGTGTGAGGGGGTCCCAAGGGAGAGACAATAAGGACATTGAGAATAAAACAGAGACACACAAATAGAGACATGCACAAACACACACACAACCCGTCCTATATTCCCTAGCCAAGCAGTAACGTCAGCCTCCTGTTTAAGACACAGCCCACCTAATGGAGCATAGCCAAGGCACGATACATGTGTTTGTGTGTGTAAGTACGTGTATGTGTGAAATAATGTTTTACCCGCAACAGCAGAGGCATGCGAAGGACACACCACTACAGTGGAACACACACAAAGTCAAGCACAATAGCCATTAAATCAAAAGCAATCTCTCTGCTCCTGGCAATTCATACTCAGAGTGCTCTCACATATGCATGTACCTGTGCACACACACACACACAAACTGACAAATACCACTATCCAATACACTGCATTACTATTAGGTTACTTTAAAAGTGTGGAAAGAAATGTGGGCGAAAATGAATGACATTCCAACAGTACATCCTTTCCAAACCTGAACAAAATGTGTCAGCAGTGGGAGTATAAAATCTCTGAATGAGAGTTTTTTGGCATTGGAGATATGGAGAGAAATCAATTTCAGGGCCAAGTATGGTGCCAAGGACATCCAGAAGGGCATAGCTCTGTTGATCTGTTCATATCAATTTGCTCCCTACTGCAGACGCAGAATGCCACAGTGTGCAGCGCTGCATCTTTAAGGAATATCGCTCCGATAACGGGGCCATAAAACACATCATTTTACAGTCAAACCATCTATGTCTCAAATGCACTTGGAGCGGAAGCCATTTTCAAGCAACATAAAGTTTAACATGGCGCTACATATGCCGAGCCGCTAGCTTCCACGCTACATGGGACTGGGCCATTTAATTAGGGAACATGGGATTGTGTTGTGGGGTACTGCAATGAGCCCCACCCTCCCCATCTTGACCTGATCCCTCCTGAACCTGCGGTCATATCTGGAAGTGTAGAGTGTGAATACTGAATCAGTATCAAACATGTATCAAATATGCACCCTGACAATAGTTGAAAGGTTTGTAACAACTATCATCAAACACTGTGATAAGTCATACTATTGTTGCACAAAGCCCTCGCATGGCTGTGATTATACAGATAGTTTGTATTAGCTTTCCAATTTCTATTTCTAAATAGTACAAAATATTATGATTTATAACATTTTACCCTCCATGATTATGTGACAATGTTAAATATCATGAATATTTTAAATATAGATATTCTCATGGCCCATTATGACATTGTAATTATGACAGTGTATTGCTGCTGGATGCAAAATATATTAATATTGAGGTATTTGTGATCATCCAACTGTCATGTCTATGTAGAATACAGCATTTCATCCATCATAAATAGACCTTTTCTACATGAATACATATTGAAAATAAACCCATTCAAGGGCTAGAGCAATTTCACAGAAAAGCATAGCAAAATAGTAGAGATTTAGATGAGCTGCTTTGATAGTCATTAGTCGACTGAGACTGACTTTGCCCCAACTGAGATAACTTTTTGAACGATAATGTCTCCCTTGAAAAGTCATAAAGAAAATCTCTTTTAAAGTTTCCCCTGATTTCTAATGGAGTCTCCCTCCACTGAGCATTTCAACCACCTGAGTGAGAGGCAACTGATCACTAATGCATCCTAAATCAGACAGTATAGATTACAGCTTGTCAAGAGCAAAAGTTTGATTTTGGCCTTGACCATCTGAAAGCAGGCTCCCAATATAAATTTAATGGATCAATGGTGATGGAGGGCTGAGAATTGTGAGGGACCTTACCATGTTCTATTTCCAATTACCGTGCACAACTGGGATCATTGTGCTCTGTGGACCCTTACTAAGTGTCTGATGATCTAGGCACAGCTTAAAAAGAAAACGTGTCAGGTGTTTAGACTAGTGCAAACACTGCTTCATAATAAAGTCACAGATGCAGAGTCACTTGTTACCGCAAAAGCAAGCACTGTGATATAATCTTGCCTTTGTTTAGGTGCTCCATAGGAGAGTGTGGGCCACAACAAAGTTCCCTAATGGCAATCCAGATAAACAGGTAACTTGTGGGGTTGTGGGTGAGAGGGGATTGGCCAGATGGAGACACAAAGGCAAAAGTTCAATTAAAAATGTTGAGTGAATCAATTTGTTTGCCTTAATTACTTTGTTAATTTGTTAAAGCATTTACTTAGAAAAATCCTGTCACATTTTCTGCTGTGATAATGGAGCTACAGGGAGGGAGGGGCGGTTGGATGGGTTGAGTGCCTTTTAAATGGCTCACCCTCTGGTTCTAAACACAACGCTCAGTATGCCTGCTCGCCCGTCCCCAAGTCTCTCTTGCGGGGTGTGTAGGTAATGAGGCCCTCCTGTAGTGCTACGCTCCACTCCTCTGTTGGTGCAGAAAAGCGCACCCCCGCCACGTCCTGACATTCTGACAGATAGGAGCCGCAGAAAGCATATGGCCGACGTGGCAATGCCTCCGACGCCCTCCAAACTGTCGTAGGGCTCAGGCATAATGAGCAGTAGAGAGATGAGCCCGAGTCCTACATATAAGAGACATTAGTCATCACATTTCCCTCATCTGCCACAGATCAGCTAGAAAAACTAAGAAAAAATCTCTTACCGTGTATAAGAGTCAAGAGATCCCATGAATTTGTGACTTTACAGAAGAAAGCCATGTAGTTTAGCAAGGCAGAGCCAGACAGGAAGTCTCTGTGAGAGTGCATATCTAGAATGAGTGCCACAAATTGTTTTTTACGGAACAATGTGAGTCCTTGCAGATACATAGAATAATTAAAATTTGCTGCTTGACTGATTTAGTGGTTTGTTGCATTTTACATGTGTCACCACATGGAGTCAAGTGGCAGACATTCAAGGTAGAAACAGAGGGGGATGTCACTGTTTGAGGCAGGAGTGAGTGATGGTGTGCTGGGCCAGGAAGTGGCCGCTCTCCCTGTCAACTGTCAATGCCGTTAGTGTCCAGAATAAGAAGTCTACAGGAACTAGACGTGATTTTAGATAAGGTGCCCATCCAGCCATACCCTCGACATGGCCTCCCTCTTGCCCAGGCACCTCTGCCGGTCTCCTTCCCCCTCTCTGTCTGGCCTGTTATCCCTGACCGTCTAGACGTCTCCTAGCACGCAATCCGTCACCCCAGCTAACCCGAGCTGTTCTTAGCTCTTCTGCTTTCTCTCTGCTCAACACTACGTCACAACACTGGCTGGCTGGAGGGCTGTGAAGGGCTAGTGAAAAGGACGGAACAATGCCAGGCAGTTCTCTCGCTCACTCTCACTCAAGTCATTCACTAGAAGGTTTAGAAAATGCTACTCAGCATTGCATTTCAATCCTCTTGTGAGAAATGATCCCAATCCAAGACTTAGCTAAAACTTATCAGACAGTCTCAAGGGTCGACTGTAAGTGTGAACAATTGTAATGAGGCAGCCTGCACCAATCATTCAATGATGTAGACACATCTCTGAAAAACAAAAATAACAATTGAAAGTACTTCAGCCACTTATTGTATGCGGGGAGGCAAATGAATGAGAACAATGAGCAAGCCAAGAAGCAATTACAGAGCGGATGGCTACGGGTACAGACAGATCTGCTGGTGGCAGTGAAACCACCTGAGTGCTTGAGCGTTGAAGCTCAGGCTGTCAGTTAAAAACATTTGTGCATGTGAGAGAAGCTACAGTGTGTAAATTTCCTGAAACCCTTCATTCAGTCTCTTTACTTTATGTGTGGACACCATGCATTCATACTAGCCCTAATGCAAATCCCTTATAACCATGACCTGCAGCAGTACAAGGCAGGGGTTGCAATGCATCAACGTCACTTCACTATGCACAAAGCAAAAGCCTCACATCCACATCTGATCTCTATTAAATTACATGGATTAAATCAGAGATCCTTAATTAGGCCCCTATAAAAGCGTCATGTGGCTTTTGAAACCTCTGAGCATGCCATGATTGGATAAAAATATGAAAACATACTAAATGAAATTGGTTTACCGCTGAGTGTGCGCCCCATGACTCTTGCATGGAGCAGCAAAGCAGGGGGAAATAAAGTGAGGAGAAATAAGTGAGAGAGAAGAGAGACACAGATGCAGAGAAAGAGCGAGGGGGGAGTCTCAGGGCGAGTCACACCTCTTTGCCTCAGAAAAGCTCTTAAATTCCACGTGTGACCTAAGGGAGAGAGCTCTAAAGAGTCAGCCTAAGATGCCATGATACAGAATTTGTCTGTTGTGGAGCAGTGAGCTAATACAGTCTGCCACAAGCCATACTAAGGAGTGCTACAGGCATGACACAAGACTCTCGGAGGCAAGCCAGTCATTCCATGCTTATATATGTGCATACAGAACACAAACCTACACATACACACTCCAGCTCACACATCTGGGACTTACTTACTCTCTATAAAAACTGGAGAGTGTTGCCTCCCTGCTCCTCTGGACCCTCGCATCTCCTGGTGTCAGGATGGCCAAAAGCTTTTAAGTGCTTTAAACTCATAATAACCCTAATGCTTAGTGCCCCCTGTGAGCTCTGTCTGTAAGAAAATGAAATGCAATTGAAATAGATGCAAAGATGGGATATGTTCAGACATTTTGGGGGATGCTGGAGATTTGGTGCCTGTGAAGGCATTAGGAAGGGAACAGAGAGTAAACAGGCTCCCAGGGCATGTTAGGCAGTGGCAGGAAAAGTTAAGAGAGTACCAACGCACAAAACTGTGAACACACACAGGAATATAGCACACATTGGTCTCTTTATGTTGCCCTCTTCTTCTCTTGTACATTAGCTTGTTATGTTGTTTGTGATGTTGCTATTTTTGAAAACACGGGGATTGAAAAAAAAAAATCACATATCTACAATGCATTGCAGGGAATAGTACGCACACAAACAAAAAACAGCCCCGAACCACCTTCCCACTCGCCACTAATCCTCTCATGCCCTAATTGTGGGTGCAGTCACCCCAGATTCACTTCTTTGGGGGAGAGAGAGAGAGAGAGAAAGAGAGCTAAGGCTCTGGTTGAGAACAGACCACCATGTCTTCCCCTAAAAATTATTCTCTCTGCCAGAAGACACCAGAACAGTAGGTGGTACTCTCTCTCTATTACATTTCACTTTTATCTCACTTCCTCTCCATCCCTCTCCATCTTCCTGTCATTTCTAGCTCTCTTTTCTCTCTCTCTCCTCTTTCTACTGTAAACCGCCTAAGGTGATTATGGATTGTGATGGTGGTGGGTGGGGAAGGCAAATCCCTGTTTTTGTTTCCTTAAAATAGGTTTAATATATTATTACACAACACAGTTGCGAACCTCTGTGTGATTATTGCGGTGATTCGGGGTCCAAAAAACCTCGACCAGCACTGAGGTAAATATTGTGGTCTCCATTTAAGACAGAGAAAGTGGGCAGGTAGCTTGGTACCTACTGCAGGGCTATGCTCATTGACAGGTGTGCATATCAGCAGGACATGCAAGAAATCTCACATACTCACTGGAGACACATTAAAACAGGCTGTTAAAACTATTTGGCATTTGATTTCCTTTAATCAAAGAGGCTATCAGTCACCTGAGCAGAACCCCACACCACAGGCCTTAGAAGATGATTCTAGAAAGGAGCCATCGACTGGCGGCTGGCCATGGTTTGTCTGAACAGTGTTGCAACTGTTGGGAAGGCTGTAATGGAGCAAAGCCATGCCAACCTTTACAGCAGCCCTCTATTTTCCTGTCTGGTTTTTTTGCCTCTCTCTCTCTCTCCCCCTCTCTCTCTCTCTCCCTGCATTTCTGTCTGTCTCATATCCTCTCTCTTTCAGGCACAAAACCAAGGCGCACATTAGGTGCTGGTGCTGCACATTTTGATGCTTGGCTGTCACTGTATCATTGTCTGGTGACATAAAGCGCAGTAAAGCACTGAGCAGTGATGAAGTGGAGAGGTTTTAAACCTGCGCTCACTGGCACATTTCTTGCCTTTCAACCAATGTCATCTGGAGAGTGTCATCATCCCACTGTGAAAGTAGCCCGCCCCCCTCTCCCCACCCAAAACACTAAAGAGAAAGAAAGTAAGGAAGCGAGAGAGAGAGAGAGAGAGAGAGAAAGAGAGAGAGCATTCTCCTTGGCAGTACTTGCTCCATTATTCCACTGGAGGCTTGATTAGACAGAGAGGGTAATTTACGAGCCACTTCACTGCCAATCCAACGGGCATATCACCTGTAAATAATTGAAACCCTTCATGTCCATTCCGACATAATCATATCGCTATCATGTTAATGTATCCAGCAGTGCTTTCCTTTGGGTCAGGTACAGGACTACTTTAAATCTTGGTTGTCTCCATAATTCTTCCAAGCACCACCCTCTAGCAAACAGAAAAAAAATAAAGATGAAGGACTGCTTCGAGAAATTGAAAAATTGAAAATACAGTAAACAAATACATGCTCTTTTCGGCAAGGCGGCGGCGGGTTGCAGGCGGAGGGCACACATTTTGCACTGGCTTGTTAATTATCTTTGCTTATGATGTGGATAAGGGATATTTATCATCTTCTTATTTATTTATCTCTTCCAGAGTTCTATCAGTCAAGTAGTGAAAGAAGGCTGCAAGATCTGGATGGTAGTAGCTATTACAATGAGTTAAGGGAGACAAGGAGGACAACAGAAATCAAACCCGTTGCTTTTAATTGTAGGGAATTGTACCATCATGGAAATTGTGTCTGTCAAACACTCTTAATTATTCCGGTGTTTAAAAAAACTTAATACTGAATTGATAGATTTTTCTTACTTAATTTTATTATTAAGTCATTAATATTAATTATCCAATCCGAAATGGTTCTCACCTTTCCGTCTGCGCACTCCTCTCAAATGCGACAAAAAAAAAGATTTGAATAATTTATCAATTGACTTATATTTGAATTGATTAATCCACTGATGCAAAATTAATACATGGCTATCCTCTACATTCCACTCACTCCATCCTCTCCCATCTTTAATGAAGCAGTTAAAGTAGTAAGGGTCATGCCTGGGGTAAAGTACTGACTGAAGAAGTGGGCAGGTGTGTGGAGCGCTGGAGTATCTAATACAAATCTACAGTGATGAAGATGTCTCATCAGAATTGACAGGCAAACTATTTTCCACACTAAGACATGTAAGAAAGTATTTCATGCTCATTGAGCCAGTGGTCTTTAGCTCCCTAAAGCTTTCTGTGTGGCTAGGTAACAAAAATATCAATCAATAGGCAAGAAAGACATAAAGGGAAAGATGAAAACAAACTGCAAGTCAACCAGATGGGTGATGGACAAAGGTCAAGTAAATAAGGGGGCTACAAACCTGCATGATCTCTGTATTAGTGTGTGATCCACAAAGCAGGCCTTAGTGTACAAATCAGACAGCAAACCAGGAGGCTACTCTTTCTTGATTGCTAAATGATGAGGAGGTACAAGAAGTCATTCCTGCTATTTACCGTTTTTACACATTGAATGGTGCCATGTAGCATCCGCTGTACTTCCTGTACTGTGAAGCTCAGCTGGGGCGAAGAAATGGGACAGAATGTGTGCCAGTGTGCGTGTGAGTGTGTGTGTGTATATGTGTGTGTGTGCACCCATGTCGTGCCTGTTCTTTGCTGGTGATTCACCCAGCTCTCTGGCAGCCATCCAGGACCTATTTTCTCCTTCTCTTTACATAACAGCAAACGGTATCACCGAAGCCTCCTGTCCTGTCCTTTCTCTTCCTCTGCCACTTCCTGTTCTTCCTTCCCCCATGCTCCACCTTGCTGTATGTGCGGGAGCTTTTAAGACGTAACTTTGCATCGCTCCCTGTTGTTACTGTACCACCGATGGGATCATGAAGTGACCAGTCCGGAAAAGATGTTCTCGGACCACACCCAAAGCACAGAGTGGTAAACCAGATTCCAGGGTGTGGCATAGGGAGATGCGTGGGAAGAGAGTATGTTGAGAGTCTGACTGAAATGCCCCCTAGAGATTACTAAAGGTCCAGGATCCGGGATTCGCTACACCATATGCCTACAGGACAGCACCCAACTGGGCACCAGGGCGTGACGGGCTGAAAATAGGGACTTGCAGTCACAGTCCACACGGTACTGGCCAACACACGGCCACACTGCACAACAGAGCTGAGTGATGAGGTGGAAAAGGATGGTACAAGAGGGGGTGGAGAGCAGAGGGGGGTTGAAAATAGAAAATCAAGGAGGTGAAGGGAGAGGAGCTGAGGAGAGTTTAGTTTGTAGGGAGAGATGAGGGTGAGGAATGAGGCAGCGTATTTGTGTGTTGAGAGTGTCCATGTGTGTGTAGGAGAGATGTGTAGGCAGGGTTTAGTGTCTGGACTGTTCAGTGACTCAGGTGTGAATAACACGTTGAGTCTACTTTGTGTATGTGTGTGTGTAAGAGAGAGAGCCAGGTGACATAGAGCATAGTGCTGGGTCGGTGTAATGTTGGTCTCGGTGGCTGAGGGTGTGTTCTGCTGTGTCTATGGCCCGCTTCATGACAGCCAACCTGCACGCTGCTCACCGGAGCAGAAGCGCTAATTGAATTAAGTCTTTATTATCAGGCTGCAGAGGCAGCACTTCTCCCCATCTCGGCCCGCTTGGCTGACACTTTCTCCTTGAACACCTGCTTGACATCAACTTCCTCCTCTATTTATTTATCCTCACTCTCCCGTGGCCAGCCACTGGCTGCACTACTTCCTCCCCTCCACCTCCTCCTCCATATTGGCATACCAAGCAAGGCTATGCCTGCTTGGTGTTCATGCTGCTTCATCTATCTGTGCTGAACAACACTCCTTAGCTTGGATAAACTTAACAACAAGTATCTTTTCTTCAGTGCTTTTTTAAAAAAAAGATACACTGCCACACAGATAAAAACATTCCCTACAATTCAATGTCTATTACCATACAAAAACGGACACATAATAAAAAGGATTAATTCCCGGAACTGATCCTGCCCTTTCTGGCCTTCAGCAGCAGTCCTGGTGAGTGTAGAGGGAATAAAGGCGATAAAGCTAGATGATGTTCTATGTTCTATTGAATAGTCTCCGGTGGGCAAGCTGGCCAGGGTAATATACAGCAGCTGGGATGAGAACTAACATATATCTAGTCCCCTGTCCATTTCCACTAGCCTCAGGCTCAGGCTGCTTCCCTGGGCTCGGCTTGGGCATTACTTTAGAGGACAGACAAACAAGAGGCACTATTAAGTTGGCTAGGAGTCTGAAGCTCAGGCACTCGGCCCAGCACCAGCTGTAATCTATTGACCGTTTGCATTCCCCCCCCCCCCATGCCCCAAAACCACTGGACTTTTCTCTATCTGTCAGTTGAATCCATTGCTCACCTCCCTCAATGTCTATCTGCTGTTTACCCACTCAATTTTTCTCTTTTTTCTCTCTCTCACCCTATGTTAGCTCAATCCCCCTCTATTCCATCTTTCTCCTGCTATTGCGTCTCTTTGCGTAAATCCTCTCCCCCCTCTCTCCCTCTCCTCCTCACCCCATCTATCACTATTCCTCCCATCTCCATCTCGTCTGTTCGCTTCTCTTATCGACATGTTTCCATTTTCTAAACTGCTCTCGCTCCATCATATTCACTCTTCCTTCGATGGCCATTTTTCATTTTCTCTCTTTCATTCACTCTTACCTCATGCTCTCTGGGTTCACCTCACTCCTGTCCTCTCTACTTTCCCTGGTGGGCTTTATTTCACCCAGCCCGCAAATCCCCAGGTGGGCATAGCTGTCCTTGTCAGGGCTGTTGACTGGGTGGAAGCACCGTGGGACAGTGTCCTCCGGGCGCCGACAGAATGGGGCAGCCAGGAGTGAAGTGTCACTATGCAGCAAACCAAACTTTTACTCATGATAAGTTGGGATAAAAACAACAGAAGAGAAGAAGGACAAGCAGAGGAAAGAGATGAAAGAGATCACACTAGTTCACCTCACCAAACAGTCTCTTCACATTTACTTGACATGTTGGCTTTTTTCATCACTCTGGCTTGATTCAGTACCATATGTCCTACTGTTTTTGTTTCAATGTGATCTTATCTAATACCTCTTTATCATATACGCCTTTGTGTCTGTATGTGTCCCTCTTTCTTTGTGCTTTCCCCTCGCTCTCTCTCTCTCTCTCTCCTGCTGCTCCTGTCCTTTCTCACTCTCCTCTGAAACTCTGCCAGCCAACGAGTGCCACAAAGCATTAGGACCAAACACTATCCGACGCCCTTCTCAGGCACATCCTACACATCAGCCCCCACCCCCACATATATACACACACACACATATACAGAAAGCCCAGCACTTCCTCACACCATGTGCCAGACTAGGTGACAGAAGCAGAGTTTACACATAGGCCTAGGGAGGTCTTATTCACAGTGGCAGACTCACCCAGATCCTACCTCTCTTATAAAAAAGACACACACATAGTAGGCTATACACCAGCATTCTATTTTTAATTCAAAACACATCCACACAGTTTCACTGGCAATTACGCACACACATGCGATCTCAACACATTCATAAATGCCTGCATATGTTCATCCACAATGCGTTTTTCCAATGCGTAGTCACGCTCTCTCAAGTCCGCACAAATACTGTGTGCATACGCAAGAGTACATTTACGTATGTATGAACATGCATAAACACAATCCCTTCTATCTATTTCTCTCTCACTCACACACGGTCTTACACACACACGCACACATACACAGATCTGCACACATTCACAGGCTCCAGACACAATAGCAAACACCATACACAATAGCAAACAAACAGTCATTAGTAGATTTCAGGCTGCCTCTCAGTTCTGCTCTACTCTGTTGTTGGTGTGCCCGCGCCTCTGGGGTGGCGCTGCTGCTGTAGGTTTTAATAAAAGCATTGTCTTTGGAAGCTGTCTAAAGGGACTTGGTTTCATTTTGGAGTGCTGCTGCTGCTGTTGCTGTGGATGTGGGAGGAGAGAGGGCTATTGCGCTGGGACGTGGGGGCGGCTAGGTTCAGTGTCATTGTGGGGCCCTCCCAGGACTGGCGCTTATTGTTTGATAGTTTCAATATACAATGTGTGTGTGTGTTCTGCGGTCATGTAAGCACATGTGTAAATCTGTGTGTTCCAAACTTGCATGAACTGAAACAAATGGCTGACATAGCCCGCCACCTCAACATTCCTACAGCTAGATATGTTTGTATTTATGCAAATTACACAAATAAACATACACATACAGATCTCTACAGATCTGGATGACAGGCATAGAAGCACTCTCTCTGTTGTGTTTTGAGATGGGTTGATGTTAGCCAGTCCTATAAAACAAACACTGGAGAAGAGAAACACTAATGTGCAACTGCTCCACTCATGAAACCATGTGCCATTTAGGGGATGCTCAGGATAACGAGCTATCTCTATACGACACACAGGTGTCCATTAGCTCTTTGGGCTGACCAATCTGTGACACCCTCTAGTCAATAGTTTCTCCATCTGTCAGCATACAAACACCTCTGAAAAAGCCCCTCAAGGAGACATTTGTGTCATTTTTGATGTACAATGAATGCCTGCTCTCAACAGGAGCACAATGTAACGCCCATGATGAGGTCAAATCAAATGTTATTGTCTAGATTTGGAACCACAGTGTTTCTAAGCCTTCTCTCTGTTTTCACTCTGCTCCCACAGGCACCTTCACACCCCATCAGCTGAAGCAACATGGACACATCCTTAAAAAGGCAAAAGGAAAGAATGAGTATGGCTATCTGTGAGGATGTAGGAGAGGAAAATCCTAATTGTCCCTTTAAGTGTGTTCCCTCCTGTGGAGTGAAGGTAACTGGGTAACGGCCATCTTAAATCACAGCCTGGCCGCGGCCTTCATTAAAGCCATAATGCCAGGCTCTCCCTTTAATGGAAATGGAAGCCAGCGAGGCTGTGGGTGTAAATTAAAGTGTAAGGCCCAAGCAGGGAAAGATTTCCCCAGCTCTGACAGGTGCAGCCTGAATTAGCTGTAGTGCTGTTCAAGCAGTCAGTGGGAGAACACTGGTATTGATTTTAAGCACTGTTGCACTTCCTATCTGAAAGGGAATGTGCATTACTAGAGCTAGCCACATCAATCACTCAGCATTCCACCACTTTCCCCTGGCACGCTTCAGATTTTGAAATGATAAACAAACAGAAACAGACCCAAACAAAAGACAGCATTGACTGTACCGTTACTGTATGAGCCTGGCTGATGTGCACGAGCATTAGCTTAGTAAAATACATCAGTGAGTGCATGTAATTCATCCACTTCATCTCATCTTCCTGGTGTTGACAGGATGCCATCTCTATTCGGGGCATGTCCTGTATCGCGTGTCACCTTGGTCAAACAGCTAGCGTCAGCTCCTTGAGCTCTGGCTGTGGCCCACTCTCATGTTTACGACCTGCATGTGTCAGAGTTGTTACACGCATGCGGTGCAGGCATGCAGCACGGTGCCTCTCCGTGTATGACCCTGCTGCTTATCTCTGCCTCCCATCATGCCCTGATGACCCTGTCTACAGGCGTTGGCAGGGGGAGAATTAGCCTACTTAGCCTATTTCCCACAGGGGTCAACCCACACACAGACATGCAGACAGCACACACACTTACCCACAAGCACCTGAAAAGGCGTGATGACAAATGATAAGGCAGCACTTAACCACAGGTGTCCCAAGTTTGACCTTTCACCCATGACCTTGACAAGACAGATTTTCATATAGAGGCCAGCCGTCAATCAGCTTCCATCAATCACACATATATGCCGCACCCTTTCATTACACCCAACCTTTTCTGGCCCTGACATCCATCACTATGCTTTACCCTTTCACTGACATCTGGGAAAACACAAACTCTCTCCCTGCCTCTCTTGTCCAGAAACAGAGGTATAGTAAACACACATCTTGTCCTGCGGTGATGGCTCCTCTAACACATGGAATGTCTTGTCAGGTGATCCGCAGGTGTACACTAGGGGCTGCTCCCTGGTGACATGTTTGCTGAGATATCAGCACCTGCACTGAGACATGACATGGGGTTGAAATCCCTGAGCACACTGGCAGCTGAGACCACTGAATAACAGACAGTCAGTGGTGACAGACTGTGGCCATGAGCATCTTGAGGACCATTTTGGCCACTGGATCAAAAGTCTTTCACATCTCACACAAGTGTCATTTTTAGGCTGTCTTGTGCAGGAGGATGCCAGCGCGCTGACATTTGTAATGCTCTGGCACCCTTCACACTCTCTTTTTTTAATTTTATCCCTTATATATATATAATATATATATATATATATATTTGTTTCTTAATGTCATTTACCATACGACAACAAGATAGCAGCACCTGCATGTTCTGGAGAGAGTAATAAAGGTGAGTCTAATCTCAACTATTCAGGCCACATCTCATGATCGAAATACACCTGACAGTGGGTTTCATTTTTGGTGAGTTGGAAAGTAGAGACTTGGGGAGGAGGGGGGCATTCTTGATTAAAAAAAACAGGTGAGCTCAGTGCTCTTTTGGCCCATGCTCCGTAATTACACCAGAGAATGTATTCTAATTGGCAGTGTCTTTATGCAGAACTATTATCAATGTCCCTCCGAGGCAGTGGAAGAGAGGAGGGGTGTGGAGAGGGACGTGAGGAATGGGTTCTATGTCAGCGAGCCCAGGGTCCATTTACACATGGATGAGGATTGCTAATAATGCCAGCATAGTCCAGCTCGCAGAAAAGGAGAGAGAAAGGTTTTAACATATTGAGCTGATTCCAAATGCATGAAAATGTAAACTTTAGTGAAGGGGACATCGTGTTAACAGGCTGTATTTGCTGTAGCAGTGAAATGATTGTATGGTCTGAATCCCGGAGCTGAAGAGATTAGCCAAAGCTACTCAAACAAAAAGCTGTCCACTACTGTCAAATGTAGAGGAAAGCTATTACAAAGTCACCTGTATTATTAATTATTACACTACATTTATTATATAATTACCTCACAGCTGCCACAACACACACATTCGTTTGCTGACATTCAATTTCTTGTTCTTGGTAAAGTTAGCTGAAAAGCTGAGGAGAACTTGTTCTTCATTTGCAAAGTGGCCCTATATATATCTGCATACATAAACAAAAATAAATTAACAGCAAAGCTGGCACCACTATTCTATTTCAAATATTACAGTAGCTCTTAGCATTTTGTTACACATGTGGGTGTAATGTCTGACCCAGACAAACACCCCCAGCTTCAACTGTGTTATTACTGGAATGGTGAATGTGCAGACAGATAGGAACACATTAACATACCATTCAAAGCAGATGCTGCACCACTGCATGTTATTTTAATTGGCTTGCTAAAAGGCAATTATTAGTCAATATTAATATTCTATCATTTATCAGAAATCTGTTTTTCTGAACAGCCATCAGCAGCCTGTAATATTAAACATCCTATATTGAACTTGAAGGAGGTTGCAAGCTGTTCATAAGGGAAATGATCTTGAAGGAAAAAAATATGTAAGACTAAAACTTTTGGCTCCCTGAATGAAATACTTTTAGGGCTATGAGTGTTAATTTTCTTACCTTGTTTTAGGGGACGTCGTTAGCCATTCTTCATGCTTTTCAAATGTTATCAAGTAAGCTGCGATCTCCTGTGAAAAAGAGAAAAGAGGAGAGGGGAAGGGAGTGAGGCTTAGATATGTCATCTTTAATCACTGTTCTCTTGTGTTTGTAATACATCGGTGAGACTGCTTCATTGATATTCAGACAGTCTAACCAGCAGCACAAACACAGGAAAGACGGAAACAGGGGCAGTGCCAGGAAGCTCAGGCAGGTAAACGGAGACTGGTGAAAGTAAAGTGAAAGACAGAAGTGGAATGCAGCTGAGGTCAGATCATCTTCTGAGACCATCTTTGTTACGAAAGCTTTGATCAAGTTCTCCTCTGAGGACATCAAGGTGCTCCCAGAAAGATTGACATCTCTGTGTTTGAGAGTGAGCAGCTTTTAACATTTTTGGTCCGATCCTCCCCAAAATCCCTTTGATCTGCCCTTGACACTCTTCTATGGATCAATCCACTCTTTAACCTTTGAATAATAATTACACGCCAGTCTCACAATATTGACATGCTTGTGGACTGCTACTTCAGAAAAGGTTGTTGATCTTTTGGAGTCAGTTGTGTACAAAGAGACGCTATAGACACTTAAGAGGGAAAAAAAGAAAAGCCCAAACTGCCATGGGTATAAATAGAGATACTTCAAACACTTTCATGTTTCCCATGCTTGCCCTGCCTACTGCATCAGTCTGAGTGTAAGGGGCAACACGCTAGACCATACCCGGCCATTTTCTCACCAAACTAATGGGCAGAAATGAAAGCACTTTGGATGCTGGTAGACAACCTAATGATTACCAGCGACAGCCAGCAATTCACTCTTCAGCAAGAACATTTGTCAGCTTCTCAGACTGTTAGAGGGAGCTAGACACAAGGACAGACCAGCTGCCATCTTCTACAAAATGTTTTTTTTTTGTTTGTTTCTAAGGATGTGCATTTCTCTTCATGTTGGAGTGTCAACAAATCTTTAAGAGTGAATATGTTGTTCAGATATTGTCTTGTTTGGTCTGTGAGGTTTGAGTTTGAAAATAAGCCTCCTCCGGGGCTTTATGTTGATACTTTACCTGTCCACATAGGGCAATAATGTCTCCAAAAACACCAGCTTTCCGTGCAGCAGAAAACAGAAAAATATGAGGCATGTGTGGAAACAGAGTGATCACAAAAACAGAGCCAGTTGTTTTTTTCTCCTTAAGACTCTTTCCTTCTTTTCTCCTTGCATCTAAAGTATGCCCCACTGTAAGGTGGCCGCCATTGGCTCATCAAGGCTGTTTCACAAGTGTGACACACAGCGCCTTGGCTATAGGCAATAGGGACGCTGCAGGGCACTGTAGTGTGAGGGGTTTCCAGGCTGGCAGGGGTCCCAACAGAGAGGGGCGGTAGCATGACTGGCACCCTTGCCTCCAGGTGCAGGCTGGGAGATAATACTGCGTTGATTAACTTCCTGTTCTCCTGCCATAATGACCGGAGGCAGTGAAGCCATGACAAGATGGCGTCTTGAATTAAGAAAAAGATAGCAGGGGGATGAGGTTGTCAAGAGGAGCTCAGGGCTGCTCCTCTCATTTATAACTTCTGCTATACAATAGAATAAAGTTACTTTTCTGCATACATCTTCAAGTAAATTAGACTAACCAGCCGTGATTAGATTAATCCATGCTATTCCGGGTTCATTTTGGGAGGGATAAACGGCAGCAGGAAGCTCCTTTAGTGACCTCTGTGCCTGTTAGCACATAGCCCCTTCCATCACTCTTGTCTTGAAAAGCCAGCCACAGCCCCAGCGTCAGCGGCAGTGGGTGAAATAGGGGGCCACATGGTCTCGTATTAAAAGAAAAACAGAAAAAAACGAAGTGAGCCTCTACCTCTGGCTCTTTGCGCACCCCTCCCTGTCTGAACAGATGCCAGGGATTATTCCAACCCCCCGACCAACCATAAAGGTGCAATAATCTTATGGTGAGGAAACAAACAAAAACAGACGTGCGGCCATTAAACAGCTGCAAAGAGACAAAGTTTGCATGGGCAGCATAATGAGAGGCTAGTGCGCGTTCAGGTTGAGCAAACATGCTTGCGGGTTTGTGCAAGAGGGGTGGAGGGGGAAGCAGACGAGCAGTGAGCTGAACACTGATGGTGCATCAAAGTCAAACCAGCAGCTGTCAATGGGCTCTGGACTCTATCTGCTGACCTCAGTGCCTCTGGCCTGGTCTCTGTCAGTGGGGAAATATTCAGAGGAGGCTCTCTTTACACACAGCTACTACCTTACTCTACCTGTTAGGTCAGAATCCTGCTCGTGTAAGGCTGTTTGTACATCCTTGCTTTATGCTTCATCATTTTATCATCAGGTGGGGCTGAAGTTGAAGGGGCTGTATTCAGCACAGCTTACATTGAGGGAAAGTCCCTTCCAAGCCTGATCTAAATAAATAACAACTGGCAGTGAACCAGAGAGTGAGTATGAGCAATACCTCCTCTAATTGACACAGTGGTTACAAAAAGGGGGCCCTTCATTTTATAGGGGAAAGAACAACCCGGAGCTGTTTGTTGTAACCCAGCCATCTCATTTGTTTCTTTTGTCTCTGTAAAAGCTGCAACGCACTGTTAGCAAAGGGGGCCGCCCCAGAACATGACGGAGCAGTCTAGCAGTTTCACGGCTGATGGAGATGGAGAGCCGAGAGTGTTTGTGTGTGTTTCTGTCTACCGTGTTACAATCAGAGGGTCTGATTACTGGTTACCTGTCTGGGCCTGGCACGCTATTAACATGCTCTTCAGGAGGTGTCACTTCTGCACTCATCAGTGTTTCTCCCCTCTAGATTTCTCTTCTCATAACCTCCACATACTTTCTCCAATCTCTCACTCACTCACATTTTTCCCCCTTTCCCATAACCGCTGAGGTGAAAAGGAAAGCCACCATAAGAAAATTTTCATTTTGAGATGACTGGCTTTTACTGTCTTGCCTTTCAAATGATATTTTCACTCTAGAGGTACAACATTTTCTCCAAAGAGAATCAGCTTTTGAAATGTCTACCTATTTGAAATTGGAGATGACACTAACATATTCATCCCATTTCACTTCTTTGCACCAAGGAAGGGCGATGTGGGAGCAAGAGCAGTAAACTCTTAGAAAATAAACACTATATGACCACATTTTGATGGTCTCAAGATTAGTTGTAATGACAATTTGAGGAGCAACTGTAAACCTCATCAGATGGATTTCATTAGAACTTTACCCTTTCTTATTGCACAAAAGTCAGTCAAAGATGATGATTCCATGGTAGATTCACTGTCCTGGGATGCCCTGAGGTTAGATTGTTTTGCGGTTCGGTCTGATCCACTCTCTTACTAGCAACTTTGATTTATGGGAGAAAAGACACGCGTTGAAAGGACCAACACTCCAGCATTTGGATGACAGACCTGATCACTTGAAACAACTGTCGCTGTTCCATTAGAAGGAGAGATAGGAGTCTTTTGGCATTATCTCAGGACGCATCAGACACCTGTCTCTAAACACTATCCATAATGTCTCTCCTCTCCTTCTACATCCACAGTGCATTTGAGCTGAGAGAAAATGAGAGGTGGAAACTGCACAGAGCTGGGAGGACAAAACTCTGAGGCACATTCTCTTCTGTGCCACCCCTAGATTAAAATACCAACACTTACTCATTGTCTGTAAATTTAATCTTTGTTTTTAAAACCCACAATTTACTAGAGACATTTTGTAAAAACATAGAGTAATGACTCATTCTTTGTGAGCTCAGCCATTTAAAACCAGTCTTCATCACCCCAAAAAAGGATGCAACAATTACAGTATATGTTTGTCCATTACAGTATTATTCCAGTTATGCTGGTGCTCTAGTGACACTAATGAAAAGGCACTTAATGAATAGCTGTATTAACTAACTTTAGCAACATTATTGATTGCAGTAAAAGCTTGAGCTGATGAAATGAATATGTGAGGGCCGGAAGATGCTAAGGAAAAGATGGAGTAAGCTCTGGTTAGAGGGAAGAGTACAGCGCCTACAGCCTGCCTCGTGGTGAAGTCTGGGGAATGCATCCTCAAAGCTTTGACCTTGCCCTGCACTTGAAAGCAGGAAGTGGATGAGAGGGGGCCAAGTGAGGGATACGGTGAGAGGAGCCCTCCCTGATGACCTGGGTTTTGCTGTGGAGTGCCAGGTCATCTGATATTTCCTCCAGGGCAGCCCAGGAAACCAACCTGCCCAGGGCTGGGCACAAATGGAAGAATGGGGAGGGGTGGGGTGGGGGGTGGGGGGTTGCTGAAGCTCACAGCTATCACGAGATTACACAAGAAAAAATTCATCGCAATTAGACACAGAAGAGATTGACTGGCACTAAAGAAAGGGATGGAGAAGGGGGTGAGAGAGTAACTGAAAAGAGAGAGGATAATCAAAAAGGAGAGAGGAGGAAGAAGTTTAAACTTTTTTCCCCCTGACAATGATAAATGCATTTAAAACAGGAGAAGCGTGAAGGTATGGTGATTAAAAAAGAGCGCTTCGGTTCGATTCTGCAAGCAAAAGCGCCTTTGCTGAATCATTTTGGGTTTTTTGTTTATACTTCATGAATTCTTAATGCACAAGCAATAATGTATCACACACTGTATCTATGTAATCTCATATGGCCATATTACTCTTTTAAGCTGGGGAAAGTAGTGAGGTAGAGTGAATCTATTTTAGCAAGTTGTAACCTCCAGCTAGCCTTTAAGATTGTTTGAGCATGGCTCATAAAAGGATGCAGTGGATCTGCTATCAAGACAAATGGTCAGGACAGAGGGAAAAGAGAAGGGCGAGACAGAAACATAGGAGAGTGAGAGAGCTGAGAAAGTGAAAGTACCCAACAATAGGGTATGGAGCTGTTGACAGCTGCACTTGACATCTGTTGAAGAGGAGCAAGGCTGTTCTATGACTCCCAGTGTTAAAAAGATGCCCTCTCCAACATACTGCTCATTAGGACATGCATGGGGCATCTCAGGGATACCCACAAGAAAAGGGAGGGATGGAAGTCACTCTGTATCCACTCTGTTGCCGCAGAGTTGTTCTGCTGTACCTTAACCACAAACCATCCTGTGTTTTGGCAACTGATGATCCACATCGATTTAAAAACAGAAAGTGCATCATCATGGCTGAACAACATAGTTGCTCAGCACACATGTACACCTTCACCACAAGGCCTTACCATATGTTTAAAACAAACCTCAGGCAATTTTGTTCTGTTTCTCCATCTAGCTTACTATGTAACTCCTCAGCTCCTGCGGTTTGGCTCTCTCTTGCCATACAGGAGGTGAGACACGCCATCCACTGCCCTACATTATACATAGTTCTGGGATCAATTTGGCATTGATCCTGGATAGCTTAGATGTTTTCCAGTAGTTGGTCAATGCCTCTCTTCACATTTCTGCTTGGCATGCTGGTCATAAGACTGCTCTGAAAAAGGAGGCATTCTCCTGGGGAGCCTCCTCACGCTCCTCAGTGCTGCACGCCTCCCTGCTCCCACAATCAATGTTACCCACAGCAGCTGCTCCGCCAGCACTCTCCTTTTTGTTTACAATATCACTTCTATACACTATGTACTTACACACGAGCATAAGACTTTGCAGTAAGAAAGAACAGTGGCAGGGGAGCTGTCTGGCTCTGGGGTGGGGTGTGGGGTTGGCTACAATGGGCTATGCTCCTAACAGCCTAACTTTAATTTATTAATGCAACAAAATGAAAAATGATTGTTGTGCATACAACAGAGCTCTTGTGCAAGCTCACACACACACACACACACACACACACATACGACACCTTGGTTTCTATATAGGTGTACCAAATCAAAGGTAAAACCCGAATAAATGAGAAGAAACATGACATATTCAAATGTGTCCATATAAGCCAGAAGGGTTCACTGAATGGTTTAATGAATATTAAAATTATTTTAACCATATGTTGCGGCCTTCATAGTCACCAGGTCTCAATCCAACTGGAGATTTTAGAGGGCGCTCTCCACCCCTATCTCTGAAACACCATATTTTTTGGAGAATGCAGTTTCAGCCCTTCAGCGGAGTTTCACAGACTTGTAGAATCTATGCCAAGGTGCTTTGGCTCAACATCGTAGTAAGAAACTTCCTGTCTGCGTTTTGTTTAGTTTGTCACCCATCTATGTATTGTAAAGATAGAAGAAGAGTTCAGCAACCAATCAAGCAACCAGCTTCAACGATTCTCAAAGTTTATCAGCTTTAAGAAACCGTTAATTGCAAAAACAACTAAATACAGAACCAGGTTCATTAATACAACCTCCAATTAGACAAAGACAGCAGCACTACAGCATAAGAAAAGTTACTTAACTAGGATCGCCTACAGTAGCTTTATCAATTAACTGATTAACCACTAGATAAAAGAAAAGTCATGTTTTTTGAGGGGTAGTGGGTGAGTTTGACAAGAGACAGATTATTATTAAATATTCCTAAATGCAACATGATTTCACAAAAGGTATTATTTACAAAATAAACACAATTAAAAAGTAACTAATATCTTAATCACACAAAAGATATTACATTCCCTCTTCCTTCCCAGTTTTGATTCCCACTGCTCTGCTGGCCCCTCTAGGGCCCCACTAATGGATATAATAAAGACTTCAAAGTAACAGATTGATGTCAGAAATTAATTATGGTAATAAATGTACATTACTTGTGATCTTGTGTTTTTATTTGTGTAAAACCAAATCTAGGTACATTATATTTTCTAGTGTACTCACTGCTCCATGACACAATGTGTGAGGGTGCAGAATACTCTGTCTCTCTTTCCACCTCCTCTGCCTCAGAATGAGAAGCTGCAGCCATATGCTGAAGGGAAAACAGGACAGAGAGAGAGACCAGGGAGAGGGAGCTGGCATGGGGCAGGATTGTTTTGGCTTTGGTGCCATAGCTGCTGTCTCGGATGTTCGTTGAAGGGATGTAATTATTTGGCCTTGACGGACTACAATGGTCAGCCACCAACTCCCACACTGTAACAACACACCTGTGCATGCACGTCTTGTATTTCTATGGATATGTATAGTGGTATACATGTGTATATGAACAAAACAGGAGCAACAGCAGAGAAGCAGCAGCAAAAGATGAGAGAAGCGAGGAGACTAGCATACAACTGAGCACAAGAAAAACCTGGAGGAGTCACCAGAAGGGTTTATGTGGGAATGAATCTATAGCATGTGGTGTGTTAGGGACACACTGGATGAAAATTGGACATAAAGTTGACTGAGATGAAATACATCCATCTTTGTCAGGCATAATTAGGCAGCACTGTGACCCTGTGGTTGTTGCTATGGATGTGTGTGTGTCTGCTGATGTAATGTCCATATGGGACCTCCTACTGCTGTACCCTTGAGAGATGTGTCTTGTGTAATGATTCTATCACACCTCTCTGTTCTTCTATCTCTCCCTCCCTCTCTTCCCCTCGGGCTCTAACTTCTGGCAAGACTTTACGACGTGTTAGAAGATATAGAGCATTACATTAGTAAACAGGGCAAAATAATGTGTATGTGTGTACTGCAGGGCACGGCGGGAATCGTCCAGGTTCACTTCCTGGCGCCCCGTGGCTGTCTGACCTCTGACGTCCACGCTGCACGTCCTCTTCATCATCTATGCAGCAGGATGTCTGTTCCCCCCTGCTGACAGCCCAACCAAGGAGAACGGAGAGTGGCGGAGCCTCCATGATGCTGACCTTACCCGAGCTCCACTACCAAGACTCCAGGCTGTTACCCCACTCTGCTGCTGAACTTTTTCTCCCCTCAAACCCAACTTCTGTCCATTAAAACAGGGGAAAAAAGCGGTAGGAGCAGTCAAACTTACTAGAGGAGGTGGTTTTCTCTGTGTGTATTCTTTACTGTATGTCTTCTATTTGACAGATGCTCTTGTTTTGGAAGACAGCAGATATTGAAAGTGCCGTGTCAGATTGTACAGCCAGCAGCCGGCAGGTCTGTTTGACTCCTAATGTAATTTTACAATTTGATATAGAGTGCAGACATAAATGCTACATTTGTTGCTTTCTTATGCTTTGTGTGAGAAAGATATTGCAGTGAAAATCCACTGAGAGGGCATTAAATGTCATCTAAATATAATTGAGGCGTGATTTGTCTCTGTGGAGACATCGTAAGAATCTAAGCGCCATATCCTCAAATATCACCCAAATTTTCCCAAAAGTCAAGGAGCGATGGTATCGTGCATAAATGAAGTGACAGTGGAATCTAGAAGGTCACCACTCACTTCATATCAATCAACTGATGTCAGCTTTCATTTTAAGGCTCCTGCAGGACATCCAAAGAGGGGAGGGGAGAGAGGGGATACTCCTCCATATTCCTCGAAAGGCACAAATGAGCAGAGTTCTGTCTCATGTGAGCCTGAAAGCCTATTTATTTCAGGCTCCAGAATCAATTAATGCTTGCATTATCCTCTGAATTCCACTATTCAGTGCAGCTAAATGACTGGGGCACCCTTGCATGAAACCAATTTCTAACTTTCAATCCGAGACACACCCCAGAACCACCTACAGGTCTTCCTTCAAAATTGCAGCTATCTTTGACCATGGAGTCATGCACATGTGCCTATGAGCATGTGGTGAAAAATATATGTGTGTGCGTTTGCATAAGTAGCATGCTGTGCTGAAAATATGTGGGGTTATGTAAAGTGTTCAGTTCAACCTGTTCTCAATACGCAGCTATAGTGAAAGAGCTCTTAAATACAGAAATGCAGAATGTTCTGACAGGAGAACAAATTGTGACACACAAACTAAAGCCTGCTCACCATGTTAATGGCAGGAAGAGAGGAGGTGAAAGGAGAGGAAGGAGGAGGCGGTGGAGGAGGAGAGAAAGAGGCAAAGAAACAGACTGAAGAAGAGGCAGATTATGTGTTGAAGGGCAAAATGTTATGTCGTTAATCGACGGTATACTGCATGTTGTGAAGAGAAAGATGAAATATTGAGCCCACATTGTCCATCCACAAAGAGTGGCACACTCCGTTCTAGAGACAGAGAGAAAAGACATGAAGACAAGACAAGTCTGAAAATTCACCAAAGGGATGGTCAGATCTCCAGCTCAGGCCAATTAGCCAGCAGAAACTCTTTTTTCCCAAACCTTCGTCAGCATGAAAGGATCACCCTTTGTCTGTCAGACTCATGCCTTTATCCTCTATTGCTACCTCACCACACACACATACACACCCTTTTAATTCTTACATGAACAAGTTACATTCCTGCAACTCCCTTTTCTGTTCCTGTCATCTCTCTGTACGCCTGTCAGCACACACATGTCCAGACAGAACACACACACGAGCACCGACTACACATGCAGGCACACAAACAGTAACAGTCAAATCCTCACATGAACTGCTCTCATTTTATCTCCTCTCCTGCCATCTTGCTGACTGATGTGATTGTTAGTTCTGGAGGAGGGCTCTCTTTAATTGTGTGTGAGTGCGTGTGCGTGCATGTAACTATCTGTCCAGAGCATCGCCTGGCCATGGCTGGTACTGTGTGGCCTATCAGACAAGCTGTCAAGTGCGCGCTCTCTCTCTCTTTCTCTCTCTCTTTCTCTCTCTGTTCATGTTACAATAACGGGAATGTGGGACTGTGAAGGTCACAGATGCCTGGAGTCAAACCAGCTTGCCGGCATGCATGTTTTGTCTCCCAACAGCAGAGCCCAACACCAGACATCTATGTAACACTAACCATCCACATGAGCTACAGTCAATTAACAACTCAACACCAATAATCATCATGTTCAAGGTCATTTTCACCAAACTGAAGCTACCAAATACTGAAGTGCATCTCTGCAGCTGTATAGGTTTCACTTGCTCACTTCTTTTTTTCCACTGAGCTAACTTTTCCTCAACTTTTCTGCCTCTATCTGCATACTCCCATCTGCCTTGTGTGCATTATCTGTCTCACATCTCTCCCCTCTAAAAGTTTGGCCCGTTGAGAGGGGAGGCGCAGGCTGCTCTTTGTGAAGGCTGCTCTCTGCAGACGGTAGGGAATCGATCAGCCAGACGCTCCAATGGCCTGCTCCTTTGTGAGCCCAGTCTGGCTCTGTGCAGCTCTCCTCTGTTTATCTCTCGCACGTCGCTCGCTGGCTACATGCTCTTAATTAAACATGCCGCACGGCTATTAATTGTCAACCAGATTCAATTTGTTCCCCAGGCATGCTGTGAATGGGCCTCTCCTCCCAGAACAAAGGTGTCCGAACAGCCATGTCAGAGTTGAACAAAAGGCCCAAGGCATCACTTCTATCTCCCACAGCCTGAGCTGCTACAGCTCGCAGGCAGCCATTGAATGAAGTGTTATCCTGGGCAGGTTTCCAGGCAGGCGTTCAAGAGATGTTCAGAGAAAGCCATCTTGCACTTTACCACACCATATTTTTTTCACCAAATGATGTTTGGGCAGAAACACTCCAGCACTCCATCAGAATTCAGCCACTACACTTGGCGCACAAACTGTCATAAAGCTTTTACCTGCACAAACGCCCATTCGGTAAAATACTCGGCCTCATTTTTAAATCTTGTTAGGCTGGTTTTTTATTTTATATGGAAACTCTTTTGACAAATTGTGGAAACAAATAAATAAATAAATAACCCAATGGCTGCTAAGATGAATCTGGGAGTAAGCAGCTGCCAAGCCATAATATAATTCATGGCCATGCATCAATGTTACTGGAGACTACTCCAGCACCTAGCCAGAACCCACAGAGCCGGGTGCCAATACATCCATCCCCTTGCAATTCCCTCATCCGTCCCACCTCTCAGTCACTCTAGCCATCACCCCAATCAATGCTCACTTCCCAAAAACCTAAAGCTCTGGGCCCCATCTGGTGCCAAGAAGGCCTGGCTGGTGCTATTGTGTCACTGCCTGAACCCCTCTACAATACAACGATAAACCTGCCCCCTCAGTGCCTTCTAAGTCACACACAGAACATATGCCAAGCCAAGAGCTATCCATATACACTAGATAGTAGTGTCTTAAGCACAGGGGTTCCAAAGAACTGACATACAATACAGCATGTAATGTGAATCCAGTTCTAAAGCCTAGAATGTACATACCTATACACTAAGACAAAAAAAAAGTATACAAATATTTACAAGTTAATCATGTCGATAAACAAAAGCAGTATTGTAGTATAGAATATACTATTGTGTAGAATGCCTTGTTCAAACACTGTGTTGTGGAATTTTTAATGAGTTGGGCGAAAGGTGCAGTAGCATATAGACAGAGGAGATCTTTTCCCCAGTGTGCTTCTGTGCCTGCCTTTTCAGCAATCCCAATATTTTGCTGCTGGTGAACTCACTGAGCAGTTGAGGAATTACTTATTTAAAAGATAAGGTTTCCTCTGTTGTCAGCAAAAACCGCTTCTTGTCCATAACGAGAGAAAACCAATGCAGTGTGAAATCAAAGGTCACCCAGAGACAAATAGCACTAACAGGCGAGAGCAGGGGTGACAAACGCTCCCTCTCTGTGCTCACAAAATTAATTAAGAGTGGAGATTCAACATGGCATCTCCAACACAAAGGAGAACAAGCAGCCTTGTTGTTGTTTCAGCAAGACTTTTAAGAGAACAAACAAACTGTTGTAATCAAAGCATGTTTACCTGCGTCTCTCAAATGACTTTTTCATTGAATGTTTTATATGGCAGCTTTGAGAAGTCATTGATCTCAATCTAGGCCCTGCCTACGTTGAGCTTACGTCAGCCTCACAACTCAGCCTGCCTTCAGCCCAGGATCCTCAGGGTACTGCATAAAACGCCTTACTCGCAGCCTGCTAATCCACGGCATTCACAGGTGTCTCTGTCTGGCCGTGACCACAAGATAAGCCCAAGCCTGGAGGAGACAGCAGCGAGCAATAGACACAAAGTGCACATTCGAGTGTGGCTTTGCATCCAGTGCATAGTCAGTCACCCAGTTGAGGAGATGGGTTGAAAACAGCAGGTCTCAGACCAAACCTGGATAATGACACCTCATCTGGGAACAGCTAGCGAAAAACATCTGCATCCCCTTATCTCTGCAATGACTGAAATGTCGAAACGACACGCCGATCATTTACTGGATTACCCTACAGTAAGCTGCTGCCTGATGTTCTTTCACAGATCAGTGTAGTGGAAATGTTTATACAGAGCAAGCTGGGACGACAAAGTTGTCTCAATGTCTTACAGAAGCATGAAAAGCCAGCAAGCAAGTCTCAAGCACAGATCGTAACACACTCACCTAGCATTGATCCCAGTATCCCAGTCAACCAACTGTGGACCAGAGAGTTTAATTACTCCAGAAAGTAATGATGAGAAGTTTTAATGTTGACTGGGAACACTGTACTCATTCAAGTACCCATTCAAGTATTCAGTATTAAAGTAGTTGCACGGCACTCTACAAACTCTCTGAATACAGTCAAGGACTTAAGACAGGAGGATGAATATAATTTTGTGAAATGTTGAATGCTATCTTTTTGGGCTAAATAATTCCCTGAGACAGATGATTCCAGATAGAAACCTTGCGAGAAATAAAAGTTTGGCTAATTAGATTTACTATCAAGGGCAGTTAGTACTTCATAATATCATACAAATATATTGCATTTATACATTTTTTTATTTATATTGTAATAACAATGAGGGGTCTATGCCCTTGATGTTAATAAATATAGAATGGGAATCATAGCACTATATCAGAATGTACCAGTCACATGTAAGGTCATGTTCAGATGTAGTTTTTGGCCTTTTAATGGTCATTTATTGCTCATCAAGTGTGTGTGTGTGTGTGTGTGTGTGTGTGTGTGTGTGTGTGTGTCTGTGAATGCTTGTAGAGGTCTATGTGTGTGTCTTATGTGTTCTCTCCCCCTGCGGGGGGCAGTACCACCCTGGCCTCACTGCCTCCACCCACTCATCCATCCCACGTCTTGTCTAATTAAACATCGTTAACATTCATCCCAAGGTCTTATGCAGATGAGCACAGAGGGAATGTGGTGCACTGCGCAATAAGAAAACAACTTGCGGGGTGGCAGAGAGGTGAGCACAGGGATGAGATGGGGTTGTATCCGAATTGAGACGTGCATGGATATCTCCGATTTGACCTCATTCATCAATTAATTACCACCATTAGTAGGAGGTGATGTGGAACCAAAGCTGAAATCACTGCACCGTGGCGTCCACCAGTTTGTTGATAGTGTGCATGCGGGCACATGTGTATGACAGACAAGCACCCATTAAGCACTGCACCAGGTACGTTTATTAGTTGTGTCTATGTGTAACTACAGTATGACCAGAAAGGCAGACAGACAAACTGATGGGTATCCAGCCAAGCAATGCCATCGGTGTTTCCTCAACAGAGCTGTGATCACAGTGCAGTCCTGTCATGTGTCACTCTATCACTCATAGTCTCACACACGCTACATCATCACACCATACCATGGTGTGGTCCCGTCTTCAAAGACACTTTTTGTTGGTTTCTAGTTTTCAGGGCACATGAAGTGTAATTTGAAAAGCAGACAATTACCCTTTTGCATATACCAAATGCCCCAAATTAGCTAAAGGGACAATATCAGTCAGGTAACCTGATGTGCATGGAAAACATGGACAACAATAGGTAAACCATTTTCAGTGGACTCTATTTGAGACATCATCAGAATATCAACAGGTGATAGAGGTTATAAGTGTAAGTGTAGGGCTGAAATGATTCATCGATTAAATACATTAATTCCATTACTAAAATGCATCGACGCAAATTCTTTGCATCAAGGCTTGGTTTAATCCATATAACTATATAGCACACTGTTTCGCACGGTCATTTATTACTGTTGCACATCGCACTTACGCTGTGTGAATGCGACGTGATTATGATGGCAAAGATCTCAACAGGGGTACACAATGTGTGAGCAGGTGTATCTGTCAAAAGCAGACAGGCTTTGTGCACTAGCCTGGGCATGAATGGCACCTTACAGTATTTAATCTAGGAGACTAATTCGGGTTTAAGAGGCTGTGGTAGCTGTTATGGTCTGAGGGAGTGCCTGCCAGGGCACTGGGGCCGGTGTGGCGGTAAGGCTGTGAGTTATGCGCGTCGCACATGGTCTCATATTTTTGAGGCCAGGCTGACGGTTGGCCATGCACGGCAGCACAGCACTTCCTAAGATCCTGTTTGTAACTGTCTGTGGAACAAGAGCCCGAGGGAGGAGCCTGCTTAAACTCACTCACCTTCACCGCCGGCCTCAGATCCATCTTTGTGCACGGCATGTGTCCTAAATGCACTTATGCACACATGCACTAACATCTAAGTACATGCACAACAAAAAAGAATACTATCACAAACACACGAGTCACACAAGCTGTGGGTCAGCACACCACATGTGGGCCTTTGCAAAAATAAATAGTCCTCCTCAAAGGACCAGTGTCAAATAGGCATGCATGAAAAAGCACACAATTTACTTTGCCCTGCATACATATCTGATCACAACAGGCAAGGTCAGTCCAAATCCTCTCCCTATTGGCGGCCACTTGAATCACCTTCAAGGATCACAACTTTCATATGGTGCTTTGCACGTCTCTTCTCTAAACATGTTATGCTACTTGAGTACCAGTTAGTCTAACTGAGTGATAAGCTCATTGTAGGCTAATCAACAGTGCCGTAGCTAAAACTAGAAGAAGGGGGCGCTGTGTGGACAGTCAAGTATAGGTAGTGAGGTTGAGCAGGCGGGCTCAGGAAACGATGATGAAGTGCAGCATTAGTGCAGTGATTAACTCCTTCTCAGGCTCTTCCTCCTCTTGTTCATTCCCATTTCCTCCCACTGCTGGCCAGGGGGGCAGCCTCTGATTGGT
The DNA here is from genome assembly GCF_021292245.1 of Micropterus dolomieu. Classification (NCBI taxonomy): domain Eukaryota; kingdom Metazoa; phylum Chordata; class Actinopteri; order Centrarchiformes; family Centrarchidae; genus Micropterus; species Micropterus dolomieu. Next base: position 9,455,346 of record NC_060157.1, read on the forward strand.
GTGTGTGAGATTTCCTTGACACACCGTCCATCTGTATGTGTGAGGCAGCAAGCCGGCAGACGGTCTTCACCAACATCCTGTAGGGATCCCTCCTCAGTGTCTCTCCATTACAAACCTTTCCTCTCAGGCTCTCCAAACAGTGCTGAAACTTTGATGAGCTCAATTTGGCATGACATGATGTTAACATGCTATGGAGGGTAAGTGTATAAAACAACAACTTGGGTCTATGTGCCATACAAATGCGATGAAATAAATTTTACATGGGATTGGAGGCAATCTTGCCACCTCTGAATCACATCTTAAACGCTCTCTTTTCGCACTGTGGTCTATAATGTACAACCCGTGAAATATTGTGATGCATAGTAGAATGTCAAGCAATATCTGTACAGGCTAGTGTATGCTTGAAAGAAGTCAGTCATTTAAAGACAGTATATTTGCATTATCTTTGAAAACTACAATTGTAACCCCAGTATATAAATATTGTGACAAAAAGAAGTAAGCATCTATAGACCCATCAGCATACTACCTGTTGTTTCTAAAGTAGTTGAAAAGGTAGTTTAGGCTTAGAATACCTTCAAGGGTTGTCGTGTAGTGTAGTCTGTCCCATTTTGTCACAGTGATCTCGATTTACATGTCTCCAGATCTATGGCTTTATTTAAGCATGCATGACAGTTAAAAAAGGAATGTTAAATACATAGATACAAAGTGCTAATATACTTAACTATGAGTTGAGAGGTCTTATGTCAGCCATGACAAAACAGGAGATTACAGAGCCCCCCTCATGGCCTCCACACCCAGAACCTTGCCGTCCGAAAAAGTCCATTGAAAAGAGTTGGATTGGATTTCTTCTGCCTCTGAGTTAAAACGTAATTTTGAGAAACTGTATTTGAAAAATTAGTTTGGAACATCAAAATCTAAATAATACTCACAAGCAATACGAGTTAAATTGAATTCCAATCCATTACTAGGAAGGCAATTTAACATTTAGACATATTAGGAACTTGTTAACAATAGAAGCATCAAAAACATTCATGCATTCTATATTTTTTTAGATATTTATTTATATCTTCATTATTGTACATCCTGCTGGTCCCAGGCCAGAAAGTATGTACTTAAACCAGCTGAGATTCTTTTTAAACAAGCTTTAAAGGTTTTTGATAGAAAATCATTAAAACACAACCATCATGTTGTCATAACAATCTTTGAAATTCTTTCAGATGTTCAAATGGCATTTAAGAAAATTTACAATGCATTTTCTCCACCACCTGCGATGGACTGGCGACCAGTCCAGGGTGTACCCCGCCTGATGTCAGCTGGGATTGGCTCCCCCCGCAACCCTGTACGCAGGATAAGCGGTTGACGATGGATGGATTTTCTCCACCATTGTAGAGCATCTTTCAGCTCCGCCTTGAGTAAATGAGTAGAACCTCCTAATTTACTCTATACTCAGACATAAACGTTCTTAAACTGCCTTTGAACAATCTGCTTTTTGATTTACATTTATTGGAATATGCTTCCAGATGAGCTTAAAATTTGCACAGACTTTCATTCTTTTTCTCATGGTGCAAAAAATAGATCTTGAGATACCAGTCATGTCAAAATTATTTTGACTGTGATTCAGATTGTAATGCATTAAAGTAATTTAGTAGTAATATGGTACTGGATAAATGTGCTGGTATTTATATTTTGATGTGTGCTTGTAGATTTGTCTGTATAATTGTTAGTGTGATAGAGACTATGTAATGGTGTTGCATCTAAATTAATGTTTTCAGTGTCTGATGGTTGTTCTGTGTGTACCTGCCGGGGGAGTACAGATGGAAATTAGCTAATAGCTAAATCTGGCATAAATCATCTCCTCTTATTCTGAGATTAATGTTTTGCATAGTCCTTGTTTAATAAAGACTAATAATAATAACCTCCCTGAAGAAACTCTATGATTCTTCACAGTACAATGTCACCAAGCTGGACTGAAAAATAGTCGCCTACATTTCAAAAATATTTAGCCATCCGTTGTTGCATCGCTCTCCCTCATTTGCTGTCATCTCTCAACAATAGACATCTAATAGAGTAATGGAAAATATCAATAATATATATATATATATATATATATATATATATATATATATAGGAAACATTACCTTAATAAGTTATTTAAAGAAAATAAAAATTTATTTTTAAATGCTCAAAGATGATTAAATCTGTTACAAGTTTGTATAGCCTCAATACTCGGTCGAGGCTTCTAAAAAAAAGGACTAACAAGTATTTTACATTATAAATATTTAAAGGGGCTATATGTAGTTTTTTAATGAAATTAATCACTTTTTTTATTGCGTTTTTGTGAACAGGTTGTATCCTCACATGAAAAAATGAACCATTTGCCTGTTTTCACGGTTGCCTGGAACAGCCACTTTGCAGCTTCCTATGTAAAGAAATCAGTTCGTTTTGGGAATGAAAACCGACACAGAGTTGGCTTTTCTCCTATTGGACAGGTAAGCATTACTACAGATCATGTGAAATATATTTTGATTTTGTGCTTTACATGGCTCAAGTTAGATAACGTTAGATTGCTGGCCAATGCAGACCAGTTTCTAACATTATCCAGTGTTTTCCATAAATTGATTTATTTGTGGCAGCCTGCCACACTATCAATGCTGATCACCACATTTTGATTTTCAATGTTTTTTACTATTTAAAATGGGTAAAATATAAGTCACTGTTGAGCTGCGTGCAGCACAGAGATCCTCGCTCGCTCCCTCTCTCACTGGTAGGGGGAGTCCGATTTGATACGCCTCCGAGCCGGGAACGTTGATAGTAACAGAGACGGAACGATGTCTGTGTGAAAAGCCAGAGCCGACATGAAAGTGTTGTGTTAACTTTACACATACAGGGCTTAAAGTAAGAATATTTTCTGTGCCTGAAATGCGTTCGGGGGTTACAACAAAGATGAAGGGCAAGGGGCAAGAGTGTTACTCTGTGTTGAAAACTGATGGGACATAGTGGCTCAGATTAGGGGTGTGACGATACACTGAGCTCACGTGACATGAGGAATTACGATACTGGGTTCGCAAGAACAAGATGAGAAAATGATTTACACCGTGATGAGGAAACATTCAATCTGGCGGTCCTCCTCCTGAAAAAATTGAGCATTACACGCTTAATTTCCTGCATTGCCACCACCTATAATCAATGCTTGAAGTGGGAAAAGGGCTGGGCAATATGGCCAGAAATGTTATCACACTAAAAAATTTCATCATTGGATAATTATCACAATAAATGTCAATCGTTGTTTCTTTCAGGATTAATGGCTGATTTTTGCTCCTGAGTCAAAGTTGGAGAAACCTCACAGTTAATTGTGCCACTTAGTGCTAAACAGTGGACACTTCACAAACCTAAGCACAAAACATTCAAAACAATTTCGACAAATATGCATGAGTAACATTAGGTAAAATCTGTTTTCAGTCCCTTTCCTAAACAAAAAACATAGAAAAATAAGTGCTGATTTGTCTATGATTCAAATGAATTAAATTAAACATTTATTGAATATTTGTTATATTGTTATTGAGGACAATTATATTATAACTATTATTGTTTTATTGCCCAGCCCTGCTGGTACTCCCCATTTACATGTTGCCTTGCTTATCGACCGGTATTAGGGCTAATGTTAGTGTATTCATTATTTCATAATTTCAGATAATACTATATATCTTACCACTAGTATAATATTAGTTCTAGTTGGAAAGCCGTTTCATTTGTGTGGGTTGTTTCCATTCATTAAATTCGTGTAAGAAAAATGATCTACATGGTGGTCAGTTTCTAATTAGTTAATGCTTAGAACTACTCGTCAACATTTCAACATTTCTAAAGTTTGCTGTAGCGCATCAAACTTTTTTTAGTGTCCCGTCGCCTCCAGGCTGTGATTAGATGGTTCACGAAAAGCTACGCTGATGAGAAACTTTACGCACACGACCGCATGAAAGGCACCCGAGCTTCTTTCTCCTCTGTTTCTACCGAGAGATTAGAGAGCGGGAACAAGTGAGTGTCACATAGTGCCCAGAGAACCTGATATGGAGAGGACACCGGTACCCAAGAAAAGTCCCACTACGCCAAAGAGTAAAATGTAGAAGTAGGTGACCAACTTTAAGCACTGCTAATAATCAAAATTGACGCCACTTACCAGAAAAGCTGTAGCCTATGGATGGATTATATTCTGACAAAACTGGCCATATTATGTTGGCAAAGGTACAGACGATCCTACAGTTAGCATGCAATCCAAAAAGCCGGTACACCTTTGACCTTTTGAGTAACACCTTAATTGACCCAATAGAAAATGTTTTGCACTTTTGTGCATACACCAACAGAGATTGTGCTGAGGACTTGCACTTCACACACCTATCACGCAAAAAATAATACGCAAGAATATTTTTCACGTACACCGTTCTCATCTCAGGGCGTCATGTACCGACGATTTGAGAAAGAGTGACAAAGCGTAGGTGACAAAGCTAACCCTACAGCTAGAGTTAGCCGGTAGCTAACTGTAGAGTTAGCTTACAGGTAGGGTTAGCCTCCCTTGTGTTGCTGCAACGTAGGAAACGGGGGCGTTTCATATGGATGCTGAAGGGTACCTTTAGCGTAAAATCCTTACGCTTTGTCACGCTGTCTGAAAGCATCAGTTATTACGCATTGAGATGAGAATGTGTTGATAATTATATATTTGCCGGAATTCGGGCACAGTGCCGGAGAACTTTAAGCCCTGCACATAGCTTCTTCTGCACAGTCTAAATCAAAACATGATCATGCGCTGGAGAAAGGATTATTGCCGTCTTTTCCCCGCAGAGATGATTCTTGAATCAATCTGTAGTTGAGTGGTTAGTATCATGAATACTGCTACACAACTTTACTGTCAGAAACATTATTGTAACATTGCAGTAGAGTTTTTAGCAATTTGTGTGAGGACGTCTCTTGTTATGTCATTCTCTGCTTTGGCCAATGCTGAGTACTCGCTCACTGCTAGAGGCCACCATAAACTACACATGGCACCTTTAAATCTGAAAATCTAAAACCAAGTTGCTTGTTAAGATGGACTTTGCAGAGGTACATAGAATGGCAGAAGGGGAGAAACCAGTCCAGCTTCTATAACCCTTTCCAAGCAGCGATCAGAGGGCCAGGTGGCTGTGGCAAATGACCTGCACTCAATGGTGCAGTAATAGCTTCACCTCTTCACCAGAGAGGCTATTCTGTGATCACATAGTCCCCACTCATATCAGATCGCATCACCAGCCGCCAAGCAGGGAAGTCCTTTTTTTCTCACAGGTGCACAGAAAAAAAAACATGCCCAGTGGAAACCCAGTAAGCTAAAAACACAGAATGAGTCAGACTCCTGTTATTACCAAGTCTGCAGAAGCTGACTCCTCCAGATGACAATAACTGGGGCTTATCATATTCTGCCGTGTGAAACAATTTCACCCTCATTACCCATAATGCTGTTGTTAGTAAACTTGTTGTTCCTTTGTGCAGACCCAGATGTATCTATTTTTATATTTATTAGAAAAACAAGCTATCACTCACAGTTATTACATTTTGTGGCAGATACAGCACTCTTATGTACCTCAAACAATCTCATAGCTTTCAGCCCTCTCTGCAGGTAATGGGAGTGTCTATGAACACATGACTGGGGCCAAAGCTTCACTCAGACATGGCCTTCTGAGAAGAGGGTGTGTAGTATTGTCTCCTAGACAGACACTCCTCAGACATCCTTCTCATATGCAGTTTGAGATTAATGCCCCATGGACTGCACACAATGTGCATTTCTTGTTAAGCATTAAATAACATTCTGATGCAATTTGCTGCCAAAGTAAACTTCTTCTCTGTCATTCCAACATAATACAAAACTTCTTATCATTTCAGGACTGCTGCTGCTGTTTGCTGCAAAAAGAATAAAACCCATGGAAGAGAGGCACTCCCTTACAGAGACTGGCAGTCAACCTTTATAACAGCAGCATTTACAGTGTTTTGAAGGTTTTGTAGACTTTCACCTGTTATAACCATCAGTATTAAGTGTCTTTCAGTAAAGGTGATTCTCACAGTGGGATGTGTATCTCCTCTTGTCTCTATTTATCTCCTGTGCCCTTATAAATTCTCAACAATTACATGCCAAGGCTTCTTTTTTTTTTCCAAGAGTAGAAATTACAGCTGTCTCCTATCCTCTCTCTCATCCTGGCATCGCTCATCTATTATTCAGATTTTAATTTGGCTATTTGAGGTTTGTTCCCTCGTTTGGCGACAAGTAAGCCTCTGCTAAACAGGCACCTTATCCATTACACTAAATCTAGCACACAGCAGACAGCATTCTGGAATTGACCATTAGAGGGGTTATTGATATAACCACCATTCCCTCTCGTCATTATCCCTCTAATTTATCCGTAATTGTATAGCAGCTTTTTGGAGTTATTCTCACCTTGGATGCAAAGAGAAAGCATCTTCACTTTTTGAAATATATCCAGGTTTGGGTGGTTTACACAAAAACCTATCCATTAAATTATAGAGGGGCAGTATTCAGTCTAGGCAAAGCCAAGTCTCCATTGTGACCATTTTGTTCAAGAGCTTTTGTATTTATGACAAAAGTTTCCAAATTGCTGTCAGCTTTTACTCAGGGTACCATCACACTTCTGGTCATCGTTACAGAGGGATAGGCCTCTCTGACCAATCTTCAGACTCCTATAATCATATGCAATTGTGGTAAAGTGAAAAGAAACTCATGGCTCTTTACTGGGATCTATGGCTCATTGTATCTTATGTGTCACATGAGCCAAGGATCAATAGCACTCAATAGTCTATTAATAGGCAAGTCATGGCTCTGTTCAGACAACAGCATCAGCCTGTCCACTAGACCGGGCCATGAAAAGAAGAGGGTGCAATAGAAACCGATCCTCGCTTTTCTGTTAACAGTGAAAGCCTCTTAATCATCTCAGTTTCCCATTGACTTACCCCTCCGTGCTTCTCTCTCTCTCACCGAATCTTGTAGGGGATAGTTAACCGACCCCCACCTCCCCTCCTTGCCACAGAGAAGATGACTCTGTCAATTGAGGAGTTTGCAAGTGAGGTCAAGGAGGTTTTTGTCAGTAGCACTGCAACATAATTCCCGTCTGGACTGGCACATTTGGGTAATAGCTCAAAATATCTGATGTACAGTTGCACTGAGCACCACATTATCTTAAATCATTAAAATTAAAATGTAGGGAGTTTTTTTTATAACCAAGACCCCTATCCATATTCTACTCTGATGATAATAAGCTGCCCTGTAACAGGAGTGATTACTGACAGGCACGAGAAATACAAGAGCATCTTCATCTAAAGTGTAAGGGATCTGCCTAACAGACCATAGTATGTAGTTATCTGATAGAGACAGTCACCAAAATCAGACTCTAGTCCCTCACTCATGCAGACAATCAAGAGACACCTGAGTAATATAAAACAAATATTGCTATTGATCTGCAGTCTTTAATTTCCTCCCACCTCTAATAATGCTGAAAACCAAATAGAGCTTCGGGACTTCAACTATTTACCATCTTGCACAGATGACAGCATCAATTCTGGTCGAAGAAGATCTATTGATGAATTCCTTTGTGTTTCTTTAAGCCTGTTATTTTGTCAAGTGCCTTTATTAACTGCTCTCAGTTTAATGAAGTGTTTGTTATAACCCATCATTTACTTCACAGAAAATAAATAGAATGTATAGTTTGATGGAAAAAAATATGAGATAGTCACTCAATAGGATGATCTGATATTCTTGTGTCTCCTCTTTTCTCTCTCTGGTTCTTTCACTACCTTGGGCTCAGCTAGTAGGGGATGTAACTAGGAAGGGGAGGTGGTCAGCATCACATGATCTCCCCTCAGTAGCTGAGCACCGCCCCCCTTTTGCGGGACGGGGGCTGTCACATTCGTCTTTGTCATGGCGCGGCGTGCCACCCATTCATCAGGCCTGCCAGCAATGGCATCCCTTTCCTCTGTATGCCCGGAGACTGGGCACGTCTGGGCCTGACTGCATCCCAGATACACACAGAGAGCAACACACAGACACTCTGATGGATTCATTTATTAGGCCTTTCATTACCCAGGGGGCCAATGGTGAATCGCAATGCACTGAATGCCACAGCAATGCACAGCAATGCTGTTGCCCTCTAGGCCTACTGCTATCATGGACAGGCTTCCAGAGGACAGAATAATCTTCCGGACAGTGTCTAATTAGACACTGGTCACCATTTGGATTAACAAATTAAATTAGTAATTTACCATATAAAACATAGAAGGTAATTTGCTCATGTTTCTCTATATCTGCAATGCAACAGACCCTAAATAATATAATTCTACCAACCCTCCTTGCCTCAGCAGGAACATGATTCTGCTCACATTTTATCTGTCTACATGTTAGGCAGGTGAACATTCCTTTTGTTTTACTATGTGGTCCATTCTGCACAATTCCCATGGCTTTATGAACCTTGTTTTAAAAAGTCAATTCAGAATCAGCTCTTTTGTGCGTGACAGCCTGTAGATTCCAAAGCAATTGGAGAGAAACCAACCACAGAGTAGATGTGTGAGGATAGAGTTCAATACTGCCTGCAAAACTTAGTATTATTGATTGCCCAGGATGGTAAATTCAATATAGTCTAAAGAAGTTAGAATTGTGGATCTACAAGGCAAGCAATTCAATAGTGTTCATCCCATGCAATGGTGAGGATCTGGCACTGTCTGATTCAATCCTAGAAGCCGTGGAGAAGGCTAGAAGGGATGGAAGAGCCAACAAATGCAATACGCTGCAGCTTCAGAGAGGATCTTTGGAGTCAACAAATTTAATAGAGCCACTTTATCCCCTCATATGTTCGTGCAACTAGATTTAGAGTGTGGAGGTTTCCCCTCTGAAGCTCGTGGAGCCGGGGAGTTTATCCTAAATAAACTGTCGTCTTTATTGCATCTTTCTCCAAGTCCAAGCCAAGCCCTGGTTTAATTATAACAAATCCACCGCATGTGTTCACCATGTCTGCCAGTAATGAAGGCTGCTAAAAGAAAATTGCTCAAAGCAACTTCTGTCAACAACAATGGCAGAGGGGAGACATCTCTGCCTCCTGTAAAATATTTAGGTTTTACTCTGGGTGTAAACACTAAACTCCTTGTCTCTGATTCCACTCGGAGGGAAAGCAGGCAGATGGGTACAACTGTCACAACGATAAAGAGGTTTTCATCCTATGAGAGAGATGCTCATTTGAGAACCGCAGTTGAAAATCAAACTCATCTAATCCTGTGAGACCATGTACAACTATGGCACAGGAACAATAGAGACAAGACTCTCATCTCACCCTGGACATTTACAATCAAGGCCAAATTAAGTGTGGCATGAATTAGCCACAGATAACATAAACTAGCGCACAGGGGATGGAGGAGGGATATGATTTACACCACTCAAGAGGATACGATACATTTCTTTTCAATTAAGAATTTGAACAACGTCAAAGCCTAGTTTTAATATTGCCCATAATAAAAGAACTCATTTGAATATCTGCTCCATTCTCTCAAGATATTAGGATGAGGAATCACCCGTTAAAAATGAGGAGAAGAAAGGGAACAAGATAAGGATTTCTAATTGCTACCATGTTTGTTTCCTAATATGTGACCCGCAACACTAAAATTAAGTAGTTTGAAAACAAAAAGGAAACTGGAAAGGCATTAAAGTGTGTGCTAGGAGGGGCAGGCGCGTGCTAGGAATGCTCAAATATAAATTTAGCTGTGAGGAACCCTGAATAACACAGGCACTGGTTGTAATCCCAACACTATGCTGCACTGTCAAGCAGCTAATAAAAATAGGCTGGTGGCAGATCAAGTCTGTGATTCAAATACATTCAAAGCCTTTCTTAACTGAACTGCAAAAATCCCATTCTGGCTCATTTTCAGACTATTTCTTCCCTTCTTTTTCACTCTCCCTTCCTGCCTTTTCATTGTTCTCTAGGTCTCTCTCTCCTCTCTCACTCCTGCTCCCTATCTCCCTTCTCACAGTATCATTGCTAAATCTATTTGGAGCTGCCGCTGGGAGCAATTGAGCAGAAATGGGTTTGTGCACATCTTGAAAACTGTGTCTGTCATAAAAACACAAAGGTTCAGCACAAAGAACTGGTTAAATATCCATGTGTCTGGCCACTGGTAGCCGGCAGGAGTCCTCAGCTAGGGCAACTGTTGACTTGGAACAACATCAGAGCAGCACACCCACAGTACTGTAGCTTTGCTTTAGCAATGTGTGTACTGCAAAAATCAATTCTCTGTCTATCTGGGACTGCTATGTGTGCTACACAGGCTATTACACAACTTGGCCATACTGAAGGCGAGCTAGGATGACCAGCATGTACTAATGTACTGATATCACAATAACAATGCCCCAGAACCAACAGCAGTACAACTGTGCCTAGAGAGACATCACAACCTCTCCTTTTGATGAATCAAGTCGTGGGGATGGCACCATGTGACAGCGCTGCTTCCATTTGTTGGAGTGAGATAATATGACTTCAGCTAAAGCCCTCTGAACCTCAAAGAGCACGTTCATCTCCATGACTTTGAATTCATTACCTATCAAAGATAAGTCTCCTTTTCACACGCAGAGCTCTATTTGTCAGTGTCACCACACAAAGGAGAGGGGCAACTTATTCATGCCAAACATGCCTCCAGTTTCAACTTTTGGTCGCCCCTTTGAGCACTGTTTTTTAATTAAAAGAGGTTCCCTTTCTTCTCTTTTTTTATTTTTTTTTTAGCAGGAATGTCTCTTTGATACCACTTTCCTCAGCTTGAAATAGTCACGATAACATATCTTTCAATTACAGTTTTATTGTGACTATCATCCGGTTGCCATTCAACCCTTCTCTCCTCCTCAAGCCACCACATACCTGCAAAGCGGAAAAGTGACACATGGGTCTGCATAGAAACAGCTCAGATTTTCTCCCATCACACACTGGCAGGAGCAGGGGGACCAATGGCTTTTATCTAAAAGCTGAAGGAACACGCAGTGCCTGGAGAGAAGCTGTGGGGTGGCAGTGGATGGGGGAGGGAACGTTGATGAGTGGAACAGGGCGCAATGTGAGGGGACGGAGCTGACCCAACTCCCTTCATCCCATACCTCGGCTGCTTCCCTCTTCACATTGACAGGCGGGTAGATTGAGGGCTAAGATTAGCAGCCACTTTCTCACAGAAGGCCAGGGAGATACAGTATTGAGAATGAATGGCCACGTCATGTTGTCAATGTTGTAACCTTGGCAACAGACAGAGTACTATTTTAGTCCCCCCACTGGCCACCAGAATGGTTGGCAGGATGAACTGAATCTTCTCAGGTTTTTGGCCTGTATTGTTCACACACACACACACACACACACACAAGTACATACAAAAAGGTATACCTAAATGCCTTGTCACACATATTCAATTATCAAGCCTCTCAATCAATACTCTAAACCTATATTTACATCTCAAGCATGTCAGCAGATATGTGCAGACAGAAGTACAATGACAGACAATGGCAATCCAGGTCTAAAGTGGACACAAAGTGAAAGCCATTTGTGAACACCTCATTCATATAGTTGCCGCCCAACATCATGTCTACAAATGCAGCAGGCTCTGTGTTAGTTGCAGAAAAAGAAAGAGTTTGAAAATCACAGCTTTAAGCCATGGTGACAAATGGTAACTTCAGCAACCAAACCACTATAGGCAAAAGACAAACCAAATCCAGTAAACATAAACTTTGCAAAGCTTAGAATATCAAAATCAAAAGTACACATTGGGTGAAGGTTGTCAATCTGTTCTCCATATCACTGTCAAATGATTAAAATGCTCACATAACTTTGGACAGAGATGTTTTCATCAGATTGTTGTGTTGTTTAAGTCCAAAGTCCCAAAACAGTGCCAAATAAATCAGGAAAGCATGCTGGGACACACAAGCCTTTGATGTCATAGCAATTTGGCAATCAGCTTAGGGCTACATTTGCTAAATTACTCTGAATTATTCACTCACCTCCCACTATAACATAGACCTGAGCAACCTAAACATGCCCAGGTTCTGCAGGCTCTCCTCATCAAGGGCAAACTGGCATAATCATTTTGTGTTGTATGAAATAATTCCTAATTTACTTTTTTCCCTGTGATTATTTTGCAAGCAGACTGAAGTCAAAGCGCTGTATTAAAATCTAATCTTCAAACACCAACCTGGCTTCTACTGATCAGCCACGGGCTATTCATCACTGCCATTACCTCACCACACATTTTTATCCTCCTCCTCCTCCACTGCTGCTGGCCAGCTCTCTTCCCTCTCTTTCTCCAACTGACTGACCTCACCTCTCTCCCTCCATCCTGACTCCCTCCTTTGATTTACAGCCTCCCGTTCAGCCTATTCCTCGCACCTTTCCTCAATTCATTCATTATTTCCTTCCACCCAGTCCTTATTTTTTTCATCTCCCTCTGTGAATGCATTCATCCCGCTCTCGTCTTTTTTCCATTAACTCTTCGCCATTATAATTCGGCTTCATGCACATGGGCCTAACAATTGTCTTCTGTGTTGTTACAGCAGCCTTAAGGCTTCTCATTTACAGTCTTTGGGAGGCTGACATGATACCTAGCAGAACAGCATGTTTGGGGTTAAAGGGGTCACATGATATTGATTCACACTGGATTTATGATTTACACAGAATTATTATAACTGCAGGAAAGTATGTTTACTATTTTCAGTCTGCGTTAAACAGGTCAGCGAGATCACAAAGTTAACACTGCTATAACAGATACATAAATATTAGTAATTTATACATTAATATTAAAATCACTATTGAAGGGAAGCTCTACTATAGTTTACTACTCCTGTTTGAAACATAGCAACAAAAGTATATTCGATTTTTCACAATCGGGACATGGTAAGATAATGCAGCCACTGAAACTGCAGGTAAGTGCTCACAGTGTGTTTTGCCAGTCCAACACTTGAAATCTATGTTTTGGCAGAGCTTAACAGTAGATAATTGCAACATGTCCAACTCTGGGTATTGTTGACAGTACAACAAAACTAAACACCATATTTCCCAAGTATTACCAAGTAGAAACACGAACATACTGATAAAATACTGGACCTTGTACAGAACCTTGAGGCACAAGTAAACTGTTCTCTCCAGCTAAAATCACAAATCTATTTAAACAGAGTTAGCACTGTGGTTTGGGTTATCGATCTCAGAAAGTGGAATATGATTTTGTTGCAGTGGAAACTTTTCAGAGTTATGTAATCTTCCCCAGATATCATCCATTACAGTCTACCTACAGACCAAATGTTGGCTCCACTGGAAACCGTCACATACTGTTTGCAAACAAAGGTTTACTGGCTGTTTAGATTACATATACACAACATATGGCTATACGTAGGCAGTTTTGTATCTCTTGTCTAGATGGCTCTATTAGAATACATCTCTCTTCCTACTCTTTCATGCTTTGTTCTCCTAACTTTGCCCGGTCCTTGTGCATACTCCCAGCAGGAGGTCCCACTTTTTGCCTTCCTGAAAAAGTAAAAATAGCACCACTTCAGGGCAGTTTAGCCGCAAGTGTTTTTCCTTTCCTTTTTTTGTCGGCAACTGGAAATGCTTAGAGACAGACTGACTGCTGAAGCTAGAGGATTAGGGAGACGGCTCTTTGATCAAGGCTGGGTGAGCTCTGAGATCTCTTTCACTCTCTCTCTCTTTCCCCCACATTCCTCCATGTTTCCCCTGTCCGTCTCTCTCTCCCCCTCTTTACTTCCCTCTCTCTTTTTCTGTCAATCCTACTCCTCCCTCTTTCATTTTTCTTCCTCCCACGTTCCTTGTAAGCTGCCCCGCACAGCCATGCCTGCTGGCACCCCAGGGCTCCCAGACAGGAGGTGGCAGTGTTACACAGTCGAGACAAATGGGTGACCTGAGAATGGCATCACAGGAGAGTAAGCACTGGTGAGAGGGAAGCAGGGGATAAGGCCAGCACATGAACTACACACTTCTGTACAGATGACATGGGGAATAAGTAATCCCTGGCCCCTTCTGGTCTGACTCTGCAGTCGTTTCTCTGTCTCCCCCACCGAAGATAAGTCTAATGGAATTGCAGTATTAGAAGTGCCGCATCGCCACGGCTGGGTAAAACTCACAATACGCCTCTTTCTGTTATGACACAGATTTGTTTGCTGTTTCTGCCTACCGAGGGGCATGTGTTGTAGGCAGCTGCCCTTCTTTACATACACTTTCGCAAAGTGTGGGAGGGGTTCTGAGCATAGCAGACGTGGCTGTTGGGACAAGGTGGGTGCAGCAATTCCTTTATCAAACCTGTTTTTGATTTTTCTAGTGGATGAGGTGTGGGGATACTATCCACTGCTACTTAATGGCAGAAAGCTGAGGAGCCATGAGCAGATACACAGACAGCAGCACATCTGTGTGCCGATGAAATATTCAGCAGTAAGACAGCTCTCTGGAGGAGAGCAAGCTACAACTCCTCCACACCTTCTCCACCAACGTTAATGATTTATCAATAACTCTACCCTCCCGCAGACTGCTTGGGATGGTGGGCGCACCTCATTAAAAACACCTGCCCGACATGGGGAGGAACCCGACATCAAAAATAGATCTATCCAAAATATAGGAGTGGGCGGGGAGGGGCCGAAGCAGCAGCTTTACGGCCGGAGATAGAGAGGTTTAGCAGCCCCCACCCCCCAGCAGCTAACCGCCCACTACCCCATCCCAACCACAAACACAGCCTAAAGTGGTGTAGGAGTTGAAGCCACAGTACACAGTATAGCGCACTCCATATAATTCTTAGAGTCTGCTTTGAGTATGCTGACTCAGAAAAGGCCAGAGAAATGGTGAGCCTTGGTAAGGTACAGCGGAGCTCTCACATTCTCACGTCAAATAACTCCTCTGGCAAAGTTGTTTCACCATGAAAAGGGGTTGTTCAAATAAACTGTGTTGGCAGCTGCCTATAGAAACATTTACTTTCGAGGTTTCATTCCCAGAGAATGTGTAATTACTTGCTCAACTGGACCATGGCACAGTGATTACACCAACATCTCAGGTAATGGTCCAAAAATCTCACCCAAAAAAAGTTCCATTGCAAAGCTAAGCTGCAAACATATGGTAATATTAGTAACTCCCTCACAATTGACAGGATCATCTCTCTACAGAAGGGGTGGGTTTGGGGGAAAAGGTGTCCGAAGGGGACGGTGGAAACGAGGAGGCAGGTGGTTTACTGTGTGTGGATGTTGAAACTATAAAAGCAGCGGGTCGATTCGTAGGGAGAACAAAGGGAGGGACAGGCACAAAAAGTTCATAACCATACAGGAAGCCTATTAACCTTGGTTGGTACTTTAAATGTCATTATTTTTAGCTGACACAACAAAAAGGCCTGCGAGAGCTGTTCTCGTAGCGATGCGCCATGTAAATCACTTTCGCAAAAAGGAAATTACTTCCCGGGGCCCAATGTTATTAATCTAAATTCTCTGGTTAGTCAAATTGTTGCACATAATAAATATGGAGCAGCTCGTGATGCTTATCTGCTGTGACATCCCATTCTCGCCAAAACATTTTTTTTCCTCATTTTCTCTTTATTCATGTCTCGATGGCGTTCTTGAAAGAGACAGCTCTACTAAACAGCACTAACACTGGAGGAGTAGAACGGGTGGGGGGCTTGTCGAAGAGGAGGGGACATGACTGGGAACATTCTCTCTTTCCCTCTCTCTCTCTCTCTCTCTCTCTCTCTCGTTCATAGCCATCTTCCCATCTCTTGCTTCTATGATGCATGTCTTGGCTGGCTTCTCTCTCTTGCATGTCTTCATCTATTCTCTGTCTCGGACTGTCTAGCTTGATGACACAGACACACGCACACACACACACACAAACATTTGAGCTCCCCTACTCTCTAGCTGGCAGCTGCAGATCTGGTTGCCAATATAGAGCGGACCAGATAACTCACTACGCTGTCATATTAGAATAAGCAGCCTTGACAGAGAGATCATTTGCATGCACCACATCACCAAATACCAAGTCGTCTCCTGTTTTGCACAGAGGCCATACCGTCAGACTGGAGACAGTGAGACACAGGGACACAGAGGGAGGCAAAGAAAAGGGGGGAAAGGTGAGAGAGAGAGAGAGTGAAGAAAAGCAAGACAGGGAGAGAATCACATACACAAACAAAACAGAAAATTCCTATACACAAACACAGAACACTGCTGTGATTATTAGGCTGGAAAATAAAAATCATCTCTACAAAACAATGTAGCCACCCCTTGTGGTAATCTGCATGGTAAGACTCTTACTGCTCCACGGTGATTCATTGGGACTGGTGGGAATGTGGCTGGGACTGGGGGTTCTTTGGGCTGTCTCAATGATGTGTATGTGTGTGTGTGTGTGTGTGTGTGTGTATGCATGTCCTGATTATGCAGGTATAATTGTAGGGAGGTGGAGGAAGTGGAGCCTCAAGGTCAGGGTGGTGTGGCTCATCAGCTCTAGCCTCTATCACTTTAATTAACTCCTCCGAGGGGCTTAGGAAAAGGCCCTTGTTAAAAATTCACCACAATGGAGCCGACAACCATTGTACGAGAGGGAAGGGCAACATGCAGGTTGCTAAAAATAACTCTTCTAAGCAAAGCACATGACTACTAAGACGAGCCATTATGTAATTTCATTGGCTGGGAAACTAGACCAAGTCCAGTCCATGTTAACTTTTGTTACTTCTGCCCGCATATACTAGCAAAAAACCCTCTAAACTCTAAATTGTGGTTGATTCCTGTAGCTCTATATAAAATAAGTATAGCACTGTGCTATATTCTTCAGATTCCTTTGAGATGCAGGAGTAGACACTAGTGTTGTGTCATTCAATTAACGTTTGTTCACAAGACCTAATCGTGTGTATGACTCAGGAGGAACGGGTAGTCTCAGTGAGTAATTTGTTCATTTTCACGCATGCGTGAAGGATCTTGGACTCTTACGTTCACTCGTCACACGGCAGCTGCATGGGCTCCATCAGCACAGGAAACAGAATTGGTTAGTTCATGACTCTCAACTGTGGGTCTGTTTGAGTCGTTCATTTGTCAGGTGACAGCTCGGCTACAGGGCTGTGGTAAGCAGGCAGCACAGGAAACAGAACTGATTAGTTCACGACTCATAGCAACTGTGGGTCTCTAGGTTTGAGTCGTTCATTTGTCACGTGACAGCTCCTACTGTGGAGCAGGAATGAACTACTCGTTCACCGCTCACATGGGTCCTCCTCAGTCTTTCGTTCATTCGAGTGACTGCCAGTGCCGGAGAATGAGAGGTAGGCTGGCTGTCAGGTAACAGTCACTGGACTGACATTATATAGCTATTTTGTTAATTATGTGACATTTAATAAAGCATACCATTATTACAGCGCAGTGATGTTGTGCTAAGTTATTGTTTTAACACAGCTGTACCATAACTTTAGTCCTGCTAGTGTTTACAGCTAAAAGCTGATGAGACTTGTTCTGGGTCCGCTCCACTTCAGAGCCCTGACAGGGTTCTACCGGGAGCCGAATTACCTCCGAGGTAGTCTCCTCTCCAAAACAAACCGACCCAGTCATTAAAACATTAAAACACAGCCACATAGCAACGTTAATGTTAGCCCTGTGGTGTGTTACAGCTAACAGCTGATCCAGGTCCGCCAGAGAACGCAACGTAACTTTTACTTTTTATTTATCAACAGAGCCGTGCTGTTGTTTCACAGCTCTTGACTGGTGAACAACCTGGCCGTGTTTGAGAGCGATGTGCTCATGTTTGTTTCTCTGTCTGCAGAATCAGGACCTGATGTGGTCCATTCTGCGTCCAGACCTGCCAAACTGCTGCATTTATATAATGTGTTAATATTTCTTTGGTGCTCTCTCTGTGCTGGACTTCTTTAAGAACTTGGAGGCTTGATCCAGATTATTATTAAATTGGTTGAATTTTAATAAGAGTGTGTTTATTCATATAGTGTATCAAGCTTATTACTTCTATATGTGCAAATTTGATATTAATATTTTACTCATAGATAGGGACGTTAGGCTACTGTATGAATGAAAACTTTAGAGATAATGATAGTAATTATATACATAAGCCTTTATATGGCTGGTCTGGTTGTATACTCAGGAAAGATTGTGACAATGGAAGGATTTAGCCGGAGTAGTGGATTGCATATAGACAACATATTTCTGTGGTTTTAACATGGTTTGAATTTGGTTGTGTGCCCAAGGGGGTGTACTGGTTGTATTTCATGTGATGTTTGTGTCTGTGATCATACCATGTCTTGAACTTTCCCTTCGTTATGCTAAAGGTCCTGAAAGCACATTTTAAAGAAGCTTCTTATTAGAAGCAAAGCCCTTAAATGAAACCACAATGAAACCTGCAATGGTTACATTGATACTGGTTATTACACAAGGCAAGATTTCTGTATTTTTTTTTTTTTCTCAGTGGTTTCAGGTGTGGCGGCGCAGTGGTGCAGTGGTTAGCACTGTCACCTCACAGCAAGAAGGTCATGGGTTCGAACCTTGGTCGTTCCAGGCCTTTCTGTGTGGAGTTTGCATGTTCTCCCCGGGTTCTCTCCGAGTGCTTCGGCTTCCTCCCACCGTCCAAAGACATGCAGGCTAGGTTGGTTGGTGACCCTAAATTGTCCTTAAGTGTGAGTTTGAGTGTGACTGGTTGTCTGTCTATGTGTGGCCCTGCGATAGACTAGCAAACCTGTCCAGGGTGTACCCTGCCTTTCGCCCAGTGTCAGCTGGGATTGGCTTCAGCCCCCCACGACCCTGTACGTAGGATAAGCGGTTGACGATGGATTGATGGATGGATGGTTATCTGTCTATGTGTGGCCCTGTGATGGTCTGTATAAATGTAAATTATTATTATGTAGTTTCGGAAAGGGGAAAAGTCAAATATCTCCCTTCATTAATCACAATTGAGTAATATTAGAATCTAATGACAAGTTTGTTCAGCTAATGTTTCCAGGGAAAATCACATGTGTGCACACAAACACAGATAAACAAATATTGTACCAATTTTGGCTGTTACCATCACCATAATCAAAAATAAGGCAATCAAATGGATGGCAGCATAGATGTGAGGATACAACCACTGTTGTTTTATGAGGCCATTATGGGGCAGTTTCCGCAATGAGACGTGTTGCTGAGGGTGGTAAAGGACAGATCTGTATCACGTTGTTTGTGGATCAATTTGGGAACTTTAATTAGCCAGGAGGTCAGACCAGCCATTACAGCAGGCCCAGGTAAAGCTCATCAGTGAGGGGGCTTACAGGTGCCTTCGGCCCTAATCTCTCCACCCATCTCACTGAAATTAAAGCAGCAAATGGGAAATTGATTTCTAGCCCCCTGTCCATGGCAATATCTCCTTTTGTCTTTAGGACATCAGGTAGGCTTGCACTTTCCTAAGCTGTTGTTTAAAATGTTCATTATTGATACAAAGGGCTTGGTTGGCAGAAAGCCAAGGCAACCATGAAGAGGATGAAGAGAAGAAGAGCTCTCTGAGCTGCTTGCTTTTTTGTGGCAACAGGTTCTTCATGCAACGATCCTCAAAACAAGCTGAGTGGAGAGAACGACTTTGACCTCCCTACTCTAACTCCAACCTGAGCTGCTGCTGACATGGCACCAACTGCATGATTGAGGAGATTAGACCACTCTGAGAGAGCTGAGCTCAACTCTTCAAATAGAACCTCTCAATATCATCCAGCAGATCAGTTAAATCAAATATGTTAGTTCTAAGCTAAAGGAAAAATCCCCACGGGCATGCCAACTTGAAGGAACACAAGCTCCTCAACTCCAACACATGGAAAGAACAGAACGACTAAGAAAAAACAGGAGTGAGTCAGCAGAATCTTCAAAGCGACAGGACGGTGAAGCCGTGGCTACTGATATCACATAGAATCAAATGGAGTCTAATTCATTTCCCTCCCTGCATGTCACTTCCCTCAGATCGCAGTTTCTGTTGTGCCGTGTTGATGTTTTCCACTTTATGGCAGGATGCTATTTGTCATTCTAATGAACTTCTCTGTGGGAAAAAAAGATCCCAGGGAACATTTCTCAAGATGTCAGGGAGCAGAGAATGTAAAGTGTGCAACACAGTTAATTCAAGTGGGCCTGCCCTGCAGGCAAGAGGCCTGCCTGTGTATCAGTCCTTAACAGGGACAATTCATGCCAAATTAAAGCAGGGAATAGAAAATTTAGGAACAAGTCCAGAAAACTGTGTTGGAGAGCCTGTTATCTTCATTTGGGAAAATCTGACAGACAGCACTGACAGTACAGGCGGTTGTCATTAACCAGCCTTGGTTTATCTGGGGAACCTACCAAAAAAAGTTATGGCCAAGTATACAATGTGTACCTTTATATATTATGTAGCATGGAGCAGTATCATAGTCCTGCTGCCCCATTATTCAAAAGCCAAAGACACCTAAAGTGCCCATGGCTAATGTTGCTGTGAGAGCGGTAGACTGTGTTCAGCACCATAGAGGGGAAGAAGGAGCTAGCTGGTCTGTTGTGTGCATGTGATAAATCTGCTGGTATGCCAGGGCTCTTTTCTCATTTGTTAGGCAGCCATGTGTGAAAATGTTAATGAAGGCCCATATAATCTAGGAAATTCTCACCATTAGAATTTCCTTCACGTAGCCGGGCTTTCTGCTTACACACTGACTATTGTGTGCATCAATCCTTCCACTGTCGTACTAATAATAGACCTAATTGCCTCAGTCAGCCCACTAGCTTTCTCTGCCCCTCTATGCATCTCAAAAAGGAGTAGAGGACTGTCTTATGACAAGCCCATGGCATAGAACAAGGAGTAAATCAGGCTATATATAACAGGCAGGCATAAATACCGGTGGCCCTCTGCATGGTGTCCATCATCTACCTAGCCTCCATCATCTTATCATGAAATATTAAGCATCCAGATGCCAAAATATTTGCCAGGGCTCAGCCAGGCTGTGCAACACTTTCCCCCCTCTATCTCATCCATTATAAATAGGATGAAATAAAACTAGAACTCGTGACATGATGTTTCCCCCTGACCTCAAAGACCTAACCTATTTGCAGTGGGTGTTTTGTTGGGGCATTTGTAAGAGCTAAACAATATCTTGCTTAACAATATTTGACTATTATTTTACTTCATCCTGTCCTTGTACACATAATGTGAAAATATGTAGATCCATTTTTCCTGCTTGAATTAGCATTCAATGAATCTGAGTGCCTTTTTCCCCCTTCGCTCTAGAGAGAATTGCGTAATTACTCTAAAAGGAGAGGGAGAGGTGAAGGTTTGGCAGTCTTAATCTCTCAGAGTAGAGCCTCTTTAAGGGAGTGGTGACTGCTGTGCCAAAAAAACCTGCAGGGAACAGCTAACGCATCAGAGCATGTTGGTCCTGCACTAAAGCACGGAGGCCAACATAGGCAAAAACAATAAATGCATCCAGTGTTTCCAAAGCCTGGGTCTAAGTGGAAAATCAAGACAATTACTTTTGCAGTCATCTGCAGGAGATTAACGTTTAAAAGATGTCCTGCACTCTAAAAGTCTTGAGGGACAGGTACATACGAAAAGCCACTCTCAAGGCAAAGGATAAGAACAGAAACAGTCCTGAACATTTTACAAAGCTAAAGATAAGCTCCTAGGTCACTTAATTAGTAAGCGGCAATAACTGACAATCAAAGTATTCAAAATAAATACCCATCATAGTATAATAAGGGATAAATCTCTTCCAAATCTGCATTACCCAAATAGTCTTCAAGGTTTTTGTTTTTTTCTGTGTAGCATGTGAGTCTTTGAATAAAAAATAACAAGATCACATGGTAATATATGCCACTGTTTATTAAAATTTATATAAACATTTTAGAGTTCTATGAAAAATAAAAAATAAGTCACTGCAAATTCCTAATCATTTTTGTATTGGTCATTAGTAGATCCAGGGCTTGCTCAAAAGCCTCTTATATCCATTGCTTGTTACAGTGGCAAATTGGCTCTAAGGTAAACCCATTTAAGAGATAAAGGATCAAAGCTGTCACAAACAAAGTTTTTCTTACAGCATGTGTTTCTTTTTGAAAAGTATTGGTAGTCATCATCCTGTCATTGACCATCACCCACATGTCCAGGAACTGGCCCTTCCCTTTCCACTCTGAATTTCAAGTTGCTGTCAAAATTATTTAAAGGAGGAAAGGAGTAAACATGTAACTCATCAACATTACCCCTGAAGAAAATAGGCTTACTCTAAAATTAGATAATATTAGTAATTAGTATATAGATTCATAGGAAAAGTAGAGTTTCATCCCAGGTGGTAATGTAGTGACTAAACCACCATCATTACAGATTTTGGTGTATGCAAGAAATATCAAGGTTTTTTATTATGTTATTCACCATGAAAATGTTCCTAATAGTTTGGACAAATGGTTTCATGACAACACACAAATTAAAATAAATTATTTTTGAACATGATAACCAGGATGAGTCTTAGATTTGTATATTTCTATATTATATTATATATTTCACTTTTTTAAAGGTTGATGAGAAAGTGGTTCTCATCATAGATTTATTTTGGATAATGTGTATTATCCTACAAATGCAGCTACATAATATCATGAGATTTAAATGTTGCTGCTTACTAATCAAGTGACCTCTGGTATGTAAGGAGAAGCTAATCATTTGGTGTGTAGACTTGAGGAAAATACCTGTGAGATTGAAATGTTGTCTTTTTGCTCATAAAATGTTCTAGTTGCGAGCTTCAGACTGTGTGCAGGACCTTTTCTTATCTTTTGATCCTCAGCCAAACACAGCAATCTCACCCAAATTGGTTGTACTGCGTTGGATGTTGAGAATGTGCGTGTGTACATACACACACACACTAGGCTTCTCCCTCCCTCTCTCTCTCTCTCTCTCTGCGCTCGTTTTGGATTTTTGGAAAAGACTCCCACTGCAGCCACAGATAGTGGAGCAGGTGTGCTAACCCCAGGGTCCGGAAGCCTTCCAATTAAGACACATAGAACCAAAAAACATTCCTCCACACTGACCTCGCCGGCAAACATGAGTTACATTCACTTGGATGGAAACACACAGACTGCCTGTTTCTCTGAGCCACCCCTCCTGCTGCTCCACCCAGCCTAGTTTTAAATCTATTTATGCGCTGTGTAATAGCCCAACTTCATCTGGGTCCAGCTGTTTAGTGACAAAGATGTAGAGTTTTGTTAGCAAATTCCACTATGCGGCGAGTGTGTACAATGAATGAGTGTCTGTCTCTTTGCATGTCCTGATTTGTACCTCTATGTTTGCACATGTACTTCAAATGTTATTTTCACTATCCCACTCAAAGACTGTGTTCACTGTTTCACTTTACGGCCCCCAGGATAATGCTGCCTTCTTAAAAAAGGAGGTGAAAGTTGAGTACCTGCTGAGCTAAGATACCATTTGCTGCTTTACTGGTGCTGAGCCAAGTTCATGCCTCACTGAACACATCCCATGCAACCAAAATTATTAGCTATCATCGACATAATTCTGATATTTGCCACTGCAAATAATAAGATTTCCAACCATGTAAAAAAAAAAGGAGCATAAAAAGACACAAGGAGCTACTTCGAGCTGTGTTGATTGCTAAGGAATGATTTTTGCAGGACACTGCTAAAAGGGAAGTGAACTTTAGTCTGATTTTTGCAGGTTGCCCATTAACACCAACCTTATCAAAGTCATTTGTCTCAGGACTTGTTGAACATCTCCAAAATGCTCTTTTGTCTGTGCTTGAGTGACACTGTTTTCTGAAAGGTTAATTGCTTCTCGTAGTAATAAAAGGCCAGATTCAAGGCTGTGATTGACATAAATAGAGGTGCTCTCCCTCCACACAGAGGTTTTCCACTACGTCCATCCTTGCTGCCAGGTCAGTTTCAGACAATTGTGATTTATTATTAATGACATTCAGTGCACTTCCTGTGACATTCCTTTTATTGGGTCTTGTGCCTTTATGTGGCCCATCTAAGAGAGACGCTTGTCCGCCCATGGCCAGCTTTATGGTCTAAGAGGGAATAAATTGTCCAATGTCACAGCCACAGCCAACAACGACTTATTTGATGCTAAAGATCGAATGATTCATTCTGCAATTGTGCACGAGAATTTACTTTTAAGCAACAACAATACAAACATCAGCACAATAAATCTTTTGCCTCCATGCAGTGATTACTCTTTGCTGCATAGTACTGGTCTTTACACACAGTCACTGACAGAAAGTTGACATAGCCATTTGCTTATGTAGCCTGTTGTGGGGAGAAGAGAAAGCAGACGATACATATTGGGCAGATGAAAGTTTAAAAAACAAGAACAAAAAAGAAGAACAAAAACGGCTCGGGAGAACTTTACCAGTGGCTAAGGCCAAATAGTGATGCCTCATTTGTATTCACTCCTCAGTCTACAAATTCTCCCAAACCCAAAGCTGTTTGGGGTTGGGAGATTTTGAAAGTTTAGGAGAAGGATGCGCATTAGATAGTGCTGCAGAGGTGTGTACAGGATGTGTACAGGGAAGCTGAACCTCCAATGGCTCAGCAGGTTTTTTTGTAGACACCCTTGGAAGCGTGTGCCAGGCCTGAAGGTCAGCCTGCCTCCTCATCAGCCCTTTTGTGGGGGCCGCACAGCGCACAAAGCAGCTGGAGGCTGGAGGCCTGGGGTGTGGGGTGGCCCGTCATTGACCACCACTCCCTGCCTAATTACCTCCCTGCCCTAGCCCTGTGTTCATCCAGCCCTCTCCGGTAAGTAAGGCTGGGCTGCTGAGATGGCTGGGAGCCTAGCCTCATTAGATCCTACAGAGTCACTCTGACTGAAGCAACATGCACACGCTACTAGACACCATCATACACTAATGGGCTAGGAGGAAGGCAGAAACAGAAAATAACACACATAAGGAAATATATCATATAAGCCCTCATCTAAGTGTTTGCCAAAAAGACATATTTGTCTTTTGAAACCATATTTAGGGTTGGTGCGCAATATGGAAATTAACACTTTCTTTTACCCAAGTGTCATGGTAGTGATTCATCCACACTGCATTTAGGTGGTTAGTTCTCTAATGGGTCCACTAAGCACAGACACACACACACTCATATACACACTAACACTATGCCCCCTCCTGTAACTAGCTTTGATTCTCACCCATGTCAGCAGTGTTTCCCTGTCAGCGTCTCCCCCCCTCCCGCGACTGTGATGGAAAAAGCTACTTTACTTAAGGGTTTTATTTGTTTGCATGTTTGTTTCTCTCTGTTCGCTTTCATCTTTATCTTTTATGACTGCCCCCTTCTCCCTTCCAAACTCCCCAGAATGAGAGAGAGAAAGAGAGAGGCATGGGGTGGGGGGGAGGGAGGGAGGGGTGTCAGAAAAAGACAGAGGGGGTCTTTTTTTGAAGGAGAATGAGGAGAATTGAAAATGGCCGGTGTTGTGAACGAGGCAAGATGAAGAAAGCCAATCTGCCTGTGAGGGCAGAGGAGCAGGAGAACGAGAGAGAAGGAAGTGGAATAGAGAGAGAGGGGGAAATTCTGTTAGCGCCTCTCCGTCTACGAAGGAGGGAAATTAAGAGTAACGGCGTAAAGTACTGTGTGAAGTATGACTTTGATAGAATAATCCTTACCCAGGGAACCATCTCCACCATGCTCAGACTGCCAGACTGTTGGTAAAGGCAGAGGCCACTGGGAGGTGCTGTGACAGAGTGGGCTTTGACAATAAAACTACCTCTCACAAGCAGCACTGGTCATCAAGCAGTGTGCCGCTCCAGCTGTTTTCTCACAGAGATAGAACCGTAACGATACAAGTAGGTCCTATAAAAACTTTCTGCTCACGTTACAAGAATGGATGGCGGTAGAAGTTTCAAACAGGCCTTGTTTTATCACCCTTTTTTCTTGATATTCCTACCTAAGGCTGTTAGGATCTAACTATCCTTGTGCAGATTTGTAATTAAGATTTCCTTTTCTCATCAAGCTTCTTTGTTTTTCCATTCACAGTTCTTCGATGGTCTCTTGTTTGCAAATCCTCCAGACTGCGATTGTCATAATTGCACTGCACGAATGGAATCAAAAGGAGGGAGTCAAGTGAAAAAAGAAGAAGAGGGGGGACTATGCAGCACAAATCTTTTGATGTAAACTAAATGAGGAACTATCTAATCTTCACATTTGCACCTTCATCTTTTTTACCACTGATGAGTGTCATTTATTTATTTGCTGGTTAATTTATTTAGCTGCTATACTCATGGGGCACCCCATGTTATAATAAAGAATGAGATGATTTGTTTTCTCTCTCTCTTTCATCACTGTGCCGCATATGCTGTCCCTGATGGTTTGGTCCATACAGCGACTGTAGAATGGGAGTCAGTATATTAATCAAGATGTTGACAAAGTGAGGCATCCCACATACTGCTAAGTCCCACTGGTCTGCATCACGACCTATCGAAAAATCCACTGTTACTGGGGTCATCCTTTCCTAAGAAAATGCAGAGTGCAGGCTCCTTTCTATCTCCATGACAGCTCAAACTGCTTACAGGGGACAGTCACATGAACTCAGTTCCCAAATCATGTCCTTGACTTTGACCTTCATGCAGCTACTGTACTTACTGCAGTTGCCATGGGCTTTACTTGTCAGGCCTGGCCTACAAAATGAATTGGCAAAACTGACCCTCAACACGCCTTATGGGCTGTTCTGGCCCCCTGCTGAACTGAGATCAGTCCCTAAATGGCCACTGTGTGTGTCTCTGGAGAAATCTGAACCCCCTCAGATCTCTGCTGTGCAGTAAAACGCGGTTTCCCAAACCACCAAAAGTGAATCAAACTCCTACTTACTTAGCTATTCTCTTAAACCTTTGCTCTTCTCTTTCCACTGTTTCTTGCTCTCTGTAGTTCACTGCATCCAACTGTTCCTTTATTATACCTTCCTCCTTTGTCTTTTTTGACTGTGACCCTTTTCACTGTTTGCTGCACAACATTTTTCTTTTCCTCACTCTCTCTTTCAACCTGCTTTTCGTTCAAGGCCTTTTCAGAGGGCCTTATCCACCCCCCCTCCGACGTTTACAAATGAAATGAATGAAAACCACTGGTACATGACTCTACAGGGAGACGCTCCATTATATCTTGGTTTACTCAAACAGAAGCCTCCCTGTGATTGGCTATAAGCAGGGATGCCAGACTGAGAAGGGTTACCCCAGATAGCGGTGAATGCAAGCAAGTGGAATAATGGCAGGCTTAGAGAGAGAGTCTTGCCCAGTGTCTTTTAGCTATTTGAAAATTGATTTATTCTTACCGATCCAACAAACCCCATGTATTCTCAACCAATGGATGAAGGATGAAAGGTATCATTTGTCAGAAACCCACTGGTCCACTCATGAGTACAAAAATTGTTTGTGAACATGGATAAAAGTCCGCCACAGTTATGTGTCATCCAGGTTGCCTTTTCACTTCAACACTGCAGCCACTACACTGAGAAATGGGGTAAACTTTTAGGGGCAAGGAATATGTTTTTTTTTGTTTTTTTTTTGTCCCCCTCGATATTCTTTAAATTGGATTTCAGCCTGTCCCCCAAATAGACTACTATATTAACCTGTGAAATGTTGTGACAGAATAGCATAATGGAGTGCCTTTACAAAGAATGTGTTCAACCTTTTCAATGTTGTGAAAAAGGAAGAACATCTCTATTTTCTTTCATCCGGTATCCCAGAATGGCTGTTATGTTTTCCTTTCCCCTGAGGAGGAGTTAACAACCTTGAAGCTTTGTAAACATCAACGGTACGTGGAATAAAAAGTAGATTATCAAAGGGATATTTCCTATGAAAGCAAACATCTGCTATGATAAGTTATCGTCATCTTTTATCTCTTGATCAATTCATACAGCAGTTTTTCTTTGTGACTACACCCATTTTCCTTTTTTTTATTGTACTGTTATCTTGATAAACAGTGATGTTTATTACATTCTGGCAATTGTTTTGATGTTATTCATGATTTTCAGCTCTTTAAATGACATGAGAAAGGGAGGAAGCGTTAACAAGCTTGTATTGTTAATATTAGTGGAGAGACCAGGGAAGCCAAATTAACGGAAAATAAAACAAGACGCTTTTGTGGTATAGAAGCCTAAGCAGATGCCAATCAAACAGCCTGAAAGACAGCTCTGAGTCCTGGGAGGGATGTAATGGAGTTCAATGTGAAGGCAAGGACGCTCTCCTCAGTAGACGACAAAACAGTAATACACAGAGCAGTGTGCTAAAATAAAACACAATCAATTCAAACAACACCACCACTGTGCTGGGACCCCCCCATCCAGGGGCTCCCTTTCAAGAATCCTGCACTGAAAGCTCGCCCTCATGCCTCCAATCGCCTCCCTTCTCTCCCCGCTTACATCCAGCCTCACTTCCTCCCATCATAAATCTGGATAAATCCACAAACCACTGTCTGGCATGCTCCATCTGTCTCCCTCACTCATGTACTGCTAGAGAAAACCTCTCTGCATCCCTGCCTGCCAGCAGGCTGTCCTCCAGGCTCACTTAAAAAAGAATGAAAAAATACCCTGACTTTACACGAGGAAGACAAGATGAAGACCCACCTCTACATTATATCACTAGTGTTACTGTGTAAAATAAACTTTACAATAGGATTACGAAAACCCAAATTTATATTTACTCACCCATGACGTGATTTGGTAGATATGGGCAGACATTCAGAACTAGACAAAAATATTATTTTTGGTGTGAAGATTTTTTCAAAATGTGTCCTGCTGATGTTCAAATAAAAGCAAACAGAAAACAAAATGATGCAAGCCTTTACAACTCTCATCATTTTGTATTTTTTTTCTGGATTGCTTTATTTTGTTTACTTGAATATGACATTATGTGCATTTAAAAATAGGACAGGCTAATTTATTCAGCAATAGGCAAAATGTCAGTTTCAATATTGTTTATATTTTTTTGAGCCTTAAATTTAATTGAGAGTGTGTTGCAGACAGGTAGAGTCACACTACAACAGGCCTTTGATATTCACCAATAGGGAACACAGAAGGAGGGCACCATGCATCCATTGTGGCATACTAAAACACACATACACACACACATAACCTACTCCAATAGACCACGGCCCAGCAGTACAGACTGGGCTCATTACATCCCACCCGCTCCTTCCCACCACTACCACCAGGGTCCTGACCACACAGTGGGTCGACGTGAGCGGAGGGGGGGGCGGCATGTGTTAGCATTCAGCAGAATGAGAAACAACAACACCAGTGAGCTCATATCATCATCCACCTCACAGCTCCCAGGGCCTGACATCTCCTCACCGTGCTATTGTTTCGCCTGGGCGCTGCTCTCTTGCCCTTTTCTCTCCACTACAGCGCTCAGGAAAGGGCTGCACAGTCAGGGGGTGGGGGCTTGTTTAGACAGCAGGGGACCCCACCCGCACTCAGGCACTCAGAGGCAAACATCAAATATGACTGGTCAAGGGAGGCAAAGGGGAGTTTGACAGGAAAATAATCTGATCATTCCAGGTGCCCGGAGTGTTTTATCATCTGTGAATAATACTAGATATATCAGAGTAGAGAAAAAAGACTGTGTTTACCTGTTGATGACAGCAATGGCCCAGGAGGATCCATAGACATGAAAAAAAAGAGGGAAACCATTAGTTTGTTTGCTTTATGTACTACTCTTTGATGAGGTAACATGTGCCATGCATGCATATGAGCAAACACAATGAAGAACCAACATAAATTGAATATTTCAAAAGGGATTAAAAAAGAAACATTTAGACTTAAGCAGGCATATGAAAGCTTTGTTCTTTGAAGCACATCTAGAGTATTAGCTTTTGTTTTCTATTTTTTAGCTACTGCAAGAGGAGATGAGTGAGAGAGCGTTCCCTTGAAAACAGCCAGTTACAACATGTCACTTTTGGCAAAGTTGGATACCTTAGAGAATGGCAGGTCATGGGTTTGTGGACTTCCCCTAAGGCTGTAATTCTACATTCACTGATTAGATGCCTTCATGCTGTTTATGTAAAATATCTCATAATAAAGTAACTTCTGTGTTGACCTTGGTTTTACCTACCCAAGGACACTGTCAAGACCACAGTGAGGCAGGCTGGATCAAGCAACTCAATTTACTGTATGAGACTGCTGATACATATTGATATATGCATGCACTTCCCACGTCTACACTCTTCACATCACGTCACATACAGAGTATAAATCAGAAGGGCAGCACGGCACTTTTCTCGGGCAAAGGAGTGAAAAATTTAGTGCAAATAAAATCAAATTTAAATCAAATTTACTTTGCCCACATTCCCAAAACCTTCATTTACTTTTAGACTAAACATTTATGGGTCTACCTGCTAAATGACAGAATATCTCTATAATATCCTTATAGAGACACAAAGACCTGAATCCAATGGCCTGAGGGTGATGATTGGCTTGTGGTCTCTGGCTAATACCGTCCATTCTGGTCTAGTCTGATTACAATAATCACCAGGGAAGCCACTGATGAGCGAGCTGTCCCAAATGACTTTCCTTGTGGAGGGTGAAAAAAAAAGCTCATATACTGTATAAGTTATAGCACCTTCTGATTTATTCATGTCATACTCCTACCAGTACACCACCTATCCCTACCTGAGACCCTCTATAGTTGCTTGCAATCTACTGCTATATTCATTACAACAGCCAAGACTTTTACATTCTGTGTGAAATGGGCCTGCAGAGGCAATACCACCTGTCATCAACACAAACAGCCTGCTATCAACACAAACAAACTAAAAACTGTGTCACACCATTAATGTAGGCTACTGATGCAAAACCACTTGTCTCACCATGATCATGTTTGTGCTCCGCTGTAATATTGCTTTCTTTGGTTCCTCCTTTTCTTATTTGTATGAGATGGAAACAATTTATTTCTTCTTTACAAATAATACAAAGAGTGATGATGAAACTAGCAAGGGCATTTGGTGTGCTGTCTCTTAGAAGACAGGAGACCCATTGAATTTCATGAATAAATGAATGAATTAAAATTCATCTAATCATACTTCAGGAATCCCACCTCCCCATACAAGCACACCCTTGCTGCAGGACTGCCAAGGAACCTCCGTCATCAGTCCCACTTGCAAACAAACACATATAATCTCTGAGTACACAAAGAGGGGGGGTTCACTATAGCAACAGCACGAATCACCTTTTGCAATATGTCTATGCGTCCTAATTAGGATTCATGGATCCTCAATGAAAACAATTATTTGTCTCTCATTTGGCACTGTGTGAATGACTGTTTGCACACCAATAGGAGGAACATAATATAGACCCATCATATTTAGACTAAATAGATTTTTGTTTAACTACTTGTACCAAGGCTGTAATATATGTGACCAGTGAAAAACTGCAAAGCACAGTTCAAACATCGTTTCATGTTCACTGTATTGTAGTCTTGCATTAAACATGCAGTCCTTGACACTAAAATTTAACTGTATCTTAGACCCATGAAAACTACACTTCACACATTAGCAGATATATCAACACACATACACATAAGCAGCAAGTACAACAAAATTACTTGCTAGCAAGGAGGTAATAACTGTAGAATAGATTGCGATTTTATGCTGATAATTATCTCTATCATATACTGCTTTACTTTTGGTTTGATTAACTGATAAAATAAAGGTTTATACATACTGTTGTATACTGTACAGTATATATACTGTGTGGTGACTGAGGCCAAAGCCAAGCAACTGATTACCACGATAACTCTTAATGTTGCAGCAGATGTATGCAAAATATATTTAAAAAATAACATTTAAGCGAGGAGAGCCAAGCTTTACATTTGTACACTTATTCCTTCTTGACAGCGCTACAGGAGCAAGCTGTTTCAAAATTAGTCTGGAGACCACAACATGCTCTAATTGATATGACCTTTAATTGCTCATTCAGTGCAGAGGAAAGAAGAGGAAGACATCAAGCCAGTCCACTGTGGCTCGGGCTAAAGAGGCGCTGTGTAGATTGGCCTACACTCCCAGGCCCCGTGGACATAATTAAACCTGAATAACAAACACTTACACAAGTGCTAGACTCTCCTGAACAGGATTCTGAAAACATCCGGGACACTAGCTCACTGCTCTTTTAGTTGGTCCCTCAATCAGAGTGGATTTGTTCTTGTGTTGAGAATATAATTGGAGCCTGTACAATTATGGCCAACATAAATAAGGCCCCGCTATCCATGGCCAAAATGTGGTTAGTTGTGACTAAGCTGGGTCTGCAGTTCATCTGAACTATTTAGGATAGTTTGCTCTTTTTAACACCACTGCTGTAAAACCCATGGAAGATAACATTTTCATATATAAAAATATAATATATAAATCAAGGTTATTTGCCACTTCTTGTTCAATATCTTTCTGTTGTAGTAACAGGTACCATAAATACACAAAGAATGAATCTCTTACTAAATATTCCCATATCCAGATGGAATAGAAGAAAAAGTCAAGGTATCACATGAACCCACTCTAGTTGTAGGCGCATCCCAAATTCTCCGCAGGCACAACAGCTGCACAAACTCTAAATAGAACATCTGCATTGTGCTCTTTAACATTTATAAAAAGCCTATCTGCATTTTGCACAACAGGAGTCCACAGGGAGCTGGAAACTGTCCACATATGCTTTGCACAGAGAGCTGAACAACTGGACCTTTCCATGGAATTAAACATCATTAATTAATTTACAATGAAGTCCACAAGCCTTTCTTTTGAGTGAGTGCTCAGCTTCAGGTTAGTTATGGGTTCAAGTTGTCCGCCGGGGCTGTGGCAACAGTGTGTTTGACAACTATGTATTCAGACCAGCAAACTGCTGGTCACCAGATGATCCCCCTGGTGAGGCTCACTGCTGGCCCTTTGAAGACCTCCATCATCTTCTCCTGCTGTCTGCCTACACCCCGGAGAGCTCCCGCTAGAAGAACTATGAATGCAGGTGCTGGACGTCTAGACGAAGGGCTCATTAGCTTTCCTGCGGCTCACCAACTAGTGATTGCAGAGGCCTAAGCTACCTTGCCTGGAGGGAGGGGACAGGTCCTCATTGAGAGCGTGCTTTATTACAGGGGCTTAGGTGGGGGCTTCAGGATTAACACATAAGTCTTCCACCTTCATGGGTGCGAAGAGGACTTGTTGTGCTCTGTACAGCTGGAGGGAGTGCAGCCCGGGAAGTGAAACAGCTTTTCTCACTTTGCATTGATAGACTGACCAGAGGCTTAACACACACGTCCTGGAGGTCTGGATGGATTTGTGTTACTTACGGCAGTCAACCTAAATCTCTAAAGGGCACAGAGAAGTTTTTTAAATGTTAATTCAAGTTAATTCATTTTAATAACTTTGGCTTCACAGTGTAAGGCTGTGTGTTTATGTGTGTCTAACATTTTCAGACATCACTATGTGAAAGACCTCACTGTGGTCTGTAATTGTTTCAGCTCTGTTTTTCACCGCAGGGGAGAGTTGGTCAAAAGAGCGGCAGCCTGTGCCCTTTCCTCTCACGGGTCCCTTTTAAGTGGGCAGACCTTAAGCCAAGCTGCCCTTCAATGTGATGCCTGCATGAGCTACAGGTGTGTGGCATTGCTCCAGCTGTATGTAATGTTTTATAAATCAGAGTTTGTTGCTGAATTCAGCAATCAGTCCTTCTCTTGAAGCACATTTAACATATTACTGAAGTTTAAATATGCAGCTAACAATTCTAGTAATGTCTACATACATAAGTTATAGAGTATTTCAAAATTCTAGGTTCACACATTTCAAAACAGAGGCTGTTTTTAGTAAAAAAAAAATGATTTGAATTGCAAAATTGTGATTCATTTGCATGCCTCCAAATTCAGTACATACAGACGTATTTCTAATCTAACTTTCAGATTGCTTTCAAGCCTAATGTTTATAGTCAACAGAAGCTTGCACCTCTCTATATATTACCACAACCACTTTCCTCAGATGATTAAGCGATAAGAAAGAAAGTCAAAACAATAGTGGAACAAACAACTTTTCTCTGCTGAGCCTTTTGCATAATTATGATGCCTGAGGGCCAACTGATTCACTGAAATCTGTTCTCTGTAGGGGGAGGGAAACCTAAAATAGCAGCCTCTGATTGTCACACAATTGGCTTAGACTGCACTGTGCAGCTGTGCTCTGAGCCTGTCTGTCTGTCATTTAACTGATTGCTGCATGGCTGCCAACCTATCAGGTGCATCATCACTGGAATGTGGGCTGCTAAGCACATCACAAAATTCATCCCCAACTTCTACCAGTAACACAGGGTCAAAAACTGTTTATATATAGAGCACAGTGTGCTGCTGCATTAAATAGCTCTTCAAAATGCATTCCATTTTTGATTACTATAACGCCACAGTGGCAGAGTTCAAAGCTTGGATTGTACAGCTGCAGATATGAACAGAGACAACCCCCACCCTACCCTTCCATTTTAGAAGATAAGGAAAAGCAGAGACGGAGAGAGACATGAGAACAGACAGTGAATTTCAGGACAGTCCTAGTTAATTACTGGGGTACAAGTGTGATAAAACACCCATCCACCTCAGAACTCATAAGAATATGCAGAAGCATAACTCCTGGATGCGACAACCTGATTTAAAGTGCTTACAATTTATATGCAAAGGTTATTGAAGGTTAATGCCCAATATGGTAGAAGTTAGTGAGGGCTGAGCACCCACCTCCGTTTTCATTCACAAGCTTTGTCATCAATACGAGAATTCAGCGTGTATACTGAATGGAACAAAAATTAATTAGCACAAAAAATATGTATTTTATCACCTTTTGAATTGGGACAATTTTTCAACATTGAAAAGATGTATTGATCATCATCTTGAAAATAATTACCCCATCGCAGTTTCAGTAAGTAGATAATGACTACCGCAAAATACAGTATATAGAACAAAAGTAATAACCAAAACCAACAGCACTAAATAGCCAAACATCTTCACTAAGGTCTGAGGCATTGTGCACTTTGTGTCAACTCCATGTCATTTTTTAACAGTGCCAACTGCATGGTAGTATCTACAAATATTAATTAGCCTTGTCTTTGTATCTGATTACTGACATGCCTGAAGTGAGGGCGATAAAAATGCTGTGTAGTTTATCTGCTTCCTTCTCATTGAAAAGAAGGTACAGATAAAACTGGTATCATGAGGTTCATGCATGGTGAATCATGTCCACAGTATTTTCTCTCTCTTCCGAAGTCAATAGGCCTGTAACGTGAGCACAGCACTGGGCTGTCCCTAGACAGGCTGACTGATCCCGCTAATGAAAACAGAGGAAGGGAAGGGAGAGAAAACGAAACAGAGTTCTGTGTGTCTGAACAAACACAGGACCAAATACCTTCAAGGTCACCGTCAGAGGGAAAAAAAGGAAAGGAGGAAAGAGTGATTAAGAAACAGAGGGTGAGGCGATGAAGAGACCGGTGAAGTGATGATGAGACCAGGAATTTGGGCTCAAACAGAAATTAAAAACAGAAAACTTCTCTACTCTGTGTTCTGGGCCATTGCTGCACTATAAAACATTGCGGCCAGCGACATTGAATTACGCTATAATACTTCCTAAATAATTTTTTATTTTCACAGTTCACTTATCTTTTTAAGTGCGTAGGATTACATGGGCTTTACAACAATAAAACAATGTAGCAAGAGAGTAAAAAAGGCAGGCACTGTATCCTACTGGGCAAACACAAAAATGGGCTTTGCTTCATTTTTACGACCATTTTAACATCACTTTATCAATAACAAATCAGACATCTTTTGATAGCTCAGCACTCAAAAGCAACAGAGCAATCCATGGAGCATGCTAAAAGTGTTGAAGTAAAATGGGCTGTGGCTGCACAGCCATGTAACGGCACAAGAAATGGGAAGAGGCCTGTCATAAGGACGTCAAAAGCTGGACTGTTCCAGAAATGCCCAAGTGTGGACATACACTCAGGCGTGACGTTACAGCAAACCTATTATCTACTATTCTGTCACTTTGGCTTTTCCGCTACAAACTTGGGGCCAGATTAAATCTCAGCACCAGACATGTCTGCTTCTCTGACCATCACACAAGCCTTTCTCTCTCACCCTTGCTGAGTGGGTGTGTCCCCTCAGGGAGAATATGGTGCTTTTTACAGCACTTCTCCCAAAACACTTAGCACCAGTTCCAGAGTTGATATTTGTCCACTATTAAAGGTGTCAGTGCTGCCGCTAATCAAAAACTGGCCTGCATAAAGAAATGCAACGTTCGCAGAGTATGCAACTGACAAAAAAGATAGCTGTCCAAATGTAAACTTCTCAGGAGGGATCCAGTCATTCAGCTCTCAGGGATTTGTGTAGGGGAGTGTGTGATATGGGTATGAGCTGTTTGTGGTGTACCGCATTCAAGATAACAATTCAGTCTTAGTGAGCTTATCATTAAAATTCCATCAAAGATATGGTGCAGGGAAGGAGACAGAAGAAATGCCCAAGATCTAAGGACAGGAGGCCTTACTTCAGAGAGATAGTGATGCTACCTCAAGCCTTTGCTTTTGATCTCATCGTTTACCTGGATGAGACCTGCTTGAAAAACACACCAAAAAACGGACCTGACAGCTATAGAAAGAAAACTTTGATGTGACGGCTGGGCAGTCTGACTGTCTGTGTCTACCTATGCCTTAGCACCCCCTAACCATATTTAAACAGGCCACTACATGCCACGCAGTGAATCAAAGAAAGGCTGTTAAGATGTGAATCTTTTAGTTTCTCAGACATTGATACACCAATTAAACATCTATGCTCACAAACGCAGCACATTGGCATAAAGCATATACATTTCCAAACATAAGCAATTATAAAAACAACCCCTTGTAAATCTTCCATTCGTATAGTGTCATTTGAGGCGAGGGTCAGTCAGAGCCGAGATGGCAATCTCAACTAAATCCACGACATTTCAAATACTTGAGCCTTTCCATCTGTCTCAGCTGTCCTTTGTTTCCAGGTATTGTTGTTTTTCACCTCTTTCCTTTTGGATAGTACAACATTCCACTCGATCGGGCTTTTGTCAAGTGGGATCTGCCTGTTCAGTATTAAACCCACAGAGGAGAATTAAGGAAAGGATGTTACACAGATCAAACCAGAGGACTCCTGGGGCCCTTACTCTCTTCAATCAATAGGCAGGATAACACCAGGCAGCATCAAGAGGCAAATGAACAAATAAACATAGACATTACAACTGTGGCAGAACACTACTCATATACTGCTAAACAGCTAAGGTTGACTTAGAAATCTTATGGTTGGTTAGTTGGGAATATACCACATAATTATGCTCGGCTGTGTACTGTATGTATGCACGAACAGATCAATGCTTACTCTGTTTGCATGCTTAATATACAGCCATGCCTTATTTAAAATGGACACAACAGTTTGCACTCAACTTGCATCTGCATCGATGCATGGGTGCCGTCAGTTTCAAAGGTAGCCACTTTAGGTAATGCAAGTGTCCCTCTAGACTATGCACAGTCATAACCTGACTCAATAAAGGTCTGTTTCTGGGTTTCTCAGCTGGTGTGGCCAATTAGTGTGAAATTTGGTGACAGAACTGTGGAGGAGCTAGTTCAGCCCTTGTGTAATTATTGATCTAAGTTTACTTGCCTGCTTGGCTACATGTGGGGAGGAGAGGACACAGTACAGGGCTGTTCTCATACAGCGCCTAATTAATAGTGACATAATCTGATACTATAGCTTAAAGTTGTTGAGGATTTCTGATCCCCCCGCTGGTTTGTGGACTTAGAGTGCTGCTCGTTGCACTGTAATTGCAAAGCTTTGGCTTGGTGTCACAATTAGAGTGGAAACCAGCCTTATTATATCCACTGTTATAATCTCTGCCAGACCCTATTTACCACTGCTCTAGTTTTTTTTTTTTTTACTTTTGACACTGTTCCAATCTGTAAAGATACAGACAGTAATTCTTGTGACTGCATGTTTTTGATAGTGGGCTGATTCAGGGCCATGCACTGCCATACAGTCTTGAGTTTTGAAGGACAGGTGCAATAACTGTGGAGAAGGATATCTATTAAAAGAAGATTTGCAACATCAATGTCAGGCATCATATTGCAAGGAGCATGTAACTGTTTAATTGGACTAATAAACATTGTCCAAGTTTATTGAACTACACCGTATTTCCAAATTGTCATAAGGTGATTCTTACAGTAGTTTCTAGGGGGAGCTGTTCCCTTTTTCCACAGACAGACGCCTCTTTCTATCTTCATACATTTAGTTTGTCTGAATGCCAACCCACTTCTTGACTTGATTATTTTGCAGGCCAGAGGAGGACACAGGTGGAACAGCAGAGCAAAGTCATTTGTGCAGCAGCTTGAAGGAACCTCCTCTAGTGTCTTATTAGACCCTATGGGTCAGACAAAGAGACACTGTGGAAAAAGCACACAACGCATGCTGAAATAGCATCTGACTTCAGTTCACGATTCCGCGCCGCATCTCTGAAGAAATGCTAACCAGCATCTTTCCTTTTTCGACCTCTCTCTGGGATTACTTCTAACCAGTCACTCTCTGAAGGCTCCTCTACAGCGCTTCAGCCAGAAAGACACATAATATTTATCAGAAGAACAGAGGAGCTGCACAGAAAAAAGGGAGAGACAATTTAAGTGGTGTCTTTGATAAAGCAGTGTTTTTGAAGCACAGCCCGTTTAGCTTCAACAGGACAAGAGGAAATAAGGATGGGAAAGTGTGTCTCGCGACGGTGCTCCACATCAATACACACCGCAGATACCTGGATGCCTCCCAAACAGAGGAGAGACTCTAAAACCGCACCTCCTCCCTTTAAACTTACGCTCTTTGATCTTCTCTCTCATGAATGTAAAGACTGTTACTGCCTGCACCACAGAGAGTTCAAGCACCCCACAACCTCCACCACACTCACCCACCTCAATATCTACACTATGTGCTTCCTCACTCTTAGAAAACTTTAGAAAGAGGGCAGAGGAACTTTTTCCTCAGTAACAGATAGTCATCTTTACTTATGCTGCAAGATGGAAGGTGGTTGTGCTGTTGTGAGCTGGTAAATTAGTTGGTCAGTGGTTTGATTGCACCATTTACTGGCCAAATGATCACTTTTCTGCCGTTTATCTGCTTCTATTTCTCTGTATTGATCTAAGTTTTTGTCTTGGTCTATCAAAGGCAGAGGCAACACAGTTTGTTTTTAACTTGATTTCTTTGGCCAAGCCAATTAACAGGGCAGCAGCAGTATCAGTCAAGGGCTAAATGAGACCCAGGGTACCAGTGATATCCAGCAAGAGCCTTCACTGACAGATTCATTCTCCCCTCCTCTCCACTGTTGCTGTATGTATTTTAAATCTCTCCAACTGACTTTTTTTTTTCTTTCATTTTGATGCGTTTATTACACAAGAACTTGGAATTGCGGAATGGTTTGTGAGTTCTGTCATTCATATTTAGCTGAATTTAGGTGCTTGAAAATTTTCTTTTTGTAATATCTACATTTAGAGCATTTGTCATGACTGTGACTTAAAGCGTGTTTGATGTCTATTGAACTTTTTTATACATACCAATATTCTATTTCAACTAAATCTCCGTGGTGTTACTTTGTTGGTGTAAACAAAACAGAAGCACAAATGCTGATGTGATGCATAACTATCTGACAAGCTGGCTAATGTATAACTGCTCTGCAATTTGTTTTGAGCTGTTTAATCATTATAGCTTACTGGGTGTTTTCTGGTAAGACTTGAATCATTAAGACAATAAAAGTCTTGAGGTTTTCAGTTGCAGTAAAGTGGATGATACTTTGCTTTCAAGAATTTAAAAAATGCATATATGTATATACATAATATATGCTAGGGCTGACCCCCAATACTCAAAGATTCGATGCTTCGATGGGCGGAGCCTGATTCGAGTGTCAATCTCACAGTCCAAGCATCGCAGTGAAACAAGGATCATGCCATTTTGGCTATATGGGGGTGCTCAGCGTCTGATTTTACATAGAACTACCAGTTTTCTCCCAAAAAGTTAATATACAGCCTATTACAATACACCTTTCAACGTTTAATGCTGTAAATGAATATGTAAAAAGAATAAAACTTTCAATAAATGTTTTTGAAGTGCGTGAATAAATCCAAAATTGGAACCCTAACCCTGGGTCGTCAGTGCGCATGTGTAAGCATAGCGTGTATGTGTGCAGTGGCAGTGGATGAACGCTTGCTGAAGAGACAGAGCCCCAGCTTCACTGGTTTTGTGCAGAGTTGTTCGCACCTCACGGGACTTTCAGATAATTTATCACCGTTGATGAACCACATAAAGAATATTTAATCATTTTTAAATAGCCGGCTACTTGAAATAGACCCGCGGGGAACCGCGACGTGCATGTAGTTGTCGGCAGCAGTAATGCACGTAAAACTCTGCACAAGACCGGTGAATGACAGGCGAGAGAGAGAGAGAGAAAAGGGTCTTCAAAAAGCCTCAGTTCAGCTGGAAATTTACAGTGTAAGTTGAATGAAAAGAGACTGCAGCTCTGCAGCTACCGTGTGTAACACCCCCCCCCCCCATTTAATAGAACCAAATTAACTAAATTGGTCAGGTTCGTTGTCTCACCATATCATAATTTTTTTACATGATGAAATTCAAGGCAAACTAGTTAATGTTGACTCTATATATTGATAATGTTGACTCTATATATTGATTGTTATTGTGTTTTCCATCTTTCACTTATTAATATACACTGCTACCGTTTTTGTGAAACTTTGATGGCTTTTCCTTCCCTCAGATTTGCAAGTTGTTTCATAAAAGCTCTTCGCTTGTCTTTCATGGATAGTTTGGTTCTATTAAATGTTCAGCAGCAGAAAAGACAATTCCTGGCAGTGTCGTCTAACCACCAATATAAAATAGACACAGTGGAGTGGTTTCACCGGTCTCAGCCAACTGGAGGTGGGCGACAGTTAGGGCTCTCCCATCCCATGAGAACAGAAACTGTTAACACAGCAATGGCTCCAGCATTGCTGAGTGGCACTAACAGGAGGAGGGGTTGTGTAGTGAGAGGACTCACCTCTCTCTACCCTCCAGTTTCCCTCATCGAGCAAAAAAGCTTTCTCTTGTCTCTTGGTCTGGTGTAATGTGCGTCGGTATCTCTGGAATTCAATTACCGTTCCCTTTTAGCCACGCCTGTAATCTTCCTGTTCCAGTCATATGCTCTGGGTGCCAGCCAGTGTCAGACACTTTTCCCAAAATGATTTCTTTTATGACCAGCCAGCGAGAGCACAAACTGTATGCAGTTATAGAACAGACCTGGATCCATTCAGCCCACCATTTCGCCTCAACCTAATTACATTACATTTGGGGGAATGTCACTATAAACTGTGGGGGTATAACAGTGTAGTCTCTAACGAGTGTTCAATTAAACAGAGAGCACCCACAAGGCAAACTGGGGCCAATAAAGCCAACCGAATGCTTTCCAATTGACCCTTCACTAAGCCACACCTCCCTTAGTTACTGTTGCTAAGTCCGACAAACTGTCAGACCTGTCGGACTTTTATCATGGCACTGCCACTGTCTATTACTGCACTCCCTAGAGAAATACTGTCTGTGTTCAAAACGGGCTAAACTGCTGTCTCAGAAGGTGTCTAACAGAGAGGCATCGAGTGCCGTTCGAAACGGCTGGAACGATCACTTCCTGTCTCCTGAGATGCCTTCAAGCTGACCCAGTAACGGCCAGTTTTGAAGGCAGCATCAATGGTGACTTGATGCTGACTATTACCCATAAAGCAGCACAGCTGTGGCCGCCGGAGCTTTCAAAAACTGGTCAAGATGGCGGACAAACAAGCTAAATTAGTACACAAATATACGTTTTTAAAAGTTTTTAGTAGTTTTCTCGCTTCGATTTTTGAAAATCTAGCGAGAACTAAACATTGAACTATAATATTAGCCCGTGACTGTAACCAACCAAATTTGTTCAATAAGAGACGCAAGACGGCGTGCTGACGTCACACGTTGCCGTAAGTGTTGCCTAGAAGGCTGTTCGAAACTAATGTAAACAGAGCTGCCTTCACTTGAAAGTGATGCCTTCTGAGGCAGCTGTCTATTACGGTATCGAGACAGCGAGGCAACTGCCTTCCGTTTCGAACACAGCCATTGTCTCATTTTTGGAAAAGGCGATCTCAGAAAGAAACAGACAGTTTTGAAGTTGTATTGTGCATTTGAAGGTTTTATTCAGACTGTCAAACTGATGTGAAAAACAGTTACCGATCACAGAGTAAAAGTGAACCACCGTATTACCTGACTATTGAGAAAGAGGACAACGATATTAAGGATCAACACTGTTCCTTTACAGCTGGGTAACCTTGTGTTTCTATTCATTTTTACAATCATTAAAAACAGACCAGTAGGGCTTTAAAACGTAACATTCAGTAGTAAGTTAGCTAACTAAAATTACACTAGGAAAAATCCACAGCCTTCATTTTTCTGGATTTGTTTTAGGTTTTAGAAAGAGAATAAATCGTACTTCTTTCAACCTCTCTGGGTAGTGACTATAACTATTACAAGTGCCCCAGGAACAGTGTTTGACCATATCTTGGAAAAATACGGCAAAAGAAAACTAGAAAACGACGTCTCTTGCATTAGAGTCAATAGACTCAGCCATGAAAGCGTCGGACCTCAGTTAGAGCGAGTCCTATACTGCACTGTTATCGGCCAGCTGCGTATTCGGGGCGTGGCTTAGCAAAGGGTCAGTTGACACAGTCTCTTCTTGAAGTCTAACTGAAGTTTTGACAGTAACTCACAGTAACTACTTTTGAGACTGTCCTCCCCAGTAACTTTGGCAAATACGCTTAATCACCTTTCTACCTAGAATAAGATGAGAAGATTGATACCACTTTCATGTCTGTGTGGTAAATACTATGCTACCACCAGCAGCTAGTTAGCTTAGCACAAAAACTAGAAACAGAGGAAAAACAGCCAGATTAGCACCGTCAAAAATTAACACAAAAGTAACAGGGGACTATTTCTTGGTCATGCACTAACTAGCAGAAAGCTACCCAGCTGCTGGTGGTAGCTTAATATTTATCGCACAGACATGAGAGTGGTATCATGTAACAATCGGCCAAAAAGCGAATGAATGCATTTCTCAATATGTCAGACTATTCCTTTAAAACAACCTATGTTACCGGTAAATTTAAGTTTACCTGACCCACAACCTTTTGTGGATGTGCAAAAAATGAAGCAAAGGCGGACATAGAGTGACAATGTTATAATGCCAGGCTGGTTGTGCAAAGCACCCAACTTTGACATCAGAAACCGTTATTTGCATCCCAATCCAACCGTCAGCTTTGTCCATGATCTTTACCTAAGCTTAACCAAGTAGTTTCAGCTGCTAAAACCCAAACAAAAAATGCTCAAATGGGTCTTTTTGGAAGACAGTGACAAGTGACATATTTTGTCGTTAAGGTCAGAGGAACTCAGGCTAAATTTTTGTTTCATAAAAAGTTTGAAGAACTGAGTGTGAAAAGGAGAGGGAGGGTCTATGGGCACTGTCATCACCTCTGACA
Source organism: Micropterus dolomieu (assembly GCF_021292245.1). Classification (NCBI taxonomy): domain Eukaryota; kingdom Metazoa; phylum Chordata; class Actinopteri; order Centrarchiformes; family Centrarchidae; genus Micropterus; species Micropterus dolomieu. The sequence goes on from NC_060157.1 coordinate 9,498,902, forward strand.
AACATGTGGTTGTGTTTAATTATCGTGTGTTTACTCTTCTGCCCTGCACGTCAATCTCATGGACCCCCAAAAATCTGACACACACTGTGGCCCCACGCTATTAACTAGAGTCAACAGAGCAATGATCTGTGCCTGGTGTTCCTGTCTTGTGATAGGTGGATATGCACCCCCACCCCTCCACTCCACCTGCCTCTCCTGTCTGCCGGAGTTAATTTATCTGGGTGATAAGCAGGTGGACGAGGGGAGGAGAGGCCCTCAGACTGAGCTGCACTGTCAGACCTGGCAGACTGAGTGACAATGCTAATAGCCAGGTCCCATTAACCTCACCACACGCTTCACCTTTATCTACCACACAGAAGACTGTTTGTTTGCTTGTTGGATGATAATATTTACCTCGTGATTTGGCGGCCCCAGACATGACAAATATATTTGTGCATTTTGAGAAGGCACTGTGATTCAGGTAAAGAGGGGGGCAACTGGAAGGAGACAGCGCTCTCAACAGCTCCAGTCTGTGATAAGGGGTAATGTTCTTAGCCTAATCTGTAACTTTAAAAAAAATATTCTTGTTTCCCTTTTCTTACTTTTAAACGAACAATGTCCTTGCCTCCCATTATTCTGCCATGCTCTTGGCTTACCACTATACAATACAGTTCAGCTTCATAAAACACAATGTATCTGCACGTTACATTAGTGCATTTAAGCAGTTTATTCCTATCATGGGGCCCACGGTCCTGTTATAAAGAGGTTTGGTGTTTGTATACCGATGAGTCCTGTGGTGAGCTCAGTGCTCTGGTGGCAGGCAAAAGACTGAGAGATATTGCTTTAATTGGAGAGTTACTGATCCTGCAAGGCATTTGGGTGCCAGACGTTAGCATCAATGCTTCTTGCTGTATTCTGCTGCGCAATCACAAAAATGATATTGGGGGGACAGCAGGTGATCCATAAAAGCTGTGTTTTAAAGCCTTGTTAATTATTCCTTCAGAAGTCTAATGAACAATGGGGATAAAACCTTGTGCAGGGCAAATCTATTTGTGGGAGAGGAGGAGCCAACTCAAATCAGATGCAGTACTTCAGAGCCTTTACCCCATCTTATCTGTCAACATGAGTCTATCATTATTAAAGCTCACACACACAAGCTTTGTGCTTTGATCATGCCCCCGAATATAGCTAGTACAATATTTAACAGTCGTGTACACTTACAGGGATATGGTGTTTGGAGGCAATGTGTTCTCAAAATGGTGTCTTCCATGCATAATGAAGCAGATGCCGAAGATTATATAGTTTGGCACAAAATTTGAATATGCATAGATTATCTCCAATGTGATTTAGCAGCTGATGTCTGGGTGCGGATATGTACAGTACATCACTTATGAATTTATGGGACCTCTGCATTCTTAAATTTCGTTTCAGTGTAGTTTATCATATTTCCCTGTGTGGAACAGACATCGTATTCTGTCTTTGGCTGGAGAGGGCTTAATACACGGCAGGCTTGCCAGCTCTTTTGCTCCGTAAGAGATATGAGAAGAAGGAGATTAGCTCAGCTACTCATCCATGACCTTGATATTACGATGAAGACGGATAAGAGCTTTCTTTCCCCACCTGCCCAAAGCCTGCAAGGATGTTTAAACAGCAGGCCCGGCAGTCATTATCCATTCAAAACAAATGTCTTCTACCAGGGTTCAATTTTTCAGATATAAAAGTAGTCAATTAATGATGTCATCTGCCAGCAGAATAAAACAAATGCTTGCCATGTACCTGAGCCTCCAAAGGTAATTATGGAGAGCTGGGAACTTTAGGATAGTGGCTGTGCAGCAGTACTCTTTTTGAGTCTTTTTGAATGAAACTTCATTTTCACAAATTATCTTTAAAGCACCACATGATAGGAGCGTACTAAAAAATGTTCCACTGTTTACTAAAGGGTTTTTACTATTTACTCTCTCTGTGACAAACAAATTGTTAATTCCATGCTAACAATGTCAAGAGATTACTAGTGCATGCTTTACAGAAAGCACATTATCTGAACCCCCAAAAAAGACCTTAAAGCAACTGATGGAAATAATGAGCAGGGCAGATGTGATCCGTACTTTATCCTCACCTAACAAAGAGATTAAAAATGCAATGTGGAGCTCAAGCATACCGCAATCGCTGACTGTACTAAAAGAGGCTGGTTAAGTTAAGGGACAAACTTTATCTTTTTTTCTTAGACCACATCCAAATTAAGGTGTACATTTACTTACATTTCCTTACATGTTTCTAGAATTTATTCCAATTTACAGTAACAATAAACAATAGTCTGAGTTAGCAGTTTGTGTTCATAATGAGAAATAAAATGACCATTGATAATAAATTACAGTAAAATGATAATCTTGTATTGTTTAGTGTTTTCTCAAGTACATAAAAAAGGCTCTGTGCTGTCATTGAAAGTCTAAATAAACATATTATTGTTTATGTTCCTACCTAACATTATGCAAAACATATGCAATCCCTACTGTACCTACTACTACTACTACAACTACTACTACACATTTAGTGGCCTAGTCTGACTGACTAGCTTCATGTAATAATGCTGTCCTTAAAATAGTGCTACATGTTTCCATCACCATGGCACTACTTGTCATTTAGTACTCATTCATTATTCAGCATAGATTGAATGTCTACAGTTTGCTCATTACTAGTATCACTAAAAGCACCTGCAATTGTCAACTGTGGGCTAGCATGTCATGGAGAAAGTGCTGAGAGGGCATACCCTTCTTTTACCAGAATGCAGTATTAAGTAGCAGTATTTAGAGATGGCATTAGGACATAATGAGTTAAAAAATGTCTCTCTTAGACCGGGCCAAGAAGCTGATGGGATTTTCATGCTAGACTGAATCTCAGATGCATTCGGCAGACAGCAACCGCTCAGGACATATTTGTTTGTTACTGATGTAGTAGTTAACAGCTGTTGCTGTATTCTGAAAAACAGAAAATGCCATGAATTCGGACAGTTGTTTTTTTTTTTTAGTTTATCTGGTGCCAAGAAGCATGTTAGATAGACAAAATGTGAAATTCTGGTTTGACACAAGAAAACATTTTAATATTTGCTTGAAAATTAGAAACAAATTACAGAAACCACAGCGCATGACGGTTCATTTAAGGAAACAACTTGTCATCTGAATCTAATCTGTTTCAAAGTCAAACATGTTAAATTTGATTTTTTTTTGTTTATGTGTTCAAATTCCACTACAAACAATTTAGATTCTAATGATTATGGTGGGCATTTTAATTATGTTTGTATAACACACATTAAGAGTTAATTTGAGTTCAAAGGGAGAGGGAATTTCTAGATACAAATAAAATCCCTTCAGACAAGTGTAATAAGTAATTTAAAAGAGAAGACCATGCTGTGTCCCTTACAAGACCTACTTATTTAAGTCCCTGGATTTGGCTAATAAAGCTGAAAATGCCCTTTGACCATTAAGTGAACTGATCTTATTTTCAGAGAAAGACTGATGATTCATACAGTATGCAGTCTCAAATGCACTAGAGGCTAAAAAGGGGGAAAAGAAAGAAATGTAGAAAAGGAAAAGGGAAAGATAAGAGAAGAGGAAAGAGAGGGCAAAAAAGGAAGCGTTAACAAAGTGGAAACAGTGGAGAAGTATAGATGGAAAGCAGGATGTGATGAAGGTGGTGGTGTGCCAAAGTTATCCACTGATCCATGCCGAAACAGATGCATCTGATCACAGCAAATCTCGGGCTTAGAGCATAAATACATAATAAACAAAAATTAATAGAGGCAAGCGGCATGCATGTGTTTCATCGGTCTGTGAGTTACCACTACAGTGACTGGAGCTGGGCAGAGGCATCCATATGGATGCTGCTTACAGAACAGACTTGTTAACATATCTCCTTCACTGCTCCTAGCAAAGCGTTACAGAGATGGAATACATATCAGCCACATTTAATAACAACAATACGAGTCTATGTGGGAGGGCTTTAAAAAAACAAAATATGATACAGCAAAACATTTCCTGCCAAGCATGATGTTCATGCCAAATTGGATCAATATCTCTGGGCAACTGTTACTATGTAGTGCAAAGCACTTATTGTAATGTGCTGTACAGACTATATACAGTAAGTACTCAATACCTCGTAATGAAACAGTGATATAGAGGGAAATAGCTCAACATATTGTAAACACAAACAATTTAACAATCTAGCAGATGTCAAAGGTCTCATATTATCCAGTAACAACTGATCACAACTAATTCTGCAAGTGTTCTGAACAGAGATGTGGTGAAGCAATGAGCAGAACTCAGACCTTACATCTGAGTTCTATGGCTTGCAATTAGAACAACCATTTTTCCCACTAGTGCAGCAGAAAACACGAAGAAGTCAAGGATGATGAATTAGTCTAATGATTCCACAGTAATATCGCTCAGAGACAGAGCTGGAGGAAATTGCTGTTCCCAAGCGAAAGGCCTAAAATTACCCCTTAAGATACGGTTGAACTTTTGCCATTGCACTCTGTTGCTATCATTATTCAGTGAACCCTCTTGTTTGTGTTGGTATCAATTGGTCGTATCGCTGCCTCCTATGGCCATCATGGCAACGTTCTCTAATTCTCTCTTTCACCTTCTCTCTCTTTTGTCCTCTCCTGTCTATGTGATCTTATGTTATAACAAGCACACAAATCCCAGTGGGATGCTAATGCTTGCTGCTGCCTCCACCCCCCTCTATCTCCCTCTCTTTTCCCTCTGTCTGCTTGTCACATATGACTGCCCCATCTGAGTCAAGTCTGGGGCATGACAGAGTAGGTATGTATTGCATAGGCAGTCTCAGATGGCTGGCCTCTGCAGTGGAAGAGAAAGGGCAGCGGCAAACATGATAGAAAACACAACACACACATGCGTAATGCCATGAGGCCTCCGGGGTGAAGGGCACAAGGGTCAATCCAGCAGTTCAGTGGTGAACGCTAATTAGTGCACAGCTCTGACCTTGACAAGCCATCCTTTCTCTTCCGTCAAGAGGCAGTTGTTGCCACAATGCAACACAAAGTGAAAGAAAAGCCTCAGCTGAATGAGATCTATTGATGGCATGGTGAGCAGTGAAGAGGCAAGGAGACAGGAATAAAAACATCCCCAAAACGCTTGACGTACTCCCTCAGCAACTTGCTGTGACTTTGGCTTGTTTCACCCTCATTTGAATGCATTACACAATCTCAGAATACAAAAACACAAACCTCAATAAATAAGGCCTGTGTGTGTGCCAGTCTGGGCCGATCTGGGCCTTTCAGCCCACTCTGCATGATTAACAGAGGTAGCAACATTTTGCTTGAATAAATTAGAAACTCCACTGCCTATCTACTTTTAAGGGTGAGGGAGAGGGAGATACACAACCGATATGTCTTTGCTTGCAGAATATCCAAAGGCCCCGGTAATTGAATTTTCACAAAAATTCCATGTTTACGCCACAACAAAAGAAATTAGATAAAGCACGAGAAAGCGGCAGAAATGAAATGTGGCTGTCACAAAAATAACTCGATGCAAAGCCCTTCAAAGTTAATATATTAGAAACTGCCTTTCTCTCACCTGATGCACAGTCAGCAAAACAGAAATCCAAAAGTGAAAAAAAACATACTGTCTCTTACTTTAAATTCTGATCAGAGAATGTCTCAATATTCAAAACAAATATTGTTTCTGTCTCTATCAGTTTATTATGTGTTGAAAAACAATTACCTAGTAGAATCAAACACACCCACACCCAAGACCTGAGAAAACATTCAGTACCGGGCAAGACAGTCTGCTCCCTTTATCATGTCAAAAAGCACTTACTCGGCTGAAATCTCATTTTACTGTTATACCTATCAATATTACAATTATGTCTTACTACACAGGACGGTGAGTTTCAAACAGAGCTGAAGAAAGAGGGAGGACCACAGACCAAACTGATGTACCATATTTACACCATGTTCAGACCAAAAATAGAATAAAAATGTGTTAGTGTGGTCGCATTAGTACAGGTATTGATGAAAAATTAACCAGTCCATTTTAAAGGTTTATTAAATGCCAAAAAACTGCACAGCGGTTTATACTGCTATGAGACAACTCTGGAAACGTATCACGGCAGCAACAATTTTGTCCTCCGTCTCAATGCTTGTGTGGTCAATTGCGTAATTAGCACAGTGCTACAAGGTATTCTAGATAGAATGTATGCTTGTGTGGCCAGATGCTGATGCAAAGGTTGATCCAGATCAACAGACAACGCTGCACTTTCTGCCAGGAACCTCAACTGAATGGGGAGGCTGCCTTTTTTTGACAATGTGGTACCGGCTGGACTCGCAACTGACATTTTTGTTTTTTAAAAGTATAAAAAATTGATGCAGTAGAAACAGAGATATGCTCTTTTTTTCTCCACACACTCTTCTTGCTTGTTCTTTCTTGTGTCCACATACATTGCTATTCTAAAAACAGACCAGAAATGTTGTTTTTATTAAGGATACTTTATAGCTCAGCTTATTGCTATGTAACATTTAATTGTGAGCAATGGCTACAACTATAGTACAGTACATTATAACATAACATTGTAGGCACTAATAGTAACTACAGGATAAACACAGAGCTCCTGGTGGTACAGTAGCATTTCTAAATAGTGTGCCTTTTTCCTAGTTACATTCTTGCATTTGACTTTTTCATTAGGTGTTTCATGTATAATGTAAGCCAGAGGGAATAGGGAAGAATGTAAATTAAGAGTCAAGCTTGTTAGTAGGCCAGTTTGACTGTTTACATGATCAACTTAACAATTCATGGTGGAAGTTTCTCTATCTTTCTGCCAGTATTTGGCACGGGGTGTTCAGCTCGTCTCGGTGCACTCACTCAACCCCCTTTTAGGCTGTCTGTTCCTGTTGTCCTCTTCATCTCCTCCTCCTCCTCCTATATCTGCCTTCAATTGGAGACCTGTGGGTCAAGGTCCCTGTGCCACAGATGTGGAACACTGAGTTTTCAGGCCAAAGCTTCCTAAGCATCAGAGCAAGTGGCCTAACAAGGAAGACTCTGAAGAACAACTGGCATTACATTTTATTCATTTAGCTGAAGCGATACATGTCAGAGGTCACACGCAACTAGGGGTTAAGTGTCTTGCTCAGGGACACAATGGTGGATCTCCCACACTAAAGTCAAGCATCTTATCTATGCGCAATTACCACCCATTTATATAAAGAACATGTATGCAACCTCAATGTTGCTATATTTAAAAGTATCATCATTCTACTGCAACGTCTCCTGCCGCTGTCTGCACCATATGACCCCTGGTACCGTTGGAAAGCTCTCTCTCTGCTGCACAATGCTGTCGGATACAAATATGGTCATTTCCTTTGTACCAGCAACCAACCGTAAAAGTACAGAGACAGATTTAAGCTTAGCGTGAAATCTGATTGTCCAGCGTTTTTTTCTGACAACGTGATTGGTTTAGGTGCGTAACGTGACATTTCTTGGTTTAGCTTTCCGTGGGTGGCTCTGTCTGTTCTGTTCTGTTGACAGTATTTTTTGATTTATGAAATAATAAAAAGAGATATCCAAAGTCCCCTCTGTAAAAACAGAGTAGAATGTGTCAACAAAATAAAACAATAATTTTGAACCTGACTTAATCCGGTGTTCAGATTTTAGTTCTTGAAATATACGCAAATTAGCGCATTAGACACTAATTTGCATATTTAAACATAATATTTCAGAAAACCTGTAATACAAAAAATTAATGTCTTAATGTAAGTAATCAACTAGGAAAGTTTCATTATGATATAAATTAGTTACATTTTTGACTCCTGCAGTGTCTTGCCTTAGATAACTATTAAGCGCACTACTTTATGAGCTCCTCAAGCACAAAACTTCATGAGCTTAAGTGCTGCATGATAAATAACTTAAGAGACTTAAAATCAACAGAGATAACCAATGTCCTTGGCACCTCTTAGGTATGTGGGTGGAGTACAAGAGTGTTGCGTGAAGTGTGTTGTGTGAGTAGGTATCCATAAGGGAACTGAGCCATGTCTGTGTGCTCAGCAGAGTACATCAGGACTGAAAGGGACATCAAAGAGTGACGACAAAGGATTATGATAAGCGTGAGGTGTGTTCGTGTAGTTATGTGTAGGTGTTGGAGTAACTCTCCAGTCACAGGGTTAATGACTACTGTAATGGGGGAGGACTTCTCACTTTCCTGCTGGCCATTCATACTGTGACATTTCCCTCAGTAGAGCAGAGTCTGGGAAGGGGGGTGTTCAATCCAACGGATAATGGGTATGAACACAGGAATAAAATTTATCATGCATATTAAACCACAAAGATGGCCTCTGAATATACAGAGTGCATAAAAGGATGCACAGAATGTGGTGGGAAAACAAAAAGAGGGGAAGAAACCATAAAGAGAGGAAAGCCCGGGCCTGAGCCAGCCCTCCCCCAGCTGGGCGATAAAGATGACTGATATCTGCTCCACTTTCAGCCCAATCTCTTAAATGCTAAGAGGAGCCAAGGATAGGAGCTAAGAGAAAGGAGAGGGAAATGGGCAGAAGGTACCGCAACTCTTTCTCCCTTGACTGTTGAAATGCAGACATTGCACTATCTTCATCACTTTACCCCGCCTTGCCTCCCTGTCTCCTCCTATATCTCTGACTAACACACTCATGTTTGTGGTGGCAGACAAACACCAACATCAGGTCCCTGGGCAGATGTGCTTCCCAGTGTTCTCCACAGAAAACGGATTGTTCAAATGCTGAATAATTACCATGATAATCATCTCCATCCCACAAGAGTCTGAAAATGCATACCTGACATCTGACATTTGGTACCCATGGCTCCTCTCTCAATCTGCATAATCACATCCCAACCTAATTTCCATGCATATGTTTGGGGAAAAAACAGAGGTTGAATTTTTTGCTTTGTGGTGTGGGCACGGAAGGCATAAGATACCACAATACAGTGTATGCACATAAGAGCCAAAACAATTACTCAGTTATCTGCAACTGGTTTAATTATCTGTTAATCGTCAAGCAAAAATAGTGAAATAGAAGTACTTAAATAGTAATAACATAGTTGGCTTTTGGACTTGTGATTGAACAAAACAAGACATCACCTTGGACTCCGAGAAACTGTGATGCGTATGTTTGATGTTTCATGCATATGATTTTGCAATAGACTGAATCACCTGCAAAAATACAAACAAAAAAACAGAAGATTAATAAAAAATTAAATGTATCATAAGCTACAGCCCTAATGCACATTACTGCAACCGACAGTGGTGATACTTCCTTTGTACTTTACTGTACCACCAAAAGGTATCAAACATTGTGTTGAGGCTTTGGACAATACTGTACTTGTCACCTTTGATATATAAAGTCTCTATGTATTAGAGGGATGGTACAAGAAAACAATTATTTTCTTTTTGAAAAGATCTTCATGTACTACGATCAGGTACAGCGATGGGCAACAATATAGCAGCTCCTTTATGAGACTTTCTGAAAGGACAAACATTTTCAATACTATGGATCATTTGTTAAGTTGCACAAATGCATTTACATCTCAGTGCAGTCCAACGGCATTGGAACATTTAGTTTTTTCAGTGTTTCAGTTCTGTACTGAAACACAGTGAACTTGAAATGAAACAATGACTTTGATGTTACAGTGCTGTTTTACAGTATTCACATTCATTTTGGCTTAACAATGTTGGACCATTTTTGTTTTAATTATAGGACAACAACAACAACAACAACAATAATAATAATAATAATAATAATAATAATAATAATAATACAGCAGGACAAAGATCCTAGTAATCCTAAGTATTCAATGACCTGAACATCTTCATAGCAAATGCAACATGACTGAAATAACATGACTACATTTTCTGATTTAGATTCAGAATTTGATAACATTTTTGCATGTTAGTAAATGACATAACTGCTGTATCATAATATATTTTTACAACACAAATTGAACTGGGTACCGTATCATTTATACATTGATGGCAATGACAATTAAATGGCAATGATGATAATGATAACAACTTGGCAAGTGACAATTAGGAATCCACGCTAATGCCTGTTTAGATGGAGTTCAAAAAGTATACTTGTATGCCTCTTGTTTCTTTTAAATGAAGGCAGTGTGAGTCGAAGAGCTCCACCTCAACCGAGCCCCACTCCAATGCAGTGGGGTTTTTTATCAACATTATCGCTACACTCTGACTTGGGTATTGTGGAACTGTGCCAGTGCATCAAGAGCAGTTTGTTTTCAATGTTCAAGTAGGCACTGAAATATAATATCTAATAAAAACATGCTAAATAACTATTTAGAAGGAGATTTTATATGAATGTGTATCTCTGGGTTTCATAGAACATCTTTGCTGTCCCGAAACAGCTTGCATGGGATCTGCAACACTGAGACAGCACAGTATATCAATTACCTCAGTAGTGCTTATGCTACTGCAATGCACACTAAGCTATTTTTCACACATTTAAGACATTTATAAGACATTAGGAGATAACAAGTTGGAAATGGTGAGAAGTGATTAGGCAGAGCACTTGACAGATATGAGAAATGTAGTTAGTCCCTGTTTAGCACTTGTACAGTATGTCTTAGTCTGAAGGTAAAGCAAGCGGGGGCTTCTTCTCCCCCTTCTCCACTATCCTCAACACAACACATGGCCCACTCACATATTCACAGCTCTGCAGAGCAGCTTGGCTTCAGCGTGAGCTCCAATCCCTCTCACTCGGAATCACGCTGTGATGGGACAGCAGTCCAGCCTCTCATATTTCCTCAAAAGGACAGTCACTGATACAAAGCTTGACTGGCAGCCAGATCCATCTCTGTAGCTTTTTGTTGCCTCCACCTGAGAGAAAAGCCCTTAAACTGTGATGGCCACTCACTCCCCTGAAAGCGTATGGTGGGCTTTATTACAGAGTGGCTCAAGTGAAGTGTCGCCCCACAGAGGATCATCTGATGTGGCCCACCATGGGGTGCCTGTGTTTCATGTGTTACACATTGCAGACCCAACAATGCAGGCCCTCCCCATGTCTCTCCCTCTCTTTGTTTCTCATTATTGAGCTAAATGGAATTAAGAGCTTTTCTATTGGGATCCTTTTTTCTGCACTCGCCCTTTTGAACAACCTGAGGGGGATTTTAACATGCTATTACCCTTTGACACAGTGCCGGTATTGGAAGTAGGAGAGTTGTGAGGTATTTAGCCAGGGCTCCAGACAGTAAAATGGAAGGCAGGAAAAGACCTGCTCTCTCCTGCGAGAAGAGATGAAGAGGGCGCCTGGGGGCAGCAGGGGTGGAAGGCCCCAGCCTGGGCCCTGTCCACTGCAACCTGCCAGACACAGCCTGAATCCCATTTATTCCTGGTGACCTTAAATAAAATGCTGGCTACCCCTGTGGGCCCCATGTGAGGCCAAAACCAAATGGGCTGTGTTCTGTACTATTTCTACCCCACTGCTAGAGAAAATGAGCTTTATCTGTGGGGGAACTTGGGGCCATGTGACTAAATGCCCCCTTCCCTGCATGAGTTTCCCCACTAACTCCATTCCGTTGTTAATCTGCGAAACTGTCGCCTTTTAATTACAGGTTTTTGGTATTGGAATGCTGCAACGTAGAAACCTTTTGATTAATTTTGCAAAGTCTCAGCTTTTAAATCAATAGGGCAGCTGGACAGTTTGCAAGTTGAGACATATTAAACTCCCTTATGATGAAATTGTACACATACACTCTTCACACACGTTCCCCAAAGTGACAAGGCAGCTATCTGACAAATATGTCACTTAATTACAGCAAAGGAACCAATGAAATAAATATGTAATCCTAGTTAAGTAATCCTTAATTAAGTTAGGTTGTCAAGCACTGAGCGGTGACATGTTTTAGAGAGGTGAGAAATTGTTAGATGGAGCTCAGTGTGTGTCTTTCTATGTCTGTCAAGGACTCACAACGAATAATACTATGTATCACAAAATCATATCAAGTGCTTTGATATTTGAAACCAGTTAAAACTGGTAACTCTGATGTTTCAGTTAATAAATCATTAATTTCAAGACAGAGCCTGTGGACTGGAAGCGACGATTTCACACCACGTTTGTATTTTCATGCGCTGAAATCAAGCATAAGCTCAGTTGTATCACACTTCACTAGCTGCCACATTTGCCATGCTTTGCATTGGTTGATTCGCATAAACAGCAGGCGTCCACAAGAGCTGCACCACATTGCTTTAGACAGCTTGCCACTGCCAACAATGGGAATACATTTATATATTTAGCCTTTAATTCATTAACCTAATTTATAAGTTGCTTGGTTTATTTGTTGATTCATTTCTTTGTGCTGTCTTAACCTTATTTCTTTCCCCACCTATTTCCCTGGGACTTACAAATTATATGAAATTTCCAGTCTAAACTAAGAAAGTTGCCTATCCATCAAGGGCACCTCTTTGTCAAATGAACCCACGCAGGGTACTGGCAGTTTTCAAGTGCCCACCACACGTCCATGCAGAGCCAAAGTCTGCGAGCAACTCTAATTAAAGTGGAGTTAATCACAAATAGCTGGATAGGGCCACAATTGAGGCATATGTTAAGAATGAATTACTAATTAGAGCGGCAAGCAGTGAGACAAGTCCCAGACTGCTTGAGAAGTCTCGGCACGTTACTAATATATGAAAAGGTATAAACAAACAGCAATCTGGTTGTTTAGCTCCTCCACCCCACTTACAAGGATCCAATTATGGCAGATCCCTGGAGCCGCCAATACAATCAGGCAAGAGTGAGTCGGCGTTATGATTAACTGAGAAGGCCACATACTCTCTGGCTGCTCCAGCCAGCCAGCAGGCCTCCTTTGACAGGGGCGGTTATGTGGCTCAGTGAGCCCCAGGGCTCCACTCCCAAAACAGGCCATTGGAGAGCCCAACACAACAACAAAACACAGCCCAAGCCTCAGTTACGGCATTCAGGCAGTGTTGTAATATGTACAAGCTAATTCACTGGATGGCTTGCTTTTATAGGGCGCCCCACAGGGTGTGGTATAACACACAATTAACACTGTAAATTCATTGAACAATGCTTATGGTACTGATGTGTTGTGGGAACACACCTGTTCCTTGCTCAGCACCTTATGACCAAAAACCCTTACATTTGACAACTGAGCATTTTTTCTTTTACACCAGAAAGACAAAAATGCAGCTGAAGCTTCCTATCAGCTCACAATCACAAGATCACAGAATCTGCTAATCTTTGATGACAGCGTTTTGTCCGATCAGCTGGTAGGTTTTGGGACTTGAACCTCCACCTGTGCACACCACAAGCAAAAGTACCTTCTAAGCAGAACAGCTGTTGAACAGGATAATTCTATATCAAATCCTTTCCAGTGTCAGCCCGCATCCATACATCCAACTGTGCTTTTCACCACACTTTCAGCAGGAATATCAGTGTGCAGCCGAGAGGTAAGCTGGGCAATGGATGAAATGTGCTTTTTTTGCCATTTATCATTCAGTGCTGGAGGTCGTGTACAGTTAGCCATCTGGATCCTAGGGAACTGTAAAAAAAATAAAATAAAACAAAACCTCTCCCTGATAACACACTGTAAAGAGCAATTGAGTCAGAGACAGAAGGAAAAATGTCGTGTTCCTGTGCACATCTAGCTTTGCCACAGAGGTAATGAATAAAATAACGAGAATAAGAGAATAAATTGTTTTCATGTATTCTGTGTAACAGGTTATGTGTTTAACAGCTGTAAATGGAGTGTATGTGCAATAATGGTAAAGTTAGGCACGTACTAGCATGTTTAAATATTACATGTTGCTGTTTCTCTTCTTCTCCCCACAGGCAGTATGTTGTACACTTTTGTAAACTCAAAGTAGAGACAGGATCACTCAGATCATCACCAGCCATCCGGCGCTAACAAGAAAGACACCTACAGACACGCCACTGGAGGTGAACAGCATGATATAGTCAGTCCTGTACACACACACAGATACACACACACAATAACAGGGCACTCAGCAGGTGGGAAGCAGCGTGATCCAGCCTTAACTTTAACTTGTGTGGTGCTGCCTATGATGCTGTCAATGACACAGCCCACTTCTGCTGCTTTGTTTACTTTACTCTGAGCCAATGGGCTTAATGGGAAAAAAGGCTTTCCACTCCACTTCAATTAGAGATGTGGATTGGTACCCGTCCTTATTCCATAAGGAAGCCACTGAACCTTCAAAAGTCCAAATTCTCATTCCTTAATCTGATCTGGATCTTCCTCCCGCCCCGCTTCTCGTTTGTTCTCAGTTAAAATGTGGCTGATATGAATGTGTCTATATGTGTGTGTGCACTTGTGTGTTTTAAAGTGCTCATGTTAGTACAGAAGCACTGGCTGGCCAAGTCCATGCTCCCTTCCCCTATGATTAATATGCGGGCTTATGGTGGAGCTGCAGGGACAAGGAGGAGGTCGAGACTGGAGATTTTTCTGTGGTTTAATTAGTGCATTCCTGGCAAATTCTCCATCCGTAATTACGGCCTGGGTTCTTTCTGACCTTTTCGGTATTTTCTGCATGTTTGGCTTTTATCTGATCATGTTTTATTCAGGATCTTTGTTGTGTACATTCTGTTCAGCCTGTCTCCGATGCTGCTGCTGCAAAAAAAAAAAACAAACAAAAAAACACTTGCCAAATGGCACTATCTATCCTTTATGATTTCCCTTTGATTCTTTTTCTCTCCCCACTCTCTGAAATTACAAGGTTCCACCATGAAGTGATGGGGCCAATGTGGCACTGGCTGAGAAGCTTGTCCAGAAGGCAGACATCCATATTTATAAACATGTCATTCTGTGTGCTTTCATAAAATTCTATTTTGCACAGATGAGGAAAAAGAAACATTCAAACAACATGTGAATAGCTTGCCGATGTCCCCATCACCCACCCAAATGGATAAAAAAGAAACTGTATTTATCCTCTGAGGTGTTTTTTTGACATCAGGGAGGAGGTGAGAGGCAGAGTGAGTAAATGTATATTTCAGCTGGAAAAGAATAAAAAAGTGTACGGGGGGAAATCAAACTGTTGAGTTGAGAGCTTGCCCATCAGCATTCTTAATAACAAGTGTAATACTAGCTTGCTAGGAGATTAATTATGTGAAAGCAGGATGTTGATTTTGTATGTTGGAAAACTTTCCACATACATAAGGTGCATGTCTTCATTCTCAGTTATCAAAATGCATAGCCAAGAAAAAATAAACAACTCAAGGTGGAAATGTGGCGCACAAATCTGTCACGCTCTATTCTTCATAAGCCGTGTTGCGCTGCAGACAATCACAGATGTAGCCAGCACAAACTATAGACATGATAAAGAGTCACAAGATGAGTGTCTATGCATGCACATAGGCACACACGCACACACACAAACACTGCCCATATAAGAGCAGAGGCAGCGCTGGGGGGATTTGGACTGCCAGGGCCCCTGTGGGGAAGCGATGGCTTCCTGTTTGCAAGCCTTTCTTTAGTGAAAATGCCTAAAATGGGCCAAACGAGAGCAGTGCTTATCCAGCAAAATTGCTGCTAGATGGAGCAGAAAGTGCACAAATTTTCTATGACACCCCAGTAATGAGGTTTTATATTGACCCAGGCACAGTGAGTGGAAGGGATCGCTGCTCCTCTTCTCCTAAACTCAGTCAGCTCTCCTCACCCTCTATTTGGGGCCCCACTACAACAACCAGTGTGAGCTCAGACAGGTAGCAGAGTAAAAACACACACAGCTAAATGAGTGGCACTCATCAAGTATTCATAAACCTCCATTATACTGCTGTTTTTTCCTTAAACTGTGAAGAAACAAAAAAAATCCTGCACAGAAGGAACATATTTTCTTCCTCATAACATCAGAGCTATTTTGGCATGAAACTGTGCTTGCTTCTCACCAAGCCTTATTGCGCACGCAGCCTCAGACAGCAAGCACAGACAGCAACTTTCCTGGCATTATATCATGTCAATTCTTTCATGTTGAGCCTTGATATAAAATTTTTATTTAGTATAGATTTAGATGCTCATCAAAATAAAACTTTTAATCACATTAAGGCAGAGTCAGTACAGGGTGTGGGATGTGATGCAACTTTGTGCACTACCCAATTAATTTAGAGCTGGATCGGTTAGTCAATTAAATTATTAGTCAGTTGAAAGAGAATTATTCGCCAAATACTTTGATAATTAAAAGTAATTTTAACAAAATTGCCAAACATTGTCAACATTGCTTCCACAATTTGAGGTTGTGCTTTTCTCTGTTTCATATCGATTATATATATATACACACACACACACACACACACACGTATATTAACATCTTTTGGTATTGGACTTTTGGTCAGACAAAACAGGACATAAGAAGATGTCACCTTGAGCTCTGGAAAATTGTTACAGACATTGTGCACTATTTTATCACACTTCACAGAGCAAACAATTAATTCATCAATCAACACAATAATTGGCTGATCAACAGATAATGAAAGTAAATAGATAATGAAGGAAAACACAGCCTACTGTGCTTCTTTACACACGCTTTTTTTCATTTTCCATCTGTAAACAGTGAAACAATTATATTGTAAAAGTATATTTGGCTTCTCCAAAAACAATTCAATAAAACAGTATTCTATTGAACTATTTGTACACATTATAATCCTCCAAAATAACATTAACTCATTGGCAAGAGCTTTAATTTTATCATGTAAACTGACTGTAAACTGTGACTGTGACTTTGTCTGCCCTAGAAAGCATGTTCGGGGTTCTATCACATTTGTACTTTGCTATATAGACTCTGCACATACACAGCAGGACAGTTTCTCCTCAGAGACGCCAGGCTGGATGGTTCTCCCTGCCCATTAAACTGTCTGCTGATTTTAATGGGGATGAGAGAAGCTGATTGGCCATTACTGAAGCCTGCACCAGCTCCACCTGCTAAAAATGTATTCTTCTACAACCTGCTAATATGTATTGTATTAATGTTCTTGTTCAGGATAATCCTTTTTTACAGTTTGCACTGCGCCACTGTTGCCTCTGGTAAATGGTAAAAATTTGTTGATCACACCTACATATTATTGTGCCCACTCTTAGAGGCATACGTTATCCTGCAATTGTTTTAAATAGGTTCTAAGCATATTTTACAAATATTTCTTTACCTGGTCCAATATGTGTAACTTTTATTGGTCACTGACAAAAGTACTTTTACACTAAATAAAGATTGTGTGACTGAATTGACTATAATTGTTGGCTTTTAAACAAAACTGTACAAACAGAAGTGCAGATGCTTTGATAGCTGTGCATGCTTTCTGTTTGATCAGAATCTCCCTGAAGACATCTCCCTCCCAGAATCCTAAGCGCCTGAGGCAGTGGCCCATGATGCACGGCTCTATATCCTGGAGCTGGAGCAAGTAAAGGTCAGCTCTGGATGTTTGTGAAAACCAGGGGAGCTGCTGATCTCTGAACAGTTATTGTATTCATACAGTAGCATACGTGTACCATCTAGCACTGCAGCCTAACACTGACATTCAGAACGGAAAGAAAGAAAGACTAAAAACACTATCTATCTATCTCCGGTGCCTGAGATAAAAGTAAGGATGAATACTGGTGTACTGTCAGCAAAGGCATAGCTCAAGACAGGCCTGGCACTCTCATTAGCAATATTTTTGTATGTCAGGATAGCATACATCAAGCTATTTAAAGCAAATGCATCACCAGTGAGTTTTTGCAAAGTCTGCAGTCTTCTGATGAATTAAAAATGAATGCTTGGATGGTAATAATTTTGGTATACATCATAATTATTACCTTAAAGGGAACCTCATATCATTTCAAGAGAAGAGGGTTATTTGTAAGAATTACCTTTCTAAAGGATTGTAATAGCTCAATAAGAGTGGTATCTGCCTTGCTGCAAACGTCTAACCGTCGCATCTTAGGCCACTTAGCCATGTTTTCTGTATAATCTGTCTGAGGTGCCAAGATTCAGTCTGTGCTTTCTGACAACCATAAGCCTCAAAGGCCACTCACAGTGCATTAAGAATGTTTTCTTTTTGACAGACATCAAAATGTGACCTTTAAATGATTCTTGTTATCAAGGAAGCTGAACAAGAAAATCGATAGAATGCCGCTGGAGAGGAGGGATTAATGCAGGGCAAATTGATCATTCCATTTCATTTTCATCTTGATTTGATGTGCCCGCCACACACACCTAATCTGACCACAAACTGCTTGTAACACTTCACAGGAGAATCTCAGAAAAACACAACAAGCTTCTCAGTTACAAAAACGATAGGGCAGGAGCATGAGCCATTACTTATAGTTAACCTTAATATTAAAGAGCCAGGTTTCTCCTTTGCTTTTCATCACTTCTCTGTGCTTTTTACAGTGTGCCTCAGTGCTGTTGCTTCCAAACACCACAGGGAATCCACAATGGCAAAGCTCATTGCCTATTTCACACAGTTTATGGGTCCATCAAACTGCAAAAACAAATACATTAATCATCAGAACACATAGATAGATCATTAATTATTGTACCTCACTGTTGATGTCACACATTGTTGAATCCTTTCATGGATAATCAGAGCACTTTGACGGAACTTTATTAAACAAACTGTTAATTTTAAAAGCCATGTCTGGACGCACAGGCAATGAGACAGAGAGCTAAAAGAAAATATTTTATTTTAAAGACTCTTTCAATAAGCATTAAAAGGAATATCAGCCATAGAAGAACTGCATTATTTTTCCCGTGCCACTTCCCATACACAGCTGAGATTGGGAGCGTATTACCACTGAAATGCCAGAGCTCGACAGATAACTGCGATAACAAAGATAGCAAATCTGGGAAATGAAAAATGGCACTTCTCTTCTACAAGGAGATACATCAGTGTTTATTAAATCAATGCCAGACAGAGGAATCTGAAGGTAAAATAATGAACCACTTATAAATGATCTTTGCTTCGCTGGGCTTTACCTGATCAGGGTGTTCAGGGACCACCAATGCGAGGCATATTAAGAGAGGTCTATTAATCCTAGTGCTTCTCATAGCTGACTATAAAATGTGAGTCCTCTGTGACTTACTAGGCACATCCTTTTTAATTTTTCAATGTAAAAAAAAAAAGTCAGCCACATAGCTCTCATTGATTGGGTGTGAAAGTTTGGGTTGTCTGTGTATTTCTGCTTTAACAGTGTGGATATTTCATTATGGTGCTCTGGGACAGACATTACACAGCTCTGCTACCTTTCTCACGGCATCCATGGCAACTAGGGAGGCCGCTCTCCCCGCAGAAATGTGCTTTTAATTGAGTGACATCTAATCAGGCTTTGAAATACAGCAGTAGAGTTAACAAAACAGGTCAACAGGGGACAAGGACTACCAGCTGCAATCGCCGTCACAGCACAGCACTTCGTTGTGGCATTGACCAATCCATATTAGTCTGGTTTTAATGAACAAAATTACAGGGTTGGAGGTATTCTTAACAAGATCCATGGGTGAATGTATGATTGGATGTGATGAGCCCTTCTTAAGACTACATCAGCTTGGGGAGGAGGCATGTCTTTGATGTGTTGAAATTACTGGAGCTGAGAGGTCTCACAAGCTACGCCTTAACACATATTAAATAGGCTCGAAAGGAAATTTTTCACCATCATCTGTTTTTTGTTTTTTTTTCTGTCCTTAGCTTGTTGCATGGTAAGTCAGGCTTGGCTGTCTGCTATTTTCTTCCTCAAACATGGCTTGTGGTTTTAACCGAAATAGCATTTTTTCCTCATTATCAGATGTTGAATCAGTGCACAGAGGGACACCATCAACTCCCCTCGACCTAAAATCATCTGCACTGACAACATTTTGTAGTGACATACGTAGATAGAGGGGGTAAAGGCATAGTCTCAGTAAATCGTCTGCCTGCACTTTGGGGAATCATTGCAATTCATGATCTTTTCTCAGTATGCTAACAATAATCTGCCGCCTGCTCTGTCTCGCACATCACCAGGCATAGCAAACACTTGTCTTCACTGAGTCTAAGGAAGAATCAGCTTCTCCTAACCATGCAAATTTCAGGGCCGTGTTGCTCTTTGTACCACAACAATGTTTTCAACCTTTTCCAGTCACTACCTTTCATAAAGCTGGATGATGAATCCAGTGCTCATGAGTGGCAAGCTTCACACGTAATTTCATTCTCATAGAGGATTTTAAGTTGATACACCCTTGAACTAAAAACAACTGGAAAATTGACATTTGCCCCCCTTTCTATAGATGACAAGACACATTTTTAGGCTCTCTAAATGTCTCTACTAAAGAAATGCCCCACTCCAGGAGCAACTCTGCCCTTAGTGCAAGAAAAAGTACACGATGCTTTTGTTAAGCTGGGTATAACAAATGTTTCTGCAGTAAAATCTGCTGGATAAATAAAATGCAACCCAAGTGAAATTTGTCTGTGTTCATATATTCCACTATGCACTATGCAGACCTGCAAAGAGAGCTCGTAATTGGAAGCAGCTTAGATGGATGCTACTAAGGGTGGAGCTTCAGCATTTAGTTTGCGCTTTACTAACAACTGAACTATTGTCATATAAATTTGATCTGATCACAGCAGTGAACTTATTTCAAGAAAGGTGTACTTCTTGTTACTGCTGCTGGTGGTTTGTTCCATGCATCTTTGACTTGCCAGCTCATCTCTTGTTTTAATAATGAAACAGCACCTTTGTTAGATGGGAGGTTTCAGCATATGCTCTACATATTGATGCCATTTATTTTTTGTATTTTATTATGTTTTATGCATCTTATCGTATGTTTCAGTCTGTGTGTATTTTAAGACCAATGTCCTTTTGGGCACAATAAAGTTAAAGTTGGAGCTGAAGTTAACATTAGGACAACAGATGGTTCTGGTGTAGTATATTTGCTCCACACCACTAAAAGAGGTGCTGAATATGTTATAAGTACTAGTGAGGACAAATAAAGATATAACCATATGCTCAGGTCCATAAATAAATTACTGACTTTTTAATTGCTCTTCATCATTCTGTTTCATTTCACACATGCAAAACATTAACCACATTTACATGTGAACAAAAGACTTTTACAAAGACCTGTTTTGGGTGAAACATTGGTAGTAAACATACAAATATGCTGTGCTATTTATACTGTATCTTCATATTTCTTCATTAACATTAGGACAATAATTTGGTGACTAGTTTGTGATTGCAATCACATCTTAAAATGTTTCTAAAGCACTGCGTCTTATCATACTCATGGCATTATAGAACCAATTCATCTGCCTCACCTCCAGCGTGAAGCTTTGATGGTGTCAAGTGGGAGACGACAACCAATTAAAAGAAAATCAGTCAAACAACTGGGGGTCAGATCTCAAGATGCTCCCAATCACTCATAATTTCCTGTTGTTATGCTGCACTTCCACTGCTCCTGATTGGAGTCTGATAAGTCAGTGTGCACAATGGTCAGTGCATCTATGTATGAGACTGTATTTCATTAAAAATAAAACCCAATGACGCCTAATACACCAACAAAACACTCGACTTATCCATCTTGTTTTTGAATAAAGGCATGTGGCCCTTAGAACTTGACCATGTTACTTTAAACAAACCAGGGCATAGGTAAGTAGAGGCGCAGCACCTTTAATAATACCTGTGCTCACAGAATTGCACAGGGTGGTAGCTCTCTGCTTGTTTTTAGGAATGCAAAGGCTAGGGGATGATAGGAACGGTATGCGTGGGGTCTGGCAGGACAAGGCAGTAGCCCTGATAGTGTTTCTGTGCACGTCCTCCTCTGTTAGTCATTACTGTGTGCAGACGAGGGGTGATGTTGGCTCTGCTGAGACAAGCAAGTCTACTGCTTTGGGTTGCAACCTTGTGACTTCCTTCTCCCTCCTGCTGCCAGCTCTCCTAACGTCTAGCCGTGGCCCTGCCACTCCATGAGCTCACTGGCCTATTGCTGCTGCTAAATGCCCACCAGCTACCAGGACCAAGTTTTTGGAATAAATCTGGCTGGATGATGCATTTCTGTGTGTACTGTCTGCCTGGTGGGTGTAAGGTTGATATTTCAGGAAATAATAGCATAATTCACACAAGGGATGTAATACTGCAATACATTGCTGTGCCATCTTTTCTCCCTCTGTCTTTAGTTTCCTTGTGTTGTCACTTTCAAACATTACCTCCGCCCACACACATACGAGAAAAAGAGAGCAAAAGAAAAAGATGACAAAGACTTACTGCAGTACACAATGTATGAAATAGGGAGTTGTAATCCTTGGTAATAGATAGAAGATGACAGAAGATGAAAAAACAATGCTTGGATGGTTTATCACATAAAGATGATGAAAAGAGAATATAAGAAAAAAATTAAAGATGTTAGCAAACACAATTGACAATTTAATTGTGTAACGCTGTAATTGCTCAAGGACAGTGGAAGTAACCGAGCACAGAGAAAGACAAAAGTGAAATAAAATGGGACACAAAAAATTAAGCGAATGCAACAGTTATAATTTTATAAACAGAAACAAGCAAGGAGACACAAGAAAGTTGAACAAAACAGTTGTGATAGATAATGGCAATGATTATGATAGATAATGGCAAAAGGGTCAAATCAATCATAATGCACCAAATAAAAAATGAAATGATTACCAAGCGTATGCAGGAGGTCAGGGGTCAGAGGTCAAGTTCAATATAAACACGGAAACCATTATGGCGTCTGCATGGATGTCTCTGGAAGAAATAAACAAGGAGTTGATGTAAGTACACTTCACTGTAAGTGCTGTTTTTAAGTCCTACATCTACTTGACAATATGTAGTGCTCAAACATTAATGTGACACAATGCTGTAGTAAGCACTGATTCACAGCAGTGCACAAACCGTAGAAGCTCAGTTTCCTTAAGTGGTGGTGGGCTATTTCAGGGTTTAGTGAATCACAGACACACTTATTCCAGGCCTTTAAAACAATAGAAGGCATCTTTTTATCATCCTATTACAGCGTCAAGACCATAAATGAAGTGTTAGCTCATTTCAAAACCTCTCAGCAAAATTAGGTATACTAAGCAAGACACCAATGCAATGCTAAAACATCCCTCATACTTTATGTTTTATGCTTTCATGCCCGCCCCTACTCCTATGCTTATACACAAAGCAAATTCTAAGCTTACACACAGTGTAGACACTAGTAAGACAAAGAGTGTGTTTGATTTTTTGTTAAACCAAAAAAAAAGAATCCTAAAGTAGCCTAGAAAACAGTCTGTGAGGCTCCAGCACACTGAAGAAAACAACAGCATTACTCTTTGCCAAATAAAGAAAAACTATACAAATGGCTATGCAGTCGAAGCAGAAAGTATTCATCTATTTAAACTTCACACAAATGCTTCACTTTTATTTATTTGATATTGTTTGTGTGAAGTGGATAAGAAACACACAAAACAAAAAATATCATTCCAAATATTATTCAAATGTACTTGTGCAGGGTGTTTTCAACATATTGAGCTTGAAGAAAATATTTTGTCTTGAAAAGTATCCCTGCAGTTTTCCTCTAAAAAACCCATATGATCCATGAGCTATCAGTGACCAGTAGCCTATGTTTTTCACTAGAGGATACAAAGACAATCCAGGTCCTGACATTTTGAAAGAAAGATATCGTCCTTGCCCAGTTAAAAGCCAGCATGCAAAAGATGTAATAACACAGACCAGCAAATTTTACAGTGGAGCGCACTAAAACACCCACTAAAACACTAAAACACATCTCATCTTCAGTATAATAGGCTGATGACTAATTTTTTTAATTGAAGCCCAAGAAACTGTACTTCTCAACTATTAAAACCTAAACCTGAGATTCCACTAAGGCACATCTAAGGGGCCAGATGTCACAATTATCAGCAAAAAAGGCACAATATGAATGGTTTCACAAAGAAAAAAACATGGCCCTTGACCCAGCCTGAGCATGAAATCCAAACATTAGACGTAAGACAACACTTGGTACACATTAGGCCCTTAGGCAACATATCGGCATTGAAACAAGAAGGGAAGTACCTTTCAAAAACAACCCTGGGTTTTATTAGTGTCGAGCAGTTCGAGGAGATCATGCACAAACTTTCAAATAAATGCATTTTGAGATCCTTCTGTAGTGCTATAAAGTATAAGAAAAAAAGCCCAAGGGTTGGGGAGACACTTCGGAAGGTTTCTGCATCTGTGTGCGATTAGTTCCACTACCTAAGATAAAGAATGCAGAGCAAATGTAACCTCATCATAATCTATGTGTCATGAAGGCATGGAAACACTCAACCAGAAAACAACAACAACTGCTGTACGGTATAGCCTACCACGGTGACAGCGCATAGCGTAAACCATAGTCCTGCCAGTGTTCTCCACCCATCATTAATTGTCTGATCATTGTGGAACAGAAAACAGTACAGATTTGAACAGACGGGAGATCTCACAGGTATTAGCTGCTAATTGCCGTCAACCAAACAAGCAGCACTTTCTGGAGAAAACAATCTATATTAATTCTTCCTATTCTCCCCTGCAGAATGTATACTTCTTGGGCTCACAAGATAAATGCTTACACCGTAATTACAACTAATTGTGCAAATAATTGCAAAGTTCTTGTGCCACCTATACCCACAATAAAACAAAAGCAATCTATGTGGCTCTTGGCTGTGAAATTGAAACAGTCCTATTTCCCTAGACTCTGTCTTCTACTCATTCATTATCTAGCATTTGTATCTGATCTGTGGTAAAAGCCAGATTTTGCAAAAAGTGAGGGGAAGGGAGATGCAAGGAGGCTGATGGCAGGGATTCATGGATGCTCTGAATGCAGACATGCTGTTCCAGCGTCTCGCCTCTCACAACAAAACATTTGAAAAGCTCCAAAGCCCAAAGCTTTATGCTTTGGAATATGTCTTTTGATTATATCCAAGTCTGCTCATTTTAAAGGATGAAAAAAAGAAACAAACAAAACATCACCTGTAAATCGAGATAGCCTTTTGGAGAAGGTTTTTGCACCTAATCCCTTTCATTTCAGGTCAGTAAAATATTAGTGCTTTCTCACTGCTCTGATGGTCAAAGCGCATTTCAAAGACTCTGTGTGCCTCTCCAGCAGAGGGAAGAAGAGAGAGAGAGAGAGAGAGAGAGAGAGAGAGGGCAGTGGGGAGCTCAGGCAATCCCCCATCTATTACAGGAAAACCAATCATCAAAGACAAATTACAGTACACTTCACTGGGATATGCTAATTCCAAATTAGATGCAAGTCATCAAAAGATCAGCATTGCAATATTTTGCATCTACAAATTGAAAATGTCTGCTTTCAGAAGAGATTTTAATACCTATATAGGATGAAAAAAAAACATGAACCCCTCCAGGCCAACAGCATGCATGTATATTAAGACCAAATTACATACAATAAAATTAAATGGTTTTTTGCATAGATTGTGACATTGTAGATGAAAGTAGATGTAGTGATCCAGGATGTGTTTTTAGTGAAAGACCAGCAGTCAATCATCGTCAATACAAAATAAAAACAACATGTGTAAAGGTCCAGTCAAATGTCTCTTAAGTGCATAGGCTGAATTGTGCCCCCCAAACCACCTTATTTTACCTCTATTTTGTGATTAGTTGGTGTCAACATTCACAGTCAAACTGACACATTTATTTAAGATTAGTTGTAACTTGGTTCTTGTCTCATCTTGTTACCAGTAGAGAAAAAGAAATATTGTAGATTGTAGAGACGCTTTCTATAACATCTTTCAATGTCATCACTTCACTTATGTATAATGCTATATGGTCTTAATCCCTTTTTTGTGTTTTTTATAAGGCCAGGTAGGTGTAAATGTTTCTCCTTTTGCCTGTTTGTGTGGGTTTACTCAGCGTGCATAGCTGTGGCTATATTTCTACTTTGAACCTCAGTTTTACAGGAGGCTAAAAAGAGCTGCATTAGAATGTCCTTTCGTTTCTCCTGTTAAATGTAGTCATACACAAGTTAAAGTGGTTTATTTCCCATGGACATTTAAGCTTGGGTAAATAAAACTGTGAATTTGCACTGAGGTCTCTTGTGTCTACCTTGCTTGGTCCCCAACAATGTTCCAGTTAAATTTAGATTATAATTAGATTGTTGTGGTGGGATTGATTGTTGTGCAAAAGGTATAGCTGCAACCATTATAGTTAGAAATACCTATTTATATGATTATAATCTGTTAACGCAGGGAGTTGTTTTTTTAAGATCACTGTCATAGTCAACATGACTCATTTTGTTTACTTTCTGTAATCTATTCTTGGATTAGTTTGTCATGAAAACAGTTTTTGTGATGACTATTTTTCTATACTCTATTTGCACATGCTCACCCACTCGAGAATAAACAAATCATAAGAACATCTAAATTTAGTCACTCTGCAAAACAGCATCTACTGGTTCCTTTTGTTCTGTAAAATGTTGATTACATATGAACAAACGTTTCTCTGTTTTGCAAAGCATCTAACGCTAGATATTATAGTGCCTATTTTTTATGTAATTTTCATTGAGATCATAAACACATTGAATCACATGAATCATTTTATGTTTTGTTGTATATGCTGGCCTAGTGATCTTTATTAATTTTAACCAATGAATTATCAATGTGCTGTGGATTTGTAGTATAGTGCTTTCAATAAGCAACATTAATTGCATCCTTAGGACATCAATTGCAACATCATCAGCAGCACAATAAAATAAACACATACAGAGAAAGTTTCCCTCTCTCATAGACAAAATAACAGTTTGAGGCAGACAGGAACCTAAAGTTGCTCTGCACAGCGTTCTCACATAATGTCCTCAGCTCGGCATCCTCAGTCACTGACATTGGCCAAGAAGTTGCCCCACAAATAGCCCCACGGAAAACCATAAATTGTCACTTATGCTCTACGGATTTTGTACGGATCAAACAAAAGATATATAACATGTTAATTAGTGAGCTTTAGAGGGGCTGGTACGCAGACGTTGTTACATGCAGCCAGAGTCAGGTTAGCTGTTCCCCCCATTTCCAGCCTTTACACTAAGTCAACCGTCTCCAGGCTGTAGCTTTATATTTAGTGTATGGATATGAAAGAAAGCTACTAAGCATATTTCCCAAATGTCATATTCTTTCATAGCTATTTTTGATAGACAATCCAAACGTAGAAAATTCCTAATATTCATTCTGCTTAAATTCTAATGTCTCAAGAGCAACATAATTTAGATCTTCAGAATGTACAATGTTAAATGAAAATATATTGATTTGTGAAGCTACCTCCTCTGATTGGTATGAATCATTGCTCTGCCTGAGGTTTCCATCTTTGATTTGAGGAGGAAGACCGCCAAAATGCAGTTAGTTTAAACAATAGAAACACAGACAGACAATTACCCAGTCCGGAGGGAGTCAGACTAAAGAGCTGGTCAATATTTCTGTGCAACATATGCATCAAAATGGCTGGGTCAGCTCCAACATCTTGCTGCTCACTCTGTTCTCTCCCTCTCTGCCTCTTCTCCCAATCTATGTCCAAGGGGAGTACAATTGCCACATCACTGAGGTGTGAATACGCTGATGAATTTACCCTTTGTTTGACACTTGATATGTAAAAGCACGGCTTACGTTCAGAAGCAATGAGCGGTGCTCTGACGGTGTCAATATTTCTCTCCAACACGCAGAGTAGGCATATAGACTAATGAAAGACCAACCATATCAGCAAATGAGTGCACAACAGGAACAGAGGACTGGGGGGAATTAATAGCTCCTGCAACAAATGGCCTGACAGGACAATTGCAAACACACAGACGGACGAAAGGCTTGAAAACATACACACACATACACACACACACACAAAGGTACCAGTACACATTCACATACACGCACTCTCATACAAAAAAACAAAGAGCAATGTTTCCTTAAAAAAAAAAAAAATATAGCAGATGTTGAGATATACCCACAGCATAAATGTTACCTGCATGTCACCAGTGGTAACACGTAAAAGTGAAAGAAAAATAACATTTCAAAGTATGCATGTTTTAAAGGCTCCTCCATTAAAAGCATCTTGTTGTGGAATAGAAACCAAACTCCTCTGCAACTTTCACCCATGGCGGCCTACTTTATTTAAGGCATTTGTGGTCAGGTAAACAGATTTTTATTTCTTCAGTTCTTCAATAGAAAAATCCCTTACTTACACCTCATTTGATCAAACGCCCCCCCTCCCCTCAGTTCTCATACTCCCACACCACCCATCTCCCAGCATAAGGCTTATCATGAAAGCACAAGGATATATTGTCAAGAATTCTTTTAGGTAGTCCTGATTGAAGAGGCTGACTTTTATTCTCTCAAGTACACCCTTCCTCTTTTCCCTCTGTCATGGTACACAAGGGTACCATTATGGTGGCTGTGGACTTTTCACCATTCATCATTCTTCTCACCTATGAAGCGAAACACACATATATCAACTACAGCTGCCCTCCCTCTTCCCTAAATCACGCTTTGTTCTGCCGTGTGTAAAGAAAACTGCCTCAGCTTTGGACATCAACAACCAGTGAGCTAAAGGACATATATTTTAAAATATATTATGTAAACAGAAAACACACATTTTATATTGTGATATTTAGATATTTCTTTACTGAAAGCGCTGTGTTGCTCAGGGCCAGTTAGGACATTTCAAAAGCAAGCAATGCAATCCAACTGATTTTGTCGTGGACGCTTGCTCGCGTCCCATTCAGTTGGTCCATGGTATAAAATGAGTTGGAGAAAAGGTCAATTTTATTTTATATTTGATGAGTATTTGCGCAAAATTTGAGAAAATATAATGTCATATGAAAGCTGCAAGCAGCGTTGGGCGGGCCCTTGCACGAGTAGCACGTCGAGGTGTGAGCCGGCCGCGTTGCAGATTCTGAAGCTCCGCCCATGCGGCTGTGAATTTGCTACGTGCTTCGGACACTGCACGAAGCTTTTATACGTCACTTCCTGTGTCCCCTTCGTGGCGCTGCATAGCACTTGGTGCTATGATTATAACTGAATATTTTCATGCAGATGTGTTTAGGCCGGTACTCATTGATTTTGGAAGAGTTTGTTAAAGTACGGTGTGTGTACAAAATCCAGAAATGACCAGACAATTTGAAATGGCCGATTTAGGGCATCGTTCCAGGAGGCTTTTTTGTACATCTGGACATGATACATGTGCCACAGAAATTTCATACATGTAGGTAAAACGCGCCACGGGGGCTGCTTTGTTGAAGTTACTTCCTGTTGCCAGTAGGTTGTGCTATGACTATGGGTTAATGTTGGCTTTTACATGTGTTCAGGGAGGGACTCTTATCAAATGTGTAAAATTTTGTACAGATTTGATCATGTACAGTGAAGTTACAACAACTTCCTGTGTCATAGCATCAACTGCAAACTCATGAGTTTTACAACATGGCTTCATCAATGTGTTAAGGGTTTTCTGGCTGAAACCCATAAAATATGAAATTATTTGCTGCATCTGAAAAATAGAGGTTACTTTGCAGAAAAAAGAAAAATAATCCCTTCTGTTTCAATAGGGACCTCGTTAGGGCTCGAGCACGAACCGTGCAAGGTCCCTATTGAAACTGCACGGTTTGTGCTCGGGCCCTAATAACAAAAAATAATAATGCCTCATTAGGAAAGGAAGCAATTCCCTCAATCCAGGTGGTCAGTGATTGTGTATAATTTGGATATTAACATATGTGAGCCTATGCAAACAGATTGCAGCTGGTTAAAGCTCTGTTGTGTCCTCCGCAGCTTTTCATTTACATTTTTTCATTTAGCTGATGCTTTGATCCAAAGCGACTTACAATTGCTATACATGTCAGAGGTTGCACGCCTCTGGAGCAACGATGGGTTAAGTTTCTTGCTCAGGGACACTATAGTGGATGGGTCACAGTGAGAACTGAACCCGGGTCTCTCACACCAAAGGCGTGTCTTATCCATTGCACAATCACCACCCCACACATGGTTTTAGCCCTAAGTCTGCTTGTGCTTTACAGTTCATAAGCAATATCAGCATTCATTATAATAAATGTAGGCTATTAAAAGTCATAGGCCACACGCAATGTCTAAAAGACAGAGATAATAAATATCACTATCCTCTGAGCAGTATGCCACACACATACATTTCTTTCAATGGTCTATTATTGGTAGTTGCCAACTATGGAGAGTAAGTCTGCAAGCTAGGAATGCCAGTAGTGAGCCAAGGTGCTTACCAATCCAGTAGTTTCTTAAGATATGTACTTAATAGCACAGAAATTCTAATGCCAAGTACCCTGCTAGCGTCTAATATATCTTCGGTGAGTTACTTAGGGTTTGGGGAGAATGCCGAATTTCTGTTGTATGAGTCACAGTGATTACATTTACAAAAACCAACATTCAAAGAAAGAAAAATATTTGGCAATAGGGTATTTCTAGGTTTACAACCAATTTAGCATTAAATTATTCAATTATTTTTTACTCATACAATACCTCCAAGGTTGGTTTGAAACCTAATAACTCAACAAATATGATGCCTCCTATTAAAACAGCATAGCGTAGCAAAAAGACATGTTCAATTCATCTGAAACTGCTTATTAATTTTGCATCAATACAAGGCTACTTTGGATTTACCTCAGCTGGACACCTTATCCTAGTAGATAGAGCATGACTGGTTTGCATACTGTATGTAGAAGAGTTAATTGTGGTGGGATTATTTGCCATTTATTCATTACACAAGCAATTTCTCTTGCATTATTCATCTTCCAACAGGATTCGGGGCATGTTTTAATCATACTGAATGTAGATTGACAATGCTGTGTCACCACTACTTTTAACTGAAAAGCAGAAAGCCAGCCCATCATTGTTCAGTGTCGCAAATGTTAAAACTTGAACAGATTAAAAAACTGTCCATGTCCAAATATCACTGGCATTTTAATGAAAAGAAGATGTTTACATGTTTTTTTTTTCCTTTTTGTAATGGGGTTGCAAAATACCAACAAAGTGGGAAACTGAGCTTCTGAGGCATGTTAGAATGCTGTAAATGTAGCTGTGGTACGGTACGTTCTACAACACAGTAGGGGGACTTTGTCCTTTTAATCTCTAATACTTCCCTCTCCAAGGAGAAGGAGAGGCTGAAGATCAGAATGTAGAGAGAAGGTATCCTCTTCCAGACACAGACGCATGGCACTCCTCCTGTCCAGTACTGAAGCTGTCACTATTGCTGTCTGGGGCCATGAGGCAAGCCATGAGGCGGGCAATTTTAGCGTTGTGGTGTGAATCGATACCCAATCACATCACGTTCGCAGGCAGCATATCAACCTGAAGAGGCCATAGCGCAATTTACAGCATATTGTTTTTGGCCCTGGGAGCAAACAGGCACTAGGAGCAATAGAAGCATCATGGCAGAGCAAGACAAGGCCTTGTCATGGACCAAAACGGTCTTATCTCTGGTCACAGAAGCCCTCATATTAAACACTAGAGCCAAGGAGGGCTCAGAAACACAGCAAGCAACTGCAATTTACTTTCAGCTGTGGAATCCAGTATGGTAGCATGCATTACTTAAATGCAGGAATTCTCATCCTAACAAAGACTACTTGGTGTACATCGATCTACCAGTAGGCCAATGTCTAATACTATATTTCTACTGTTGTATTGTTTTTCTTTTGTCTATCCATTTGAGAAAAGATTTAAAATGGTTGTATTATGCAAACTATGCCACAAAAAATGGGCCACGTCACAAATATATTTAAACAAGATTAAACATTGATCCATACATACGCGTATAAGATATTAACATCTGTTTATCGAGTGATGTCTGAATAGAAAACCAGGAATGAGAGTGTGGCAGTTATGTGAAATCATCAGTGTAGGTGGTATTTGAAGAATCAAACCCCACGGGGTATGAAAGACACATCATTCAGAATAAACAAATATGTTGTTTGTCCGCACATTGCATCTTTTAATGCCAACAAGTGGTTTCCATTGACCGCTGCAATCATTACCTTAACATAGCAGGGTGGCCACAGTGGAAAGTGGTACCTTGCATGGATTAGAGCAGAAAGCCATAAGGTCTCCTCTAGCAATACAAAAGCTAAATGGGCATAGCTATATCTAACCACCAAAAAATATACTTTATGTCCTACATTAAGTGCATACTGTGTGGCGGCAAAATGCAATCTTCAAATGTAAACAGCCAGTTTGAAAGTGACAATGACAAGACTAAAAGCACTGAATAGCAATTGCAATCAAGCTTAAAAATCAAAGGCAGGTAATTGCACATGCTACAGCAAACATAGTTGTCCTTTTTTTAATCAAATAGAAAGAACGATATACTGTCTGTATATAGAATACTATTTACATTCATTGCACAATATACAGTACAGGTCTGGTGTACCTGTACTGTACAAGCATGTTTCTTTACGGTTCACCTTACTCAGGTGTTGAGGTGACTTTTATCAGTGTAGGTGCTTGAGTAGCTTACGTGGAGGTGGTCCACTGTTCTTTAGTGTTCAATCACTAATCTCATCTGGAAGGCACAACAGGAAACAGGGCCATTATAGGTAAAAATGAAAGACATATCACTACTGTTTGATTGATGTGGCTATTCCTCGGGGAGAATAAGCCACTACTTCACTTTCAACAACTGCGGCTGACACGATACGCTGTACCTGAGATGGTTGTTATGGCTACGTAATTCTCTTAAAATGATGCTTTTATTCAGTGTAAAACCAACTGAAGCAAGTCAAGGGCAAAACTGCTAAAGCATTTACCTGCACAGCTCAGACAAATACCTTTAAACGTGTTCTCTGGCTTGAAAATGCATTTGTGACGGAGGTGTATTAATGTTTGGTGTGAGATTTTTTATTTTGCATGAATTCGTTAGTGCTAGGAAATTAGGCAGACATTAAAAACTTTTACTCCCATTAAAGTAGATTTTTTGTTATTTGTCCATTTTACCTCGAGCTGCGCTTATTATTATTTGCATCATCAACTGAGCTGCCAATTAAGTTTTCAATTAATCAATTAAAATGTCAGAAAATACTGAAAAATGCACATCACAACTTCCTAAAGTCCACGGTGACATCTTCCAATTGCTTGTTTTGTCTGACCAACAGTCTAAACCCTAAATATATTAAATATATTATCACATTGCAGGATTCATAAAAAAAGGCCTCTTTCCTGACGCTTCATTATGTCATACAATTAGAGCACTATCAGAATATAAGATTTAAGACACCATCAAAAATCATGACTAGAAAAATGGCACCAGAAAAGCAATGAATGCTTTGGACTTTACTACAATTTTTCTACTGTAAACAAATAGGCTATGTTTACAATCATATAACATTATGTTTTGAGCTCAAATTCAAAAACAAAGCAAGTTGACGGAAATAACTTCTCTGCTTTCATTAAATTGTATTTTCAATATTTTTGTTTTATTATTATTATTATTTAATTTTTAAGTCCATCAAGTCTCAAGTCTATAAAATCGCACAGCACCTACATGTTATCAGTACAATATGTATGGTTGTCTTTACCATGTTAGTCCATAACAAAGTCTACCGGGTAATCTTTCGTGAATGTGAGCACATTCTAACATTTCCATTCATAGATAACAACACCTAACACCTTTACACTGATTAGAAGCTGTCAGTCCTTTATTTGAATAACTATGAATATATTATGTGCACTAGTGCACAGTGTACAAGAACAAAATGCTAGTAAATGCAACTAGTATTTCAGGATTTACACCCCCCCACCCACCCCACCCCACCCTCCCCCCGACCATATCACAGAACATCCCTCATTTACCATTACGGATGTTCTTCACACAGAGATCAGTGTTCATATAAGGCATATAAATGTTAATTTCCATCATATCCTCACGCAGAGCATATTAATCAGCAGTGCATCCCCTGCCAACCAGACCTCATCCATATTCCTGCAGGCTTATTGCAAGGGGAGCCGGTGGTGATAAAGCAGGATCGATATGCAGAGCTGGTAAAAACACGGCAAGTACAACAGTATGGCACAAAAGCAAAGACTACAGAGGACAGGAGAGTGAGAAAAAGATGCCTGGTAAGCTGAGTTTAAAAATCATCATCCACAGCATATTAACAAGAGAAGAGGAAGTGAGGCTTCCTCATCTGCTGTTACATTTAAAGGAAGCGTGAAATGTACATGTGATACACTGTAGGCTAAGGGAAGGTACAGATTCCATTCTATTCATAGTGTAGCATGTTTGCTCAACTTCTTTGCCAGCTTTTTTGGACGTACAAATATTAATTTTCATGGAAGCTATAAAAAGTAACTAAGCAAAACCCTGCAACTTTAAATACCAGAAGGTGTTTTGAAAAATACAGCAAAAGTGAGTTAACTCTTGAGGTACTGTATATTTCTTTTTATATCAACAAAGAGCAAAAACCGTTCATAGGTGCAAAGAATTTTTGACTGCAACAGTCTAGCCTTACTATAACTTGGGACACACTACCTTCAAACCTTTTTGACAGGTAAACCTGGGAAGGCATCAAAGATTTTCTCTCTTTGGCATATCTCACAACTGCCACAGAGAATTGAGTGACAACTTTATTTCTCATCTGTTACATAAATCAAGGAAATACTGTGAACGTCAGCTCTACAAACTAAGAAATTCCCTGTGCTTTCTAAGCTTCGAAGGATTTCTTTAACAAAGTTTCACACAGGAGCGAGAGAAAAAGTAATTTCTTTGACAGCCAGACATTATGTGATAGAGGAGACTTTTCACTGCATTAAAGAATGGGGCTCCAAACAACAAAGAGAAGGTAGCTGTTTAAAAGGCCAATTTTCCAGTCCACATTGTCATTGTCACACTCTTAACTCCAAAGGCAGACATGCACTCTGGCATCAAAGGCCATTGATTTTCTAATCAAGAGCAAATGATGATTAAGGCATATCTGCCCCCTTATCTTTCCTTTTAAAATCCTCCTTTCTGGATTCAATTTGACTTTGGCTGTTTTGCTGCTGAGGGGAATCAGAACAGTCAAAGACAGAGACACCTTGTAGAGACAACGGGCTGTGTCATGAATGATTAAGGCTAGTGGAACAGAAAATGATCACCCATCCTGCCTCTCTCTAGGTCAGTGAAGGCTTGCATTGTTACCATGCCTTTTTATCAATAGACATGGAAGCTGATAATGTTGATCAATAAGCTTCTCATTCGAAGTGAAAGTTTATTGCAATTGATCGGTTAACGTAGTGCCGGTGGCATGAGGCACAGCTATTCCTCCTTCCTGACTGAAGCAGCTTTACAAAAAATGTAAACATGGCGCTAAGCTAGTTCACCCACCAGTGTTGTATACCCTCCCACCTCAAAGCTCTCTTAAATTCCCAAGCTGGGTAGCAATAAACAATGTTAAAAAGGTTGGGCAATGAAACCCCCATCTCTTTTACCTTGATAACATTAAGAAGTAATACCACAAAGCAGAGCTGACTCACCCTAAGGGTGCACATGCTCATTTCTTAGCAGACTTCAATTATGCCAACTTTCTCCAGCGGTCGGTCTTCCTATGTATATGTTTAGCCTTTGTAATTTACCTGCCTGAGGATGAGGGATTAACTTCCACCCTTCTCTCTAAGCTTGGTTTGGACTTGAGGTTTAACTGTCCTTCAGGACCAGCCTGAAGCTCAGCTTAACAATGATGCCCAAACCCCTCATCTATCTTGCAGTCTCTCTTTCAGTCACCCTCTATTTCCTCATTCCAGCTCAGGCCATAAACATTTCGCTGGGGGGGATAAGAATCAAAGACAGATGGACATCATCCATCTATGACCTTCAGGCAATGCCAATTCAACATGAAATGCAATGTATAGTATAGACAGACAGACAGAAAGATACACATTAGAAAACATTCAGGTCCCAATATCTTTGATGAATAGGGGTCATTGTGTTACAGCTGTTTATGCTAATTACTCCAGTTTAATGAGTTATTACTCCAGGTGTAATTCTCTCACACAGCCAAATAAGAAGAAGCAAGGGCACTAATTTCCAGATTCATCATTTCCATCTAACAACTTTCAAGTGTTCATGAGAGCCACCAGCACAACCTTATTGTAACTGGAGGGTCATTCATGGTGCATTTCATTCTCTCATGTATTCATCCAGTCTACTATATCAGTCTCCTACTCTGTGATGTCACTTTCTTTGAAGTGATTGTGAGTAGGGCATCATGACAGAGATGAGAGAATTGTGGGACATCTTTTGTTGCACAGCAAGGGCTGACTTGTGAAAGAGGAACTAGCAGGCCTCTGTTGGGTGCACAAAATCTTCTGCAGACAGATGGGACAACAGAGAGAACTAGTTTTGTTCGCTACGTATTTTCTTCTCTTATTGATGCCAACATATGCTCACTGAGTTTTCCCCTCAAAAGAGCCTAGACACAGGAAGATCTCACTGAGATTTTGTGTTCCATATTTTAATGTTGAGACCATTAACTGGCAGGAAGACACAGGATGTACATCCTTTCCAAGCCTGTGGATTAATATGAATACACAAATCACTAATTTTACAAGTATTCCACAACTTATCAACCATCAGCAAAGCTAACTCATGACTTTTAAGTTCTGTCAAACAAGTCAAACTTGAATTTAGCTCAGTGAAATGATTGCAAAAGTACGTCAGGCTGCTCATTTTGGTTTTTAGCTGGAGAAAGGCAGCAAGAGATACTGTATGTAGCTCTGCCTTTTCCATCATCAGATTGCTGAACTATTACCAGTCCCCCATGATTACCTCTAGCTCTCCTTATCAGCTGAACACAACGTACCCATGTAACCTGCTATTCGCTGTGGCTAAATTTGTGTTTTCTTATGTAGAGGTTTCTGTAGATTTTAACCTTAATCCTATCAGCTAATGTGAAGGCACTGATCCGCGTCTGTCTTGAAGGTTATCTGTGTATGTTTCACACCCACAGGCATTCATTATTTACATAGCTGCTCCCCCGAGGCACCAGCCACCACAGGAGGTGTAGATGGGAAATCTACCTCCCAATCTGCCAGCGACACATCCATATCTATACTGCATGGCTCACTGACTTAGGAGGATGCAGTGTCAGGATTATCATCCGTTCCCTGGAAACTTCATCATCATCGGCACAAGCAGCTGTGGCTGTGGCATCAGGCAGGCGTGTTTGTCTTTTAAATCAAGGGTTCCCCAACACTGGAGCCTTAAGGGAGCAATTTTTGGGGAACAACTAGGAAACAAATCAGAATGTAACAATGCCAACACTAACAGGACTCATTAAGGGCAGTCTAGAGGATTGCTACCTATAGAAAGGGGGCTGTCCTCACAAGGAAAACAAGAGAATCACTCATTTCAGCAAATCCCCAAAAACTACATATAAGTGACAAAGCCATCTAGCAGCCATAGGAATTATTCTTGTCAGTCAAAAGCAAAGAAGGAAGTAGTAGGAGACATTGTCCTAGAGCCACTAAGTCCGCAGAAGGAGGAGGTCTTGGGTGGCTGTATGGGACAACAAAAGTTGGACTGTAACCTGGGCTGTTCATTACCCATTTCCTACCACCAGTCAGCATTAGTTTCTTTTCACCTTCCCTCAGTTCCCTAACATTAACCAAATGATTATTATTGTAACCATGATGACGAAGATAACAAAGTATTAATTTTAATGCAAACCATGATATTTCCGTAAACCTGACACAGATCATAAATCTGACACATTTTTCTAACAGTGATTTGTAACTTTTTTGGAAGGCTCTGAAAAATTATGTTGGTGACAGTGGCATCAGTTCATAAATGTGCCGTGTTTTATGTGTCATTCTAGAGGGCATGGAAAAAGAAGGACTTGTCGATAGTAAAAAAAAGCAAGACTTCATTAATAGTAATAAATAATTAAAAAAAATAAAGAATGTTGCTTAAGCTCTAAATTTAACTCAGATTTGGGGATGTCTTGGATGTCAAACGGCTATTTAACTCCAGGAGGGAGATACAGACAGAAGTGCAATATATGCTAATAATGCTTGTTTGGTTAATGTCTAAATCAGTCATTCATCTTGCATCCACACAGCCATGTGGAGTATGATAAATGTAACAGCGGTCGGATGCAGCAATTTCACAGCCTTATCCCATAACCCCCTGGATAATTAATTCTAATGATACTTTTTATCTGCGACACCCATCACGATAAACATCAATGCACAAACCTACTCATATGAATGTGCTATTGAGCGTAACACTGACCTTTCCAGACTCCCTGGACCTCTGAAGACGTGTGTGAAAAACACCCTGTACACTCACGCCAGCCCTTTAGTGTGCAGGGCTGATTTGATATAAGCGCGACAGGGGTATTTATAGAGCAGCAAAGAGCCTCGCTCTCTACTCCTTTCTACACCA
The DNA here is from genome assembly GCF_021292245.1 of Micropterus dolomieu. Classification (NCBI taxonomy): domain Eukaryota; kingdom Metazoa; phylum Chordata; class Actinopteri; order Centrarchiformes; family Centrarchidae; genus Micropterus; species Micropterus dolomieu. The sequence continues at coordinate 9,537,232 of NC_060157.1, forward strand.
TGAGGCCATTCCAGCCCAGACACTATTGGCAGCCCTGCTCACTCACTGGAAAAGCCATCATGTCAGCACACTAGCAGCAGATAGCATGTTGTGCTAACAAGTTTGGAAGTCAACTAGCAGAATGTAGTTCATTATGCAGTGACAATATACATCCCTTCTTTGATGCCTTAGTGCACAGCACCAAGACAATCTGTATTAAAATGTCAGTGTTTTTTTTAATAAAGACATTAGCTTTTGCCACAGTCTGATATCTTAAGCTTCCATCAGCATACTTGTGATTATTGGCTTATACATGGTGATGCAATCTTGAAAAACACTGAAGAAGTGGTGCAGAAATGTTAATGTGTATGCAGATTTAAATCACATAATTTCAGACGTATCTGTGAAGGCATTATGATATGAACTGTGCAAACATGTATTATGGAACTCGAACTAACCTAGTTGGACTGGCTAAATGGTTAGAACCTTGGTATAACATAACAGTGTGGAATATTTAACTGTGGCTCTCCAAAGAAGGGTGATGTTGGTAGGGTCATTTATTACATTACTTTTTAAAACTTCATAAAATATCTAGCAAGCCTAAAGGAAAAACAGAAAGTACTAAATAAATAAATGCAAATTATTAAATTAATCTTGATAATAATTCAGTAAACAATTAATTAGTTTTTAGTCAGAAGGTAATCTAGGGCCATTTGAGCATTCTAGACCATTAGTAATGCGGCCACACCTATCCAAATGCACCATGTTTTTTGTAACGAGCATTGGTTCAAAAAGCCAAGGACACCAGGAAACCAGTCTTCCTATCCATGGATCTGGCCATTAATATCAGCACATCATCAACCACACAAGCAGGGAAAGTGAAATAAATCAAATAAATAAGTTAGAACACGCCTGAGCAGATGTTTACATAAACATTATGTACAAATACATAATGTATTGCCCAGTGCCCTCACAGCTACAACAGAATTCTCCATTAGGTTTCCAGGTGTTCCTTTATAGTACAGCGATAGACTGCTTTGATCAGCCTATCAGAACAATTCCCTCTTTCATCCTGGGGAATATGATTTGGTTAAAGGGAGATTTTGGATCAAGGTTCAGCTGCAGCCTGGGCACGTCCCTTCCAGTTGTTTAGTATTCATGCTGAGTATGGTAATCTGGTGTTGCTGTACTAAAAGTCATCAGCAACCTCAATTTCTTATTAATACAGAGTGCAAATATCCAAGAAGAGGGAGTTTAGCCTGAGCAAAACATAAGAGTGAAGTGTACAGAAAAAGAGGCAAAGAAATAATACAGGGAGATACTGAAAAAGTTCAACTTGATGTTGTCCTCTAATTTACAATTTAGAATTCAAGGTATTGATTTATTATTATTTAAGAATTTGATGCTTTTCTCCCCTTTGTTGAAGGCATGTCTAATGATATTTCACAAAATCTGAGAGAGGTTTGACAAATGAACGACTGCAGGGATAACCTCAAACATTACTCCTACCTTCAAAATATATTCAGCATTTCTAAAAACTGTCAGATACTAAAATAGAATATAATGTTGTTTTATTTATTATTCAAATACTCGGATTTGAGATCTAAAGCGAGTTATACCTGCCACTGAGAGTCTTAGCAAAAATCTATAGTTTGCTGTTGTAAAAGGGAAAACAATTTTCCTCTGCCGACAACAGTAGTTCATGTTCTTGTGTTGATTCAAGAGGTTCTGACTGGAGGCCCTGTGGCAATACAATTGTAAAGAACGAGGCAGGACAAACATAAATGTACAGTTTAGAAAATCAGTCTAATATAGGACAAACTGCTGTCTGAGAGGGCTTCCTTATCTTCAAGCAGAGTGGGATATATTGTGTCTGTCTAAGAGGAGGAAGTTTGGTTCGGAGATAAGAAAGGACAATCAGAAGCCACGAGATGAAAGGTTTGATTCTGGGTACAAGCTGGTTCAGGTTTTCCAGCCAGTAACTGCACAGGTGTTATATTATCTGTAATGCCTGTATGGCAGAGTCAAACTACAAACATGCCCAGGGAGTGACCTTGCAGTTTAACCTTTAAACTTTTAATAACCTTTAATAAAATGGGGCCTGTGTGTTCATGCTGTTTTTTGTGTTTGTCGTGTGTGTTTAGATGTGAAAAGTTAAACTTCAGTTTTACTACTTGATAGGGTTAATAAAGTTATATTTCCCTCTATTCTTTGCTTTCTGTGGGACACATCAATTTAACTTGGCGGGCCGAACTTGGTCTGGGCGCCACTGAATAACTATTGTCTAAGCTCAAAACCTAAATTATTTAGCCAGCAAGTCCAGTTGATAAATGTTGGCAGTGCAGGTCAATACATTACAGGGATGTGTGGACCAACTCTTTGGTGGGATTTTTTATGCATTGGGGGAGATAAAGGCCATTGATTGTCTCCAATAAGGTCACAATAAGGTCTCTTTCTCCACTGAGAGGGGTCTATCTCTTGTGGCAACAACTTTAGGCTACCATTTGGCAGTACCACGCAATAATGTTAATCAAATCTGTTGGAAGAAACTATGAACTGTCTTACGTCTACCAAGGATACAGAGTGATAATGGGCTGTATTTATATGAAGAGATATCTAACTCTTACATTATTCATGGGGCTGTGGAAAATGCGATGGCAGTGCTAATATAATATTGACCTAACCCCAACACTACAAGAATGGCAATAGAGGCACAAGTTAATACACACACACGCACACATATGCACGCATTGTGGAAGGTCTTACTGGAACATATCATTTCCTCGTATGATCAATTCACATACTATACATGATACTTGGAAACTCAATACAGTAGATAGTCTTCTTAAAGGTCACAGGAGTGACTGGGCACAGAGAGAAACAGAGTTGTGTCCACAAAACACCCTTTACCAGCAGACAGAGCCGTAGGATGAGATTGTTTTGGTCAAGAAATACTCAGGAGTGAGTTTTCTCTCATTATTTACTGTACCGTGAGGGCGGACAAGAATAAATGGAAATAAAACAGTACTTGAATGGATTAAGGATTTATCAACCTTCATTTAATGAAGATGTGTGTGTAGCTGAATTTATTGTAAAGCCCAATCATCTCTCAAAGATAGCAACAAAGTACAGACTTAAAACAGGATCAGATTTGCATTTGAAGATATTTTTCAGTCTGAAGATATGTATAAAGCATCAGAAAAACTGTCACAAGGAATTACAAACATAAACATCAATCACTCCTCAGTAGACAAGCAGAGAAAACTGCCTTCCAATTTGAACGGGACCAATTTGTGGTTAAGGAAAAACGTCTTTCACTAAAATATTGAAGTGATGAAAATGTGTTTGCATCTAAAACAAATGTATTCAGTATAACAGACAAGTGAAAATATTCAGGCAATGCCCGCAAGCTGTGCGTCCATCCATTCAGCCCAAAATCATCCCTGCAACTTTTTTTGCTTCATTTCTGCCCTTAATCATGGGAATCATACTGCAAAATAGATACTAACATTCTGCATACGAGACAAGGTTGCTCAAATATATCTTAGCCTACTTCACCATTCTAAATTTGCAATTAGTCTGTTTGGTGTCGGTGTGTCACGCATCATTGGTTACATATGATATAAACCAAGAGTCCCCATGTGAAAACAGTTGCCGGTATGTCCTATTGAGAAAGTGAACAAGTCATGGGAAAAACACAGCCCAGCTGAAGCATTCATGCCTCCAGTGCTGAGGATGTTTCTAAGCATTTTTATTGTTAGATACCATCAAAGCACTTTCACTCCTTTCTACTTATAGTATATAAACATGACTTTGAAAAATATCCTGCAGTGGGAGAACAGCAGAGCTGTGGGTCCATGTTGCCTCATCAACAGAGATTTCAAAAGGCAGTGCAGAATTTCAATGGTGCTTCAAGGTTCTGTTAAAGGACAGGCTAGGGGAGTGGGGGGAAAGAAAGGGAGGGGAGGAGGACAGGTATTTATGGACTCTCAAAAGACACTGTGTTGACACCTTAACCTTTTAGGCTCAAGCTGGAGAGCAAATGCTGCTGTCAAAAATCAACACCAACCCGCATGAAGGGGTCAAGCAACAATCTTCCATATCTCTGTATGTATGTAAAGTTACACCTATTCTGATCCACAAACCGTCTCCATAAATGGAGGCAGGACATTCAATTATGTCAAAGGGAATTCTACAGTATAAAGAGTAAAGATAAAAGGTGGAAAAAGACAGCTCAAAGTAATGTCATTGGTCAGAGAAGGTACTTAAAGCCACAGCTAAGCGAATCAGAGTGCTGTGTCAGACACATTGGCTATCTGTAATGTACATTCATTCAAATACATTTCAGGTTCAGTGCTTTACAAGCTCTGAAATATAGGGGATTAAACAAGCTGCATATCTTGAAGTACTACACTGGAAATACTTCATGTACAAATCATGACAATGTATTTCATTTTAATTACAAGTTTTATATAATCTTTTTAATGTTGTTTCTAATCATTTCCCATTTTGCTCTCAATGTAACACTAGTAGCAGGAGAAACTATATACTACAAGTTGTACTATTGCTTCCCTTTGTAGTACCTGCTACTGAGGCGTTCACAATCAACTCCCCTGCAGCAATTCCATAAACTTCACCTGCAAGTATTTTTCAAAAAAGCTGCACAGATCACTCACAGAAGATAGAAAAATGTATTAGCACAGAATATATTCAAAGAATAGAGCTGGGCAATAACATAACCACCTCAATCTGCTGTCACTCATCATTTCAGTGTCCACTTTCTTCAAAGTTTAGTATAATTCATTCTGCAAAACTGTTTCATGCTCAACTTTTATTGGATTTATGCTTATTCTGGAAATAATTTCTTTGTAGGATTTGAGAGAAGGCTGCTAACAAGTGAACTTTTAGACATTCAGGTGACTAGAGTGAAACGGAAGAAGAGCACAACATGAGTTCTGACATTTTTGTTCTATGTGCGACCTCAGAGAAGAATCATTGAAAAATAACAAAATAAATCACCTATCACTTTAAACCGTTAGAAGACAAACCTACTGAGAGCTCCCTTAGTCAGCAACTTCATCCATGCTAAAAGGTATTCTAAGAACTTGCTCAGTCCTGGATCCAGGACCTGTGGGATGGATCATTAAGTTCATGTCAGCTTTATTTTTCAAATTCAGCCAGTTTTATTGATGTGTAAACATCTCGAAGAGAAAATGGGACTTCACATACTGCCCAGATGAACAAAGGGTCCAAGGACATCCAGTCAAAAGGACATCCGAATCCTGCTGGACCAGGATCTAGGAGCTGCCTGAATGGGCAGCTTTCATAAGCAAAAACAAAGAACTCATGGAGAACAACCTTTGATGCTTTAAGGCACTGAAACACAAATATACTGTATATTACCCAAAAGGTCAGGGCAACCTATGCTGGAGTAATGTTACAAAGTAAGATATATTTTTTATCATACTATTGATAAAAAAGGCAAACTCTTATATTCCCCAGGTTCAAATAAAATGTTGTATTTGTAGGTCTGCAGGTGCAGACAAATATATTATAAAGATACTGTTTTAAAATCTTAAGGTTATTGATTTTGTATTTCATGGCATTATACAACAATTTAAACAGCACTTTAAAACAGCAGGAACCAAAGCTGTTGGCTAATCTCTATAAATCTATAGATGTGATACAGAATCCGTAGGCAAGGGACAAGATTTTGGAAGTATGCCCTACCCACTTGTATTCTTCCAACACAGTAGGGGTGGAAATCTCTAGGCACCTCACGATTCAATTTGATTACGATTCAGAGGCCTGCGATGCGATTATAAAAAGATTATCGATGCATCTTGATGCATGTTTTTTTCTATGTGATATCTGGATTACTAAGCATTTCATTTGCACATTAAAATCTAAAAGAAACATCTCCTCCTTAGCTTAAAGGGACTAGCTTGATTCCCCAATTTAATTTACTAACTACTACCCCTCCTGGTCACCACCTTCTTTTCTTTAACAACCACTTTTTAGACTCTTCTGAAAACTAAAACACAATTTAACTAGTATCAGGATGTAGAGTATGTGTACAAGACTGAGCTGTACACCAGTTCAACTTGTACCTGATGTTCTCAACCTTGGACAAGTAAGTAGTAATGCCAAACAGCTAACATTAACGTTTGTTAAAAGTACTTTACTGATTGAGCTGACGTAACATATAAGGCATAACACGTGCTGTACAGGGGAGGTGTTAGATAGCGTTAACAGTCTTCACTTTCCAGCTAGTGGGGAAACAACACACTTTTATTAACGGTCGCACTTTGACCTACACTGGACATTTACTGCCAGACTCACTTACTGCTAATATCTCTAATAACTCCACCATCTTTCACCGTTACTTTCTGTCTCTTGCACGCTCTCATTTGCTCGCCCACTCATTTGCTACGTACACACAGGACACACACGGAGCCAGCCAAGCGATGAGTGTAGCCGTGCTCACACAGTGTGACAGTGAAAATCATTAGTTGTGCATTGATATTAATGATCATGTTAAATTTTAGTAGGATGGTAGTAGGTTATTCATTCTGCAGCGGTGGTGTGCCGAACACAGTGGAACACCACAGACTGTCCGGGCGCTGCACTTATGCACTTCAGAGAGTTCCGCCTTTTGCGTTCCATCAACATTTCCTTATTAATTAACATTTAAATAATCGATTTTTGACATTTGTTAATCTATTCAGAATCTTTCACGTCTGCATCGCGATGCATTTAAGAATCGATTTTTTTCTCCCACCCCTATTACACAGCTGTTTATGTTTCAGCTAATGATTTCTGGCTGTGTTTCTAGCTACATATTTAATTGGTGATTATTAGCACCGGTTTGTCTCGCATCCCCTCCTCTAAGAGGAAGGGATGCGAGACAGATTCCTACTTTTGTAATTCAAGACTGGGCTCATAAGCATCTCTGATTTTATGTGAACACCTTGTTAGTTAGTCACCCTTGCATCTTGATGAAATAGCCAGGTTTTACATGAGACAAAATGACAGCCCAGTCAGCTGTGTATCCACAGTTGAGTCAACCTGCCAAATGTTCAGGTTCCTCATCTGCAAATCTTATAAATGCTTAACACATGCAGTACAAGAGCTAAAAATACAAAAATATAAGAGGGACAGTGTGTGGCTCCATTAAACACACAAACCAAAAACTGCAACTATCAGCTAAACAGCCTGTTTGGTTTAGCAAAAAATGGTTATCAAAGACCTTAAAGGATGGATAAATACAAGAAAATGCTTGCATTATAGGGCCATCCCTGCTGCTTACAAACAAGGTCAATGATAGCCCTAGTTCTAGTTCCCCGCCTTTGACAATGAGAGAGGGTTTAATCAGATGAAGGCCTAATGCAGCAGGGCTATAGAGGCACTGCCATGCCTGGAGCTGTCCATCAGATAGAAAAGGGCATCTTGGGCTGGGATCCAAACAGGCCCACAGAGAATCCCAGCCTGCTGTTGTTGCTGGCTCCTCATTCTCAAGGACCTTTAGAGATCAAAGACCAACTCACAACAAGAGAGACAGCAAGAGAGAGACGGAGATAGAGAGAGATGGAAAATGAGTAGAGTAAGCAGGAAGGATGCCATGAATCAGAAGAACCCATGTGGCCTTGCAGTGATTACCCAAACGCCAAGCCTCCTACTGGGTCCAAAGAACAGTCAAAGGGATTTCCTGGAGAACGTCTATGAAACATCCACTCTGAGTCAGAGCAGCCTCTTCCATCCGGTGCCAGATGAATTATCTTCCGACCTCAACTCCATGCTAACATGTCATATTTTGTAGTGTGGAAATGATGTGTTCCTTTGATACGCCAAAAAAAGATCCTCTTTCCTCTACGGAATAGTTGAAGTAGCTCTCTCCGTGCTTTCACTCTCTTAACAAAAATAAAAAGATACATGGTGTTCTTCTGCCGGCCAATGCTGTTGTTTAACCTTGGTGAAATACAAAATGGGACAAGCAGTAGAGCTGAACAAATACTGGGCAACATGAAGCGTTATGAAACAACTTAGAACATCTAAAAATGGACAACAAAAATCTAACTGAAAGGGCAGGCCTCCCAAATATGAACTCAGCCCAGTAAAGGCACAGTTTGTATTGGCGATTTCCACAAGGAGTTCAACAGAGATGTTGTTTGTTCAGATGGATGTACTCTATCAGAACTATACTGTAGAGGAGATGTAGTGTGCTTTAAATCATAAAATCCAATCTGGTCAGTAACCACAGAGAATGGACTAAATACAAGGGACATCATTCAATACAGCAGAATACAGTCAAAAGTATGCATTGAAATCTTACAATATTCAAAATGTTTTACTACAATTAGAGCTAACTAAGGGAAGTCTGACAATCATTTTACATTACTGTTCTACACAATAGTCTCTCTCAGGAGCTAATCATGTTTTTGAACTGATTTTTAAAATTCAGTGACATCAAGCATTAAGGCTAGCATTTGCTAACTGGAGTTTGATCACTCAATCAATAATTAATGCATTAGCCTACATGAAATCCAAAGCATTTCTTTTCTTAACATATACATATGGTTAATAATTAGCTAGTTCTGCCATAAGCTTAGATAAATATTTTATCAGTAAGAAGTTATGCAGAGAGCTTGCTTTTATATATGTGGCAAACAAAAAGATTATGCTATTATATTTTATAATGTATTATTATACATTGTTGTGGAAAACTTAACAGCTGCCTGGATTATATTCAGAGGGAATATTTTCTTGAGTGAATGATGCGCTACATTTATCACACCTGGGTCATATGTGGCCGGGATGGAAAGTTGGTGTACCGAGGGCAGGTCTTTGACACTAGGAACACTTTAACAGCTCAGACAACATACAGTACTTAACATTGTTTTATCCCCTTATTGACTTCCATTTATTTTATGAGAATTCCTTATAAACCGTGCTTTGAACTGATAGTCTTCAGAAGTCTCAATGTAACATAAAACACATATTTTGTCCATGAATTTGCACATTTCCTTTTTTGGTGTATGACAGTGCCCATGGTCATGTTCATACTCTGTCACCTTCATCAAATGTTCAAGCCCAGTTTGTTGCAAAAGGAAGGGTCACCACTTCAATACCTGGTTCAGACAATGGTTAAGTGATTAGTAGATGAGTCAGGAGATATACTGTAAATAGAGTCACTTTTCTGGATATTTCTATTGTAAAAACACTACAATTCCCACTAATCTATTGTGTCTATGACACTTTACATTATTTATATTGTTGCCTCCATATACTGTAGTCTGGTGTAGGGGTATGAAACTTTTATCCCTACAAAGGCTACTTTACCTGAGATACACTGGAGAACATGAAACTGTCAGCCTGAAAAACTTGATTGTACAGGCAGCAGTCCCAAAGCATTAAGCACACTCACTGAACAATATAGCACTGATCATGAACAATACGTTATCTGAAGTAATATGCATAATTCAGAATAGAGTAATTTTATAGCTTACCAGTTGCAGCGGCCTTCTTGTAAGCTGCAATCTCCTGACACCCTTTCCTTTTTTTTGTATTCCACAGGGTACAACCGACAAGAGTGAAGCTGGCATTAATTTTGTTTGCAATCTCTTTCCATGCATCTTTTTTGTCTACTCTTGTCAATGTGGTACTAAATTTCCCTTTTATTATATGTTTTCTCTGATGTACCTCCACATTGAGCATGGGAATTTCCTCCAAGCTCCAATTTGGTTTTCTTTTTGTTTCCACTTTGGCCAATTTCCTAAAATGTCTTCGCTGTTTAAATGATTATAGCTTGTTGTTAATTTCATATCTCTTAATTGCTGCTGGAGATAAAAAAAATAATATATAATATAGGCTTTTTCAGAATATCATATTATCTGAGGAATTTAGGGAACTTTTAATAATGAACAAAGTTGTTAGTGCAGCAGAGGTAGGCTAAATAGCTCTCCTAAATCCTAAGGGAATGTAAGATACTTCAACTCAGTATCACACCAACTGGCCAGTCCATGTGTGACACTGACACACCTAGGCATGTTTTCAACATGACCTTCATGGTCAAGTTAACAATAGTAAATATGCAATGCCCGTTTAGACTTTCAAAATAAAGCTTGCTGAGAAACATTTCAGTTGCAACATGAACATGGAATAACTAACGTTACATGACATTACAATCCAACTACATAGTTTTTTTTACCAGGGGAGTAAAATGTGAAGTTTAGCTGTCTGATCTGAGCTTCTGTGCTGTAAGTTACATTACCATGGCGCTGTGAATAAGACATATGACTTTGGTGTGAGAGACCCGGGTTCAACTCCCCACTGTTACACGTCCACCAATGTGTCCCTGAGCAACACACTTAACCCCTTGTTGCTCCAGAGGCGTGCGACCTTTGACGTAAATCGCTGTGGATAAAAGCGTCAGCTAAATGTAATGTAAATGTTATTGCCAATTAATCAGCTGATTGTCTCACGAACATAACTGACACATTTATGTCAACAGCAAAGCCAAAACACACACTGGAGAATAATGTTAATGAAATTACAATCCAATTATATATTTCACAACATTGACAGGGAAAACACGTCACTTCTATGGTGATTATGACCAGCTTCTAACTACAGCAATCAAACAACAGTTTGCATTTGCATCGCTAAAGTTACGCTAACTTAATTACTTGTCCAGCAGAAAACAGGAATCTTCAGCGCCACTTTAAAAAAGTTTGTCCCACATCAGAGCCTTCCATCTGGGAAAATCCACAATGATTATATCCTTTATTTCTGCTGTCATCTGTCTGTATCTGTCCCGACATGTCTGGCTTCATCATGTTATTGCTTCTTTGACGACGAAGATCCACACTCTGTCGGCTCGTGCTAAAGAATAGGTGTAGTCCTCCATTTGTCCAAATTTCACTTCTGTTCTTACGTCTAATATACCAGATGACTACTCAGATACTGTATATTATTATTATTATTTCCTCTTCTTCTTCTTCGTATGCCTTCAATATAGTGACGAGCATCTACACTGCCGGAATTATACAAGCAGAAAAAGAACAACCTAGTGATGAAACACGCTGTGTGGAGCTGTTTGTCCGTTTTCAGCTACTGTAGAAACATTGCGACGAAACAGGCACTGAAAACTTCAGTGGTGTAGTTTGGTGCATTTTTGTAAGAAATATTACACACTGAACCTTTAAAGACAAAACGTGTGTCAAAATACTATTTTTAATTAAATATTGTTGCACTGTACAGATATCCTGGGCTACACATAAATATTCTACAGGCTTAAGAATAATTATAAGAATAATTATAAGAATATAATACATATTTGTTTCATACCAAATCCTCTCAAAAAAAAGTTTCAAAAAACACATGATTTAAACTTTCCAGGAGTCTACTTGGATTACAGAGTAGATCATGGAATTAAAATGCGCACTTCTGCTATTCAATCCCACTGATGGCAGGCAAAACAGAGGTATACACTCATATGATCATCTGCTGTATATGTTGTATATGGAACAATATAACAGTTTATTGAAGCATAGGCGCACACATCAAATGCAGCACTCATTTTCCTTTATCTAGTAAATAAAGTTAAATTCCATTACAAAATGGATCCGCATAGAAATATCCTGACCCAGCAATTCAGAAAAAAAAAGTAGAAATCTTTCCGTCAGTACCTGAATAGCTTTGCAGCTCAGTGAACACATGAGGGAAAAGGGGAAGAGACAGAAGATAACAGCAAAGGAGGGAAACCAGAGGAAGAGAGAGTTGGAAAGAAATCGAAGACACAAGCTGGGTTCAATTTAGAGGCTTCCCACAGGAGGTGGAGTGACCTGTATCTGCTACAATAGAGGTCATGCAATTTTTAGTGGATACCCCTGTCTTCAGAGGATACTGAGGACCCCTGCCTTGATGTGCACATCCAGAGGAAAAAGCAAAGGGTCCCTGTAGCACGCAGAACCCCCTGAATGACCTGACTGGTGGCTTCCTATTACAACTGCCTCACTACACCGTAGCCTCACAATTGACACTTCACAGTAAGCTACAACACTAGCAATCAGCAAAGCTATCAAGCTCACAGGAAGTTAGTATGAAGTCAGCCATCCAAAGAAACTCTCCCAATTCCTTTTCTTCCTGTCTTCTACTTTCACCAGCCAAATGATGAAAAAAGCACCATGAAATGTATCTAGTAAACTGTAATTGAGTGGAAACTACAGTAAGATTAAAGTATATGATCACTTCACACAGACTCAACACATGGTCATAAATTAGCCTGGGTGCTCCTTTAAAAACATAGTGAAAAGTTGTCACCTCAATACTGTGGCTGAATAACTGTGCTCTCTGAGCAGCAAGAATAAATTGTGCAGGCATTATGCCATCTAAACCTCAACTATGTAGTTCAATGAGAAGGGTTTTTCCTGCATAGAGAATTACGAGGCAGTCTCTGTCAAATTTCGTCCGGCCTCCAGCTCTCAACAGATCTCTGACGGGTGGTATAGTAAACACTATTTTCTAACAAGCGTTGCACTTTGTGGATTTCTGTCATTTGTAACTGCAATTGCGGCAATACGATGATGTGGTGACACTGTGTCGTAGGCAGCACAGTGCACTGGGAGAGAGGAAGAAAAAAAGCCATCTGTTTGGCTGGACCACAGCACGGGGGCGCAACAGTGTTTCCGCTGGTTACATCTATGCCACACAGCAGAAGAAAAGAAAAGAAAACTGCTTTTGCCTGCCGTTCACTGTTTTAATAGAGTTTCATATCACCAGCAGAAATTTAAAATTGCTGTTGCAAATGGCAGTCAGCGTTTGTGAACACTGCCCTTTGCGCCTTTGCATGTGTGACTGAATGCCATCCTGTACGTCCTGTGTTCCTGATTAGGAAAGAATATAAATAAAATCTGAATCTTGGTTAAAATAATTCCCCACAGGACGCCCTGTACCTATTCTAATCTAATCATCAATTGTTTGAATCTAACCCAGAATATAAAAAAAGTAATTCGACAACAACAAAGAAACAAGCAAACAGATAAACAAACAAACAAACAAACAGACAGACACACAGACAGATGGACAAACATGACCTTTCATTTCCACTGATTGCCCCAGAGAAGATAATGAACATTTCTGTAAACATTTGCAATTGGTGGAAGTCATTTTAATTACTCTCCACAGAGAAAGCCATGCATGGCAAGGAGCTCAATTGAAGACAAACATTTAATCAAGCATGACCTTGGGTTCGATTAGGTAAATTCACTGAGCACTGACATCCATGACAGTTCAGGTTAGGCAGCATAATGACAAGAATGTATCAGAATAGGCAATGAAAAGTAAAATACCTGTAATTTGACCAGGGTAGCCAGATATCTCTAATACCAGTCATACTAATCGATAGGAGAAAGCTTTAATCCAGCCAGTGTTGCTTCACAGTGTTGTGAATAAATGCAGGCAGTCACTACAACTTGAGGACTATCTATTTAATAACACACATATCAAATGGAAGAGATTGCACCGGGTTTCCTGTAGTGTTTTTGTAGTGCTGGTGCTCCCTGCCTCACATAAAATAAAGAGCACCTCGTCTAATCAGCTAATAAGAGAAGAATTTGTTTTAGTTTTATAAAATATAATATTAGCAGCAAAGGCCATGTATTTAATGAGTGAGGCAACTGTTAAACTGTCATCTAGTAACTACATTAATAACAGGATTAGCTGCATCATAATCAGTCTAATTCAGCTCAGCATTGTACATTCAATTTGCAGTGTTTCATCAGAGCAGCACTTTGCTGTTTAGCTTAAAGTTCTTACTGACCAGCAGGATTTTTATCATCATTCAGTCTGGTCAGAAAGAGTGGGGGGCAGTGCTTACCACTTCCAATAACCGCTAATTTCTTGGGTGAAACTCTGTTGCAAGTCAGTTTGAGAAGATATGCTCAGAGGAGAACAAGAAGTGAACTGGAAACACAACATTTTGGACCATTTCGAAGGTGACGCTGTAATAGGTCATGAACAATGCACAAAAACAAATGTGAAGCTTTGGACTGGTAACAAACATGTCAAATTACATTTTATTTAGTTTTGGAGTATAGTGCTGGACTGGAATTCAAATAGACAACAGATGTCATGGGAAATTCAATTAATAGTCAAGAATGACCCTTTCATTGGGAAAGATCTGTGTTACATACACGGGATATGCAGAGCTGTTTTTGTGTTACGCTTTTATACTAAAACAAAATACTCTAAAAGAGTCATTACTATTTTCAAAGAACAGTTATTCATTTACTCCTATTAAATGACCTCCTATTCCTTTCCTCCTATGTATAGTTGTGTTAAATCATAACAGCAGGATAATACAGTGGCACGGACTGGGTTAACACAAATTATGTTTTAGTCAGTGATAAGGAGTAAATGATTACACCACACTGCATCCAATTGTGCCTGTCATTATAGCACCTATCTTATAGTGTTACTGATCTGGTCTTATCCGATCTCCTTTAATTTTATTTGTTGAGGCTGTTGATCGCTGCTTCCCTGCCTATTACACACATGGTGAGTCCACTAAGTGTTCCTACTGGTGCTCCTGCTCTGTCCTGAAAGGCGGCATATTGCATGTAGGTGCCATGCTGTGCCGCTGCTGGCGGTGGCGTGAGGCAGAGAGGATTATTCCTGACGACAGGGGCATTAAATGTGTAGCAGGCCGGTGGAGGCCTGAGCTGATGCTCTCTTGTCTGTTTTGGTTCAGCACCAGTTCAGAAGCAGTCCCTTCTAAGCTGAGTGGGAGCTCACAGTACTCAGAGCGTTGTGCCGTTCATTAAAGGCTGAGGGTGTCACACCAGCTTAGGCCCAGTGTCCTCCCTCAACCAAGGCTTCATGCTGTACTCCTCTGCCTCTGCTTTTTAAGACTGAGTGACTAGGAATATAGTCACTAGTCCAAATTTTCTTTGTTTGTCGATCCTTTGTGTCACACATTTGAGCCACTTGTTAAGTCAGCAAGGTTTATGTCGACAAGGAGGCTAACACCGAGGTGTCTAATCCAGCATGTTGGAAAAATTGCTCGCTCTTGTCCTCAGGACTCAAGTTGCAAGTTATAAATGAGTCATTCAAACTCTATGTCCATAATAGCTGCTACAGAACATAGTTAAGGTGCAATGAAAACCAGAAAAGTCAAACCTAAATAATATCAGCTCCTTTCTTTGACTGGTAGTTTCCCAATGGATGATACACTTCCTTTGAATCCTACAATAATACACAGCCTGAATCAGACCTCTAAAGTGAACCAAAGTGCAAGAAGTCCATCTTGAAAATAGCACTGGTAAAATTGCAATTCTCCAGCACATCTCAAGTCCTGCAACCTTCATGCCAGCGTAACCAAACATCAGGCTGACTCTGTTTGATCTTGAAAGGGATATAAGCCTAAAGCCGTTCCTGCGTGAGATGTCCTTCTTTAAAAAGATTCTAATCTCAACCGAAATGTCTAGCAAGATAGAGGTCATCGTGCCAGAGCACAGAGCAGACAATAGCACTTGGCTACAGACCTGAGAGGAATTCTGTGAGGATTTGTTCCTACGTGTCTCACCTGACAGACATGGGGACATCAATGGCTGAAAGGGCAGTTGCACAAACAAGGTAAATATAGACTATGTGAAAGTATTTATATTTTGCTGTGTACACTTACCCACTATAAAGGTGGCTATCATCTTGTCTCATTTTAATAGATGAGAAATCACAAAAATGTCACTGATTATTTCCACAAAAAATGCTTTCTTCCAATCATCGCCTCCTTTTGTGTCATTTCTTAATAATAACTTGTTTTTTCTCTGTAAATTCTCAGGCACTGCCAGGTACTTCTCCCCCATTGATAATTTGAAGGCTGATAGCATATCCGTACCTTGCACGCTGCTCATGATTCAATGGCAAGAGCACCATTCCACCTTCTAAACTCCCATCCCCTCCCTTGAATTTTGATTCGATTGGTTTATCTAATTTTCCAGTAAATGCTTGAAATGTATTCCTGCACACCTTCTTCTCATGAAACTACACAAGGGAATCATGAGAATGAGATAGAAATGAATAGTGCTGCATTAGCTTCCCTTCACCTTACCGGCAATACTCATTCTATTTCCAGATTAAAGTTTCCAAGTCGCAAGTTGTATCCACAATCATTTCAGTCAAAAGTAAAATGAAGTGTGTACCTCTTCATGAATGAAACTGCTACAGAATCATCCCAGATTTGAACAAGGTGCAAATAATGTTCAACTGCAAAACATGAGCAGCATGGGAAAGGAACCATGGACACTTTATGAATATTCCTTCATACAGCGATTTTCCCGAATGCAAAGAATGCCTACTTGGACCTCCACTGGATATGTGAATGGACACAAATAAAGAATAGATATATAGTAACCTCACAATAATGAAGAGAGATAGTTGTGTTAAAGAGGTGGTATTATGCTCATTTTCAGGTTCAAAATCCTATTCAGGGAACAGGTTTACATGGTTTAATTTTCAAAAAACACCATATTTTTTATCATACTGCACATTGCAGCTCCTCTTTTCACCCTGTGATGAAGGCTTTGTTTTAGCTATGGAGTGATACATCTTGTCTCTAAATGATCTTTGTTGCACATGCGCAGTTCCTAATTAAGGACTACTAGCCAATCAGAAGCAGAGAAAGACGGGTCAGCAAAAAGACGGTGTACAGCTTCGATTCAGCTGTAGGCTACATGTTGCCGACCAGGTTGGCAATTTGGACAGGAGCAAGAGTTTCAGAGTGGTGAGTTATTAATCTGTAACAAAAGTATCTTTCATCCATAAAGTTTTAACTGAACTCTGTCTCTACATCACAGTAACAACTTTATGTCCATTGACTGCTTAGAGGGTAACTAGTGTTTGGAAGGGAGAGGAGAGGTGTGCTGCAGCTCAGTGTTTTTCCACCGGTGTTTTGAGGGCATGTCGAACTAGTCGCTCAGCGAGCATTATGACACGTATTTTCATTGTGACATCACAAGAAAGGGAAGTAAAGGCTGGACTACAAACGAGCTGTTTTCAGGCAGTTCAGAGCAGAGTTTTCTGTGGGAGATGGGAACTCCCTTTGGGGACCTTGGGCTTTTTCACTTTGCAAACCTATTACATGCACAAAAAAGATATATAACTCAACAAAGGAGAGGGAAAAAGCCAAAAACCATAATACCACCTCTTTAAGTTAAGTTGTGTTATTATAAATCAATCAGTTCCCAGGAAAACAAACAGGCATTATATTGATTATTTCGTGATCAATCATTTGGTCTATAAAACACTGCAAATGCCAACCACAATTACGAAGAGCCCAACTTGACTTCATCAGATGTCTTGTTTTGTCAGACCAACAGTCCAGAACCCAGATATATCCAGTTTACTATAATGTAAGACTTAAAAAAGCAGCAAATCCTCACACTTGAGAAGCTGGAACCAGAGAACATTTAGAATATCTGCTTGAAAATGACTTATCAAAGTAGTAGCAGATCAATTTTCTGTTGTTCAACTAATAGATTCATCAACAAATCGTTGCGGCTCTTACTATCCCCCCACAGTTGAAATGAACCAAATGAACCACAGCTAATAAGACCTGTGGACGTCTGATATGTCCCGCTGGATCTGAAAGCCCTCCATACCAACAACAACAGTTCTCGAACATAAAGTACCCAAACAGCATGATATATATATCATGCATGATATATATATCACGCTGTTTAAGTATATCAAATGCACATTAGCAACTCTTAGCTACCAGAATACTGAGATTCAGTAAATCTAAAAATTGGTATAAGCATGCTGAGCTAGTGCCAGAAATATGCACAAAATGATGAGGTGTCACTTTCACTAAGAGCATCTCTGATCCCTCCCTTCCTGCCTGTCCGCCACCAATGAGGTACAAATACTCTGATTTGCATGGTCTGCACAAAAAAAGGACGTCCTTGATTTTAGGAAAGGTTGCCTTGCTCTCTTCAACCCTGGTAAACACCATTGGCATGCATACTACAACACCACTGGAACCGTCTCTTTTGCTAATTTTTCCCCCACCAAACATCCACAAATCTGCAGCCCAGTAAAAAAAAAAGAAAAAAGAAAAAGAAAAAACATGGTGATTTTTGCTGAAATATGTCTCTCATTATTAAATTTGGTGATAAATGACAAGACACGCTAACAACTGTAGCCGACAGCATTTATCCCCACCAAATGCTTAGACTTACATTTTGAGATCAATTTCAAAGCCATGTTAATTAATTTAGACTGCTAGCAGCACAATGCAGGTCAGCCAGGGCAAACAAGTTACAACATCAGCCAATTAGAAACACACAAGCATTACAGAAAAATGTCATAACTAGGGCAGGGCTAGTGAGCAAAGATATGACAGATGGAGACTTGGATCGAGACTCCAAGTGATGTACAGTATAAGAAGCTGTGTGTATTTCTTGCTGTATTAATCACCAATAAAGTAATTTTGTCTACTTCTAGAGATCCATGTTTTTAGCACAGAAATATACATTCCTTCATCTATTTTCTCAAATATATTGACTAGAAGTGTATATAAAATAATATTCAACAGTATGTCAATGACAGATTGCCTTTTTGAATATCCTGTTCCTTAGAAATGAGCCTGTCTGGTGCCTTATCATCTGGTTGTTTTTCAGTCAATTAACTTTCATCACTGCAGATGACTATATTTATATGGTCACATTGTGTTAATCAAAAACATGGATGGCTGACTTTTGCATATTGGTTTTAAGATTTGTCATGGTGTGTATTTAGGTCTAATTACTACCAATTATTCTCAGAAAAGAAGAACCAGTTTTTCATCTATCAATAGTGGAAATGAAAGTGATACATTCATCAACCAGTTCCCCTGAGAAAAAAACAGAGCAGGTTGGCAAATGAGTTCTGAGCCAAATGAAGCAACATACAGTGAGTCCCTGTCAGGGAAATACAGAATAACATGTTAAACTTCTGCATGCTTTGGTCCACTCAATAACTGAATTCAAGTTCAAACACTATGCATATATATGGATCATGAAGATTGTTGAAAATGATATCTGTAAATAAATTGTTTCCAAAAATAAAAAATAAAATACCAGATCAAACATACTTACTCCACAAACATGAAACAAGACAACATTTCGCATTTCTTCAAGTGTCTAAAAAATTATTTAAAATGTCTGGTCTTTAGGAAATAAAAAAGGAAACCCATATCAAAGGGCATCTGTGACATCTTCTTACAAAAGCAGAGCATTTTGGGATTTTATTTTCAAGAGAGAAAATGTAAAGTGGCGTGCTATCTTCCCTAATGTGATGCAAATATGAAATGCAAGACACCTTGAGCTTTCATGGCACCAATGTTAAACGCTGTTTACGTTTACATGGAGAGGCCCTCATAATGCCTGCTATGCACAGCAGCAGTGAAGTTTTTTAAATAAGACTCAACATGCAAAACAGAGTTTCCTTGCCAAATGAGCTTTGGAAAATCCATAGTAAACACAAACTACAAAGATGAAATAGACCTTTTTCATCTGTCTCAGGTTAAAAGTGAAGATACAAGAAGAGAATGTATTGTTAATTTGTCGTTTATTCTCATACTCGACCACAAGAGCCAGAACTGTATCACAATTAAAGGTCAGGCTATGCATGCAAAGCCCAGTGGCAATGAATTCTCTACATCAAGGAAAGATTTTGTGATGCAGCTGAAAGAAATATCAGAGGAAGCTTTGGGTTGATATTAAGTCAATCAATTTTAAAATCATTTAACTTAAATTATTGCAAAGGTGCTCAGAAATGTTTCTGACAGTACACATGTAATAAATAATAAATGTAAAACATAATTGTAAATCCTCTGAAACCTTTCGTACAGTTAAAACAATCAACAACAATTGTCAAATTGCTGTAATCTCAAGGGAGAACAATGTATCTAAATACACGGAATATGCCATAAGGTTACAGGTTCATGTGACACATTTAAACATGTTACCTACACAAGCGGTTAGGACAATAGTGATATTTTAGAAGATGGGGAACCAATTGGAAAGGTATTATTTTGTTTTGAAGGTCTTACATGGTTTACAAACCTTTCTAAAAAAGGCCTGGAAGAAAAACGTGTCTAATGGATGGTACCTTTGGAAAGAGAAGGACTGAGTAGAAAGTGGTATGATAAGGAGCGGTGGCCTTACCTCATTAGTGTTCCACCGGTGTCTCTCCTTTGGCAGCGAGGTGCATTTTGGTAGACATTCAAGCAGCTTCTTCGGCAGGTATATTTTCAAATGTCCATGTTCATCTACAACAAGAGCAAGACAAAACAGAATATTTAGCACAGGCTTCATACCTTATTGACTTGTTCGTCTCCCTTTTTATCAGTCTATCAGTCTCTCTGCAGCAAAACGCTGACTGTAAAATAACTATCCCCAACTGAATTAGGAAATTAATTTAAAGAATAGACTGTTGCATACATTTTATTTTGTGCTCAGCTAAATTATTTTACTGTGAAACGCTTTCTATCAGGGGAGTTCACCGGAAATTTTTCACTGTCAACTTGTAAAGACTGTCTATTCATTATTTAGACACAATAAACACCCTTGAGTGATTTTATAGTGTATGGGGATTTAGTATGGGAATCTGTGCGCCGCACGCCAGAATGTGGTATATTATTCAAGGAAATAATTACAATTACTAGGCACAATGCTTACATCATAATGTATGTCGTTCAATCTAGAATTTACATTTCACAACCAGTTCACAGGCATTATAAAACAGTAAGGTTTAAAGATGCCCTCATGCATGGATGCATTCTAATGTTCATCTCATTCCATTGTCTTTTTTTTTTACTCAAATATGCAGATGGCTTAAGTATGAACAAATTATATTTGACAAAAACGTGCTGAATTTTTAATATCATGAAAAATCCTATTACAGTCTTGTGTTTTGTTTTTATAAGAACATGATGAAATGTAGGCTTCTGTGGCAATAATTTCATAATTTACATACAAAATTAAGATATTCTAAACAAGGATCTTCTCATTAACAATGAATTTAATTGCGAAAAAGCAGAGACTGTCAATCATAGTGAAATGATTGTTTTAAAGCTGGTGACAATGCTACAGTTGTAGTCAAAAATAAAGTAATTTAAGGTGCATCTAAAGGCCTGTGTTTTTCTGTCCGCTATTCACACAGACTGTGAGAATCTAATCTTTTGTATATACCACACTTCTAATTCATTTACAAACTGTAACACTGCAAATGTTGGATGTAGAGTTAGTTAATCCAGGCAATCTTCCAGTATGTGCAAATGAATCTATTATTCATTTTTAATGTGTGTGGATTGAATGTAAATAAATTCACTAAAGGTAAAGCAAAACAGTGCATTTATTTTCAATGCAATTTAGCTGGAATTACAAATAGAAAACAACATTCTTTCACATTTATATAACTGCAGGTTTGGATACTAAGGAATAAATAGGCAAGTAAAGGGAGAGACAGAAAAAAGCCTGGCTATTGAATGCTGACTATTGATCCCTGGGGTAGCTGATATCAGTGGTTGACTAGGGGAAAAAGGAGAAAAAGTTCAACCAAAGCAAAATACCACTTTAAAAGCAATACAAATAAGCCAGAGGTGCACTTGATTACGAGGATATAACAAGAGTGTGTATGTAGCTTGCTGTACATCACAGCAAGAAAAGAGTGCTACTGCCCAGAAACCTCCATATGGAAAATTCAATGGGAATGAACACAGTAGGTCTACAGAGATGGAGCTGGCTTGAAGCCTCTGAGTGTAATGTTTAGGGTGGAACATCATTGGTCCCAAAGGAACACAGGAGAAGATCTGTAGTATTTGCCATTTCCATCTGCACCTATAATTCTGCATGTAGACTCTGTTTTATATGAGCTGCACAGATATCTGTAACCATTCGCTTCACCCAATTAAGAATCACATACAGCATATGCTCCTAGGTACCACCAGAGCGGTTTCACTGTCAGAACTGGAAAACACGCTACAACTGAATGATCAGAGAGGTACCAAAGAAAAAAGAAGTGTTTTTATGTGTGGACATTTTACAGCATCAACTTAAAATAAGCAAGAAGCTCAAGTATAGCTTTAATGCACGCCAAATATGTGTTGTCTTTCACTGAAAATGTCAAGAAGAGCAAGGGCTTCAATATTGAAGCCCACTGCAACCGACAGACAGCAGTAGCAGAAGATACATATGGCAAATCTGTCTCGGCGCAGAATATTCAGGATTCAATGTTGCCCTCTGGCACACCCTCCTATGACACCATGGAGACAGAGCTGAATTGGAATATGTCTCAAGTATGTTGAGGATTTTCTCACTGAGAGAGTCGAGACAGAAATCTACCGTAGGAGGATATGTCTGCTCAATCTGACAGCAGGCTAAAATTCTTAGGATGAGAATACATCTTAAAATCTCTCGCTTGGTTTTAATCATTTCACAAACTTATAATTACACTGGTCATCGCACCAAATGTTTTTGTGCAACATATTGTTGGCTCTACAACTCTCTCTGGACCCTAAGTATGCAAAACACATCTCAGTTCAGTGTGCTGTGTGTAAATGCAAAGGTGACACAACTGCAACATCCATTTTACTTTGAGATGCCAGTCTTGTATTTGCTAGCTGAGAAAACCCCCAAAGCAACAGAGCAACCTATGTAAACCCTGCAGAACTAACAAGGTGTTAACTGGGTTTCTCTTAATCTCTTAACCTTACATGGGTGCTTCTGAAATCAGGTTAAGGCCGAAACTGGGGATTGATCAGATTAGACTACTAATGTGCATATACATAAACATACTGAGTTTAAAAAACACAACTCTGAAGTAAAGCCATGACAAAAGACATGAGAGCCCAATATACAGACGTTATTTTTACAGCAGACAGTTGTAACACAAAATAATAATTTCCATTAGTCACGTTCTGGACAATGTTGTGCAGTAAACATGTTTTTAAAAATAAATAAGTAAAAAATATTTTAAAAATATATACATTTTAATAAACTCTTTTTCAAGCTTTTTAAGCTATTGTTAGCAAGACATTAAAAACAGGAGCATCTCCTCTTCACAGCTCATGTTGCTGTAATGTTGACAAAATAGTTTATTGAAAATCAACACATTTAGGCAAATTGGCACTAAAAGTATGCCAAATTAGCTATTAGTGGTTCCTGCTTGCAATGTATCCATGAGTGTACAAACAACTATCATTGGATCACTTTAATACTGAAGAAAACGTTTATTTGACGGATGGTAACACTGATAATAATGTAAACATTATGTGTATTACAGCTGTGTGTTCACAATTAACAGATTAGAGTAAACTTTTTTTACGCTAACCATGGCAATCTGAGACGCTAACCTTGGGTCTTGAAATAGCTTCAATCATAGCTTCTGTGAGCTGTGTGCCTCATCCACAGCTGCAGCTCCAACTGCTGACCGGCACAAATCAACGGGCCAAGCAACTACAGTAACTACAGCCCTGTTGTTTTCAGAACACCAACATGCACCTTGTGCCTTTCACCTCATGCAACTTTTGCCTCATGTCTCTCCCTCCGCCCCCCACAACTTTTCTCACAGCTTGAACATCCCCTGCCTAACACACATTTAATAAAAAATAACAAATACAATTCATCTCAAATGTATATACATAGAGTGCAGCTACACTACTTTCTCCAGCCCCTAGGATTTGATATTAAACAAAAACTATGGGCTTATAGTGCTGACTTTCAGTTTTTATGGTGTTCATATTAGTGTGGAATGCGTCTTTTGTACCCATAGTCTTACTTTTAAAAGACACTGCAGCAGGAAAATGATCCTATGCATACAGACATATATACCAATCTGCGTCACTTTACCTCAATCCAACTGAGCATGTGTTTCACTCGCTGAAGGCAAAAAGGCCCCAAAACAAGCAAGAAATGAATATGGCTACAGAACAGGCCTGGCAGAGCAACACCAGGGAACATGCCAAGTGTCTGTTGATGTCTGTGGATCATAGATTTCAGACAGTCACTCAGTGCAAAGTATTTGCAACCAAATATTTAATATAATGACACATATATCTACTGGTCTAAGCTAATAATAAAATACATATAAATACATAAAACATAATCATTATTTATTCAAGACAAGCTGGTGTTGATGTTAATTTACTAAAATAGGGGAAAAGGAAAGATGGCAAACCAGGAAGCTGTCCAGCCTGTCAACTTGTTCACATGGCCCATATACAGTAGAGGCCTTTTACCAGCCTTTAGTACATTTACATCAGATTATACAGAGGGACACTGTGTTCAAGGTTTATCTACGACTGTACTTCTTTGAAGAACAGGCTAACTACTGTCATGTTTTAAACAGAGCACTATGCTTTGTGCTCTTAAATAAACCAGGCAGTTCAGATGTGGCTCTTATTTTTCAGATGTTCAGTACCAGGCTTCTCTAATCTGGTAGTCTAACTTGAGAGTACCCTTTTTTTCGAGGCTCTCAAAGCACACAAAGGTGAACTCAACATAACTGTTTTTTGAGTGCTGAGGTTTCTTTTCCACAGAATAACACTCTCGTAACTCTAACTTGTTTCATTCTTTCAGCTGCTATTTATATGTACTAATAATATTACAGTTGCTGTATGTCTACTGTTCCTTCCACCGGGCATTTCCACAGATGTGAAGGTGGAACTGTGTGTGTTCCAACAAAGTATTGCTTACTAATTAAAGATCTGTCCACTGTGGCATGGAAATCCACATTTATTGTACTTTGTGCATCAGCTGAAAACAACCCACGGGGGAATAGCTTGTATGCCAGATTTGGAATAGGTTTACAGAATATAGACAAGCTCTTCCTAATCAAATTGTCTAATTTGATCACTGCATAAACAACAAATTATCCACATAAATTTGGCTTTGAAAATGTTAATGTAGCTTTTTTTTTTTGTTTTCTTAACCAGAAGCCTGAAACGAACGGCACTTCTTTGCATTTTCTGTGGACTCCCCTGTAAGGTTTAATATTTATTTTGGAGTCTAAACAGCAGGCTTAATGACTGCTTGTGCATTAGCCAAGAAAGGGATACACAGAAAACTACTATTTGGTTGTAAAACACTAAAGTGCAAGACAGGCTGATACCAGAGCTTGTTACATGAGAGGATGTGCTGAGCTGAGCTGGCACGCTGGAGCCAATTACATTCTAGGTCTTGATGAGCGAGCTCACATACAAAAGGCTAAACAGAGAGAGGAGATGTGTTCAACACACAGGCTACAGGTCTGCAGCTTTCATGTTGCCATCACTCGCCATTTGTGTACTGAACAGAGGCAGCCTGTGTTTCATAATTCACACCACTCTCTGTCGAATGGTTATATAGATATATATATATATGTGCTGATGTTTGGATTATCACTGATCCTGGCTTCTAAGCAAACACTTGGGCCGAATTTAAGGGTATCTGTCATGCTAGCTTGCTCCAGCCCCACCCTAGAGACGAGAGCGAGGGTCATGAGACTGGAAAGGCTGACAAAAACAAATCTTTAATCAATATCCGAGCCCTGAACGCAAAACCCTCTCTCTTCCGTCTCTGTCTCAGAGCGCTCTGGGAGTGACAGTTTTTCTTTTTAATCTGTGCCCACATTGTGGAGAAATTGCAAGCTAATGTTTTGGCTATAGATCATTCAACAAATCGCTGCTGGCGGTGCATATCCAAAGTAACTGTTTGAATGCAAACATTTTCCACTACAGTTCAATGGCTAATATAGCTTAAGGATGTGAAGAACAGTGCAACAGTATCTGTTCTTTTATAGCTATACCTGAAACATGAGGGAGGGGAATCACAGAAGAACAAACAGTTCTGTGGATAAACATTTGGCTCTCATCTCTGTCCAGTAAGAAGCACTGTGAAACTGTATTAGGCCTATGGCAATGTCTGTTATCATTAGGCTGGATGACAGCCATCCACTGGGTGTGTTTAGGTCCAAAATTAGCCCTGTTAGCTAAATGAGCTTAGCTCAGACATATTTCTTCAACTGGGGTGAGAGATTTCAAGCTACCAGAAATGGAAACATACTCCTTCATCTGCTGCACTTAAACTGTAGCCCAGCAAAAAGTTAACAATGGTAGTGAATGATAATATCTAACAAACATGAAATAGCAAACCTTTCAACATATACAAAGGAGGGTGAGAGTCTTGCATCACAATTTTACCCTAATGATGGTCACAGGTGGCTTTAACATTACTTTAACATCATGAAGTAATGTCTTGTTTTGCATATTTCCCAACATGATGACTATATTTCGACTGAGGTCAACTCAGTGTTATTTAACAACACTGAGTCCTTTTAAAGAAATAAATATGCCAAATTGTTTCACCTGGTGAGGCCTCCTCATCTGTAAAAAAAATAAAATAAAATAAATCCCACCCCCTCCCTTCAGGCCCCCCTCCAAAGTGAGTGCACAGGCAGAGTGCATGCAGGCAGGTAGATATGTAGGTAGGTAGGTAGGCTAGCCAATCATTTCATTCGGAACAAATGAAATGATTGTCTTATTACAGGCCTGCGAAAGCCACAGATACTGGATTTTATTCATTTTCTTTTCTGAGGATTTGATTTATTGATTGCTACTGGGATGTAAAGAGCATTTCAACAAATATAACAAAAAATGCTTCTGAAATACATTAGCTACTCTAACTTTAATCCCTGCATTATATAGACAGACTAACACTCATATACTTGTGCAGTCACAGTGAGAGGGACATAAACTGTACAACATCACTTATTATTTAAATCATTGTTCTTGCATCACTAGCAGGGGATTTGAAAGAAACAGTTTCTACAGCAGCAGAGCAGCAGCAGTTTCCTTAAAAGGCATGTGAAAATATAGTTAGGGAAATGCATGGACATGACCAGAAATATAACAAGTTTCTAAAATTCAAACAGCTCACAACTGGAGTGTGTGTGTGTGTTGTGTGTATGGGATGTGACATGCACTAAGTGTAATGACCAGAGCTACAGGAAGCAAAATGTCAAACCAGTCCATTGGCAGAGTGGACTTAAAGCTCAGACCAAAGGCAAACGTGCAGTGACAGGTTAACACGGTGAAAGCTGTTAAAAGATGTTGGCAGATGAACAAAACAAGTCTAGACAAAAAAATAAGAAAAAGAATGTGGTCAAAAGTGAAGCAGAGATGAACTCAGACAGCCAATGTGCAGTGGTCAGCTGACGACATGCTGTCAATTAAAAGCAATCACTGTGGTTGTGAGGCGTGAAAGAAGAAGGAGTAAAGGTGAAGAGGGGGTTTAACCTGCAGGAGTCTGTTGCAGTGGTATTTACAGTAATGAGATGTTGCACCTGTACCCTTCAGATTAGGACTTATTACAGCTATTCAGCCGAATTCTTGCTAATTTCAATAATCATTTGATGCCAAACGACATTGACTCATTTAAAAATGTTAACGAAAAATATGCAGAATATGTAATTAACTTAATAAAGTTTTAAACATATGAAAAATCCCTTTTGCTCTTTTAAAAATGTTAAATTTTGTCATTTTTCTATATCTATATCATTCCATGATAGTACAAAATCACTTATTTCAAGATGTTTCAAATGTCACATAATACTATTGATTTTGCACAGGCGTTAAATATCTATATTATTGATTTTATATTGCAGAAGAATGGTTGTTCTTGGCCACTAGTGAACAGAGCACTTGATTAGACCAAAGTCTATAGCCTGCTACTTGTGGGAGATCCTGAGCTGAGCTTTACTACAACACAGGACATTATAAGCAGTGTCAAATTTCCCTGGCAGTAATAACAATGATTGGCCGATAGTCCAGGGGCCGGTCTCCCCACAGGCTGATGGGGACATGGAGACGAGGATGTAGACTTAAAATAGCAACGTGTTGGTGTAGGACTGGGAAACCAATTATCTTTATCATTTGGCCTATAGTCTGTTCGATAACACTCTTACATACAGTGAAATTACTAACCGCCCACAAGCAAAAGAAAGTCTTACTGAACTTCACTATGGCGTTGCTATGTTACAAGAAAACTACAACAAAGAAAACATTACATGGCTTTTAGCGATAGCATCTAGGATGATTTTCCTCCCAGTGGAACAGATAAAAAAAAAGAATCTGAATGCCAGTAAGAGATCTGAATTACACTAAATATCGCTGGACATAATTTCTAATGCAGTTGCGTTATGACCACTCAATATGCAGCGTGTGCAGGGTGGCAGAATTCATTGTTTACATTCCCTCAATGGCTACACCCTGGATGCACTATGGCTCCATGTGGCTATAATAGTTTAGTGTAATAAAGCATAATATGGGAAGACTGTCAAAAAGTCAAACAGCTGAAGAAAAAAAGCCTGGGCCTATTACTGGAAGTTCAACAAACATGCACACACGGTTAACTGCCTGCAACAAACTGAAAATGACTCTTTATGTGTTCTCAGCCCACACCAAGCTCACCCATCCATAAAAATCCCATCTCAAGGAGAGCAGAGGTGAGGTCTCTCTCTCACTCCCTCTCTCCTGCTCTCGTTCTCTTTCACTCTCTCTCTTTTGCTTACAGATGCACACAAAGAAAGACCTTCCTTCTGTGTCATAACTACTCCCACAATTACTCAGACGATTACTCAGATCAATGGTTTACCTGCCTGTTTGAGCTGCTGTATTCTGCTACAGAGTGTCCTGGTGAGGCAGAAAAGCCTCCAGGCTGAACGCATTAAACAGGGTGTCTGACATGGGTACAGGATACTGTAATACCACGCAATAACATGAGGGAAAATACCAAGACTGGCAAAATGTATTGTCAGTCATAGCTGTCACACATGAGGGGGTAATGCAAAAGTCTATCAACACTGTCCCTTTTATGGCTCCTGTTTCACAGATCTGCACAAGCAGTCCCCTGCCATTAAATCTCTCCAAAACATTCTCTTTTTAAAAAATACCAAAAAGATTTGGTGCAGCAGAACTCTTCCCGTGACAGCTATCGAGTGAGGAGTCTAACAATGGGTTGGGGGTGATTTCAGAGTCTCTATTTAAAAATGACAATACATGAGCACACTTAATTACCCAGTCTCTAGTCTAGATCAACAGAGTATTCCAGCAGTGGAGAGACTGGTGTATTTATTAACAATGAAGGGGCTCCTTTCTGCTGAGAAACAATCTGCTTTACAGAAGACAGTTTTTTCAATGGCTAAGACAGAGGCTAAAATTCAGACACATTTTTTAAAGAGGAATGAAGGGAAAATCACCCACAAATAAAATCAAGAGTTCTTACAAATTTTGGGGGGTGTGGGAGTGTGACAGAAAATAGCGCTTGTACACAGACTTGTAAGTGCACTGAAGCAATTCCCACAGAAGCTGGTTTTTACAAGACATTAAAACCTCAGCCATGATGTTGTGTTGTCTTTGTTCTTTGCCCCTAGTCTACAGCCCTCATAGAGAATGTAATAGGAGGGAGGCAAAGGCAAAGATTAATCCATTTGAAGGAAAAATATATCACAGGATACCATTTTTTGCAATGCATAAATATTTTTGTCACACACCATTTAATTTTGCAAGATTTCAAAGTCATATTGTTAACACCCCCATCAAACGCTGCTTTCAGAAAAGCAGAGAAAAGGCATGTACAAGGCCGTAATTGATGGCTCAAAATGTAAGCGTTCTCTCTGAGGGTCTGCTCGGGTCCTGATCCCCTGGCCTCAACCTGAAACAATCACTCTTAGTTAACGACAACACTTCAGCTATTGACAGCATGATCCCGTAAAGCAGACACTTCAATCAACAGAGCAGCCGGAGGAGGTGTTGTGTTTGAGGAGAATAAAAGAAGGAGGGGGCATGGGGACGGATGAAATCAAGAAGTAAATAAATGAATCAATGGATGAATAATAGATTGGCCAGCTAGTGGCCTCTTGGAGCGGCAATGCAGTATTAATAACTGACTCTTACTGTTCGTCTCTGTGTCATCACTGATACTCTTAGGTGGACCGTGGCCAGCATAACACACTGCTGATCTGTACATTCGATCCGGATTACGAACTTTCTTCAGTCCTTCAGGAGGCAAAGAGAAAAGTAGAGAAAATCGAGGAAAAGAAGCATTCTTCCAGCCTGTGATAACTCCCCATGCAAGCAACATCAACCCAAATAGACAGCATATTGAAATACATTCAAACAAACAAGAGCTGTTGGAAGAATATGATGCTAATAATAATAATAATAATAATAATGATAAC
>NC_060157.1:9567565-9603321 GCF_021292245.1 Micropterus dolomieu
TATGTAGGTAGGTAGGTAGGCTAGCCAATCATTTCATTCGGAACAAATGAAATGATTGTCTTATTACAGGCCTGCGAAAGCCACAGATACTGGATTTTATTCATTTTCTTTTCTGAGGATTTGATTTATTGATTGCTACTGGGATGTAAAGAGCATTTCAACAAATATAACAAAAAATGCTTCTGAAATACATTAGCTACTCTAACTTTAATCCCTGCATTATATAGACAGACTAACACTCATATACTTGTGCAGTCACAGTGAGAGGGACATAAACTGTACAACATCACTTATTATTTAAATCATTGTTCTTGCATCACTAGCAGGGGATTTGAAAGAAACAGTTTCTACAGCAGCAGAGCAGCAGCAGTTTCCTTAAAAGGCATGTGAAAATATAGTTAGGGAAATGCATGGACATGACCAGAAATATAACAAGTTTCTAAAATTCAAACAGCTCACAACTGGAGTGTGTGTGTGTGTTGTGTGTATGGGATGTGACATGCACTAAGTGTAATGACCAGAGCTACAGGAAGCAAAATGTCAAACCAGTCCATTGGCAGAGTGGACTTAAAGCTCAGACCAAAGGCAAACGTGCAGTGACAGGTTAACACGGTGAAAGCTGTTAAAAGATGTTGGCAGATGAACAAAACAAGTCTAGACAAAAAAATAAGAAAAAGAATGTGGTCAAAAGTGAAGCAGAGATGAACTCAGACAGCCAATGTGCAGTGGTCAGCTGACGACATGCTGTCAATTAAAAGCAATCACTGTGGTTGTGAGGCGTGAAAGAAGAAGGAGTAAAGGTGAAGAGGGGGTTTAACCTGCAGGAGTCTGTTGCAGTGGTATTTACAGTAATGAGATGTTGCACCTGTACCCTTCAGATTAGGACTTATTACAGCTATTCAGCCGAATTCTTGCTAATTTCAATAATCATTTGATGCCAAACGACATTGACTCATTTAAAAATGTTAACGAAAAATATGCAGAATATGTAATTAACTTAATAAAGTTTTAAACATATGAAAAATCCCTTTTGCTCTTTTAAAAATGTTAAATTTTGTCATTTTTCTATATCTATATCATTCCATGATAGTACAAAATCACTTATTTCAAGATGTTTCAAATGTCACATAATACTATTGATTTTGCACAGGCGTTAAATATCTATATTATTGATTTTATATTGCAGAAGAATGGTTGTTCTTGGCCACTAGTGAACAGAGCACTTGATTAGACCAAAGTCTATAGCCTGCTACTTGTGGGAGATCCTGAGCTGAGCTTTACTACAACACAGGACATTATAAGCAGTGTCAAATTTCCCTGGCAGTAATAACAATGATTGGCCGATAGTCCAGGGGCCGGTCTCCCCACAGGCTGATGGGGACATGGAGACGAGGATGTAGACTTAAAATAGCAACGTGTTGGTGTAGGACTGGGAAACCAATTATCTTTATCATTTGGCCTATAGTCTGTTCGATAACACTCTTACATACAGTGAAATTACTAACCGCCCACAAGCAAAAGAAAGTCTTACTGAACTTCACTATGGCGTTGCTATGTTACAAGAAAACTACAACAAAGAAAACATTACATGGCTTTTAGCGATAGCATCTAGGATGATTTTCCTCCCAGTGGAACAGATAAAAAAAAAGAATCTGAATGCCAGTAAGAGATCTGAATTACACTAAATATCGCTGGACATAATTTCTAATGCAGTTGCGTTATGACCACTCAATATGCAGCGTGTGCAGGGTGGCAGAATTCATTGTTTACATTCCCTCAATGGCTACACCCTGGATGCACTATGGCTCCATGTGGCTATAATAGTTTAGTGTAATAAAGCATAATATGGGAAGACTGTCAAAAAGTCAAACAGCTGAAGAAAAAAAGCCTGGGCCTATTACTGGAAGTTCAACAAACATGCACACACGGTTAACTGCCTGCAACAAACTGAAAATGACTCTTTATGTGTTCTCAGCCCACACCAAGCTCACCCATCCATAAAAATCCCATCTCAAGGAGAGCAGAGGTGAGGTCTCTCTCTCACTCCCTCTCTCCTGCTCTCGTTCTCTTTCACTCTCTCTCTTTTGCTTACAGATGCACACAAAGAAAGACCTTCCTTCTGTGTCATAACTACTCCCACAATTACTCAGACGATTACTCAGATCAATGGTTTACCTGCCTGTTTGAGCTGCTGTATTCTGCTACAGAGTGTCCTGGTGAGGCAGAAAAGCCTCCAGGCTGAACGCATTAAACAGGGTGTCTGACATGGGTACAGGATACTGTAATACCACGCAATAACATGAGGGAAAATACCAAGACTGGCAAAATGTATTGTCAGTCATAGCTGTCACACATGAGGGGGTAATGCAAAAGTCTATCAACACTGTCCCTTTTATGGCTCCTGTTTCACAGATCTGCACAAGCAGTCCCCTGCCATTAAATCTCTCCAAAACATTCTCTTTTTAAAAAATACCAAAAAGATTTGGTGCAGCAGAACTCTTCCCGTGACAGCTATCGAGTGAGGAGTCTAACAATGGGTTGGGGGTGATTTCAGAGTCTCTATTTAAAAATGACAATACATGAGCACACTTAATTACCCAGTCTCTAGTCTAGATCAACAGAGTATTCCAGCAGTGGAGAGACTGGTGTATTTATTAACAATGAAGGGGCTCCTTTCTGCTGAGAAACAATCTGCTTTACAGAAGACAGTTTTTTCAATGGCTAAGACAGAGGCTAAAATTCAGACACATTTTTTAAAGAGGAATGAAGGGAAAATCACCCACAAATAAAATCAAGAGTTCTTACAAATTTTGGGGGGTGTGGGAGTGTGACAGAAAATAGCGCTTGTACACAGACTTGTAAGTGCACTGAAGCAATTCCCACAGAAGCTGGTTTTTACAAGACATTAAAACCTCAGCCATGATGTTGTGTTGTCTTTGTTCTTTGCCCCTAGTCTACAGCCCTCATAGAGAATGTAATAGGAGGGAGGCAAAGGCAAAGATTAATCCATTTGAAGGAAAAATATATCACAGGATACCATTTTTTGCAATGCATAAATATTTTTGTCACACACCATTTAATTTTGCAAGATTTCAAAGTCATATTGTTAACACCCCCATCAAACGCTGCTTTCAGAAAAGCAGAGAAAAGGCATGTACAAGGCCGTAATTGATGGCTCAAAATGTAAGCGTTCTCTCTGAGGGTCTGCTCGGGTCCTGATCCCCTGGCCTCAACCTGAAACAATCACTCTTAGTTAACGACAACACTTCAGCTATTGACAGCATGATCCCGTAAAGCAGACAC
This sequence comes from Micropterus dolomieu, assembly GCF_021292245.1. Lineage (NCBI taxonomy): Eukaryota > Metazoa > Chordata > Actinopteri > Centrarchiformes > Centrarchidae > Micropterus > Micropterus dolomieu. The sequence goes on from NC_060157.1 coordinate 9,570,869, forward strand.
TTCAATCAACAGAGCAGCCGGAGGAGGTGTTGTGTTTGAGGAGAATAAAAGAAGGAGGGGGCATGGGGACGGATGAAATCAAGAAGTAAATAAATGAATCAATGGATGAATAATAGATTGGCCAGCTAGTGGCCTCTTGGAGCGGCAATGCAGTATTAATAACTGACTCTTACTGTTCGTCTCTGTGTCATCACTGATACTCTTAGGTGGACCGTGGCCAGCATAACACACTGCTGATCTGTACATTCGATCCGGATTACGAACTTTCTTCAGTCCTTCAGGAGGCAAAGAGAAAAGTAGAGAAAATCGAGGAAAAGAAGCATTCTTCCAGCCTGTGATAACTCCCCATGCAAGCAACATCAACCCAAATAGACAGCATATTGAAATACATTCAAACAAACAAGAGCTGTTGGAAGAATATGATGCTAATAATAATAATAATAATAATAATGATAACAAATTATAGTGAATTTGTCTATTGTCATTTAAAGCAGTTCTCCATTTTCTGAATATTTTTGAACCTATAAGAAAAACGGCCAACAATAAGGGTCACTGTAGCTCTGGCCTGGTTTGATGCGGGTCAGTAACACTCCCTATTGCATCAGTGGTCAACTGGATGAATCGATACAATCAATCAATGGAGGCCGTGCAAAGCAGTCAGTAAAGGTCTATTACAGGCAGGCATTAGGAATGATACATCTCAGCAACCACAGACCGGATCTGGGTCCCATCCATCCACACCTCACGGATTCAATTAAAAGGCTGGGGCGGTGGGGGAAATGTAGCGCCTGATTCGACACAAAACTGGGAGAGCAAGCGGTCCGAAATCACGGAGAGGTTAAATTCATCCTTCTTTACAAAACAGCAGAGAAATATTTATACCATTGCTGCACAAGCACTTTTGTAAGTTAATGGCTGACTGCGTGCTTACTTGATGTTTTGCCGCCGCCTCACCCTGAACTTTGAGTGAAATGATAATATCATGAAACTTTTTTTAAACTGCACTTGAAAAGAAAAGAGTAATATTCCTTCCCGCGCAGCTGAGGTTGCTGGCTTTAATTGACTGCATTTTAGAAAGCAACCTTTGATTGTTTCTGGAGCCTCCAAAGTTCAAACTGCATTAACATTAGATTTATGTTGTTTATTTAACACACCTGTGTGGGTTTTACGTGTCGGTAAACTATCCCTTCATCACTGGCATTGCTTTTTTATCTAATTTCAAATGAATGTAAATTTGATACACTGTTGTGCTTGGTTTAAAAAAAAACAAGACAGCATCAAGATTCGACTTAGTGGTTAAAAGCATTGAGATTTAACTTTCACACAGTGTTTTCTTTTCTGGTGAATCCCAACATCACAAAAGTGTTAGTACTGTAGCCAGTGTTTACAAAAGTGCTTGTTATATTTCTCAAATTTGGCTATTGTACAGCAATATTTTTACGACTATCTGCTCTGGTAGATTCATAAGACCACTGGCTGTAGTTTTATCCAGCGCAGTCTCAGTGTAAGACTTATCAAGCCTGTCTTTTCAGTGCCCTCCAGGCCTTGTACTTAAAGTAACGGACCACAGTGCTTTTTATGAGTGTGAAGGGAAGAAATACCCCCAAGGGCCCTGACAATCAGTTAGGCTAGAAAGAAATACCCCAGGATTTGAACATTACACCACTGAGTGAGACTGGGTCATGGCCCCTGGGTTTAACACAAGATGTAACCCTCAGTTATTATGGGTCATCATAAGACCTGCCAAACAACTAAGAGAGATCAGCACTGCCCACATACCACAAGGACAAAAGGTTAAGGAAACACTGTTCAGCTCTTTCAGTGGCTACCTGACATCCAGGGATATGTCATGTGAAAACCCTCATAGTGATGTTCATCGAAAATCCATGTTCTACATTAATGAACCGCGAAAACTAAGAACAACTGGATGCAGGAGTATAGATTCAGCATGACAGCTCTATGTTAAAGCTTTAAGGGCCAGGTTTGCATAAGACGAAATCGCAAGGTATGAAGTGCTCTCTCTCTCTCTCAGTGCTCCCCTTGCTCCTCCTCCTCCTTTTTCCACTGACCGGCCTCACAGGAACACTGAAAATAACTTAACCTGCTCAGCAATGGGACTTTCAAGTCAGGGTTTTCAGCGAGAGCTCACGGTGTTGGAGAGGCATCGAGATTAACAACTGGAGCCTATTTGTTAAGTTCAGCTATGTAGATGAACACATTAGGACTACACACTACAGTGAAGTCATTACTATCACAAAACCAGATGTCTTCATTTTTTGTCATAGCCACAGACAGATCCCTCATAGAGTAAGTGTGCTTCTGTAGCTCAATACCACCCCCTGGCGGGACTCTGTTTTGTGGTTGGCACACTGACATCCAAACAACTGAATTCAGTCTATTATCTTTCCCCCTCACATGGACATCTGTTTACATTCATTTGAAACATTACTGTAATTCTACATCAAAAAGAATTCACATTTGAGGTTACTGACACCAAACTCTGACAGAGGTCTATTCAATTTCGAAGCCTGTAACAATACCTTGTGACAGCTCAGAAACAGCAGGACCTAACGATTTATGTAGAAACCTTTTTTCTCTCGCTAAGTCTAGACTGATGCTTTTGCTCCACTCTATTGGTCGACATAAATGAATAAATATTGAAAAGTACCACAAAGTTTAAGGGGGGGAAGCATAAACATACTGTTTTAATGGCCAATCATTATACTCAAATATAATCCTGCTTATCAAAGAGAAGAAAATTAAAGTCAAACATTTAAAAGTGCGACATAACTGACACACTAACAAGCACATTGATATAAACAGGACATTTTAAGTAAACATGCACATAAGGTTAAAAAGCATTTTCTCTGAGATTCTATAAAGTACATGTTTAAGTTGCTACATGATTTGATCATCTGAGAATGTTATCCTTGTCAAACATGATACAGAAATTGTAAATACGTAACTCATTCCTGTCTGGTTCAAATACTCTTAACAGTAAAAAGCTGCTATTGGGATAAAGAAAATAAATCCTGTAGAATTGATGTACTACATTTTATCAATATTTTCATACAGGCGTTGTTTAATTGCTCACCCAAAAATTCCAATGGGCCTATCTGAATGAGAACAGATCTCTTATGCACATGTTTTGCAGTAAAATATCCCACTTAACAGGAAATAAGTAAGTCTAGTGCGTTTCATTTTAAGTTAGTGAGCCGTATGAAATAAGCTGAGGGGGAGAAAGTCATCATTTTGTCATATGTGTAAAGTAGTGTAATGGGCAGGCGGCTGGAAATCCTACTCTCCATCCTCCCTGTTTCCTCTCGTGTGATGGCATTTCATTTCAAGTGCATAGGGCATTGCAAGCGGAGCGGGCATTACAACGTTTTGATGCCCGTGTTTAAAACCAAATATGGGCCAAGTGGTTTAATTGGCATTCGGAAAACAAAATATTCGCTCATTAAAAAAGAAGAAAAAAAACCATCACTTCTGACTCGCAAACAGTATTCGCTGAATGCCAATGCACATCCTCGCGCTTCAAGCGGAGGGGAGGGGGGTGAACGACCCTCTCCAAGACGGATAAAATAAAATAAAAACTCGACTAATACATTTTAAAACAGATGTCAATATTATCATTACAGTGCCTCGGAAAAAAATGCAAATAGCGGTGGCAGAAGAGAGCCGTGTTGACAGATAAACTAACACAACCACGCCGCTTTTTAAAGCTGGATAATAACGGAAGAAGTTAGTCGATGCCAATGACATGTTGTCATTAACTTAGCCGTGTTGTTAACAACTTGAATTGCTCGTCGTCTGACAAGAATCGTGAGCAAAATAAACGGTAAACGCGGCACTTTAACCACACTGACTGTTTGTCCCCGTGGCGAGCTTTAAATGTGGGCTACGATGGGAATAGTAGCTGGCTAGAATGCAAGCTAATATTAGCTGGCTAGGTGATGTCTCCACGTTTTAGCTGCCTATTCGGAGGAAAACAGCGGAGTACGTTTTCCACCGAAAATTTCTCCACTTGTCCTCGCGCGTGTGTTGTCTCCGCACAGAGTTGCAACTGTTCTAAAATCACACCGCGGTCATACTAGTAAATTAATCCCATTATATTTCTCTTACCTTCCGGCTTGTTTTCGGCAGCCATTTCCCCTTCACGCGCAACATCCTCCTCCTCCTCACGACCGTGGGTACCACGCGCGTGCACGGTGAGGACAGCACGAGGAGGGACTGGAGGAGCAAGCGGCGAGTCGGTCCGACCGAGGCGAACTTACCATTGGCTGTGAGGCGGTGACTGACAGAGAGGCTCCGGGATGAAAAACACATCTCCCCTCACCTTGACACCACCAGCCGTGTTTTTTTTGTTACAGTAAATTTAAAACAGATCAGAGGCGTTTCAGCTCTGGCATGACGCTTTTGTTAAAAGATGGTGACGCGTTATTATATTAAAAAGAAATAACTTTACAGCTCAGTGAGCGAGGCTACATCTTTTATCCTTAATTTAAACGAATTAGCCTACATTGTGAATATTAAATGTTTGGCTTTGAGCCGCCCCACTAAAGTTGTTCAACACTGAGTAACCTAAACAATGTCGTTCCTGAGTGACAAAAACATTATCCTCAATCATGGATTTGTGATCGTTAGACTAAATTAAGAAGGAACCTTTTAACTGTTTCATTCATTTTGAACATATCTTCAGAGATAAATCTGCCAATCTACACTGGTAAAATTAGTTTCATTTTAAGGTTAATTTTTCTAGGCTATATTTAATCCACTCAGTATGTGTGGCTTCCAGTGAGTCCTGGTTACATGGGCTACAGCCTATTAAAAACAATGAGACATATCAAACACAGTCTGCACAGTCGATCAATCAAGTGTCCAAATGTCAGTTTACATTTGAAAGCCTGTGGACTAGTTTTTTTACACAGATGTGTCTAACTGATTTCAGATAGTTGCACCATGATACTGAAAGCTCTGGGGGATTTTTAGGAGGTCATCTTGTGCACCCATTAAGGGCTGGTATTGAGTCCATCTAAACAGTTCTGTCAAGTAATGGTGGGTCAGATTTGAACCCGCTGCCAACACAGATATTTTAATTCTATCCACTATGCTGTCGAGGCTTTCAACTTCCATCCTTATGGCGCAGCTACATAGGCTTGACAATAGTATGGCTGTGCTGAATGACTACAGGCAATCTAATTACTGTTCGTTGTGCTTAATAGGCTTGCTTTTGGCACTCGCATCAAGTGTAGCACTTAAGGACAGCCTTCATGCTATACTAACAGGATCGTGGCCGTCGGTGCTGAAATGCTGTGTATAGTTTGAGGTGGTGGTGCTGAAAGGACAGTTCCTCTGCTGACTGCTGCTTGTGAGCTTGTTGTTATTGCAAAGAAAGTAATAATGAACTAATGAAAGGCCCAATGTAGTGAAGCGATTTTCCTTGCCTCAATTGTTCCTAGTTGGATAGGATGTACAAAATATCCCTTTAGAATTGGATATATGTGTACCCACATTCAATATTCACTTTATTGCAACAAAAATGTAACACTATATTCAAATGAGCGTTGTTTTTGATGTAAAATTAGATGACTTAGCTATAATGTCATAATAATAAAACTAATAATAATAATAATAAAAATAATAAATTAAACATTTTATGAATTTAATTAATTTAATTTGGCTGCAGCAGAAAAAGGACCCTCTACCTTTTAAGATCGCATACCAGTAGCGTATCTCCGCACCATTCCTCATAACATCGCAAATAACGACAAATGATTGTACATTTTAAACTTTAAAATGGAAAGCTACACATAAAAAGACGTGAACGCCGTTGCTGCGTTGTCATTCATCCCCAACACAAGGGGGCGACAAAGGGCGCAGGGAAGTCTTTGAGCCACGAAGAAGAGATGACCGGGTGTAAACATGGCGTCTGCCTTGGACGATGATGAGATCCTTAATGATGATTATTATTCCCTGCTAAATGTCAGAAGAGAGGTACAACATGCAGTTGTGATCTGAATAGGTGTTTGTCCGGGTGCATGTAGCAGTCATTCTATAAACTTTCCCTGGCTGATATTTAACGGTTACTCTTATAATCACGTGTAACGTTAGCTAAGTGAAGTAGCTAGCTTGTGACCCTCGACATTGATTTGTGACTCGTCGGCTGGATACTTGACAACATGTTGTGGGGTTACGACTTTACCTACAGGAGTTGTCAGTTGATGAAGTAAGATAGACAATACTGTGTTACTGCGGTGGTCTGGGAGCTGACAAGAAACTTACAGTTATTTTCAGTTTCATAATGATCTCATGGACTGTGCGCTAACTAGCTAACGTTAATGCTAGAACTTTTCTTCAGGGCTTCATCACGAAACAGTTAATAGTTTATTAAATTACAGTAATGACTGGTGATCGGATGCTTGCTGTCTTGATACTTGTTTTTGTAAATCAGTGGATATTGTGTTGATGTGCAAATATCAAACATTCAACATTTTACAAAACAACATGAACTTGTTGCACAGGGACATGCTGTTCCAGAAAGACTAAATATGGTACAATTTTAATGTTCATAGCATATGGTTATTTTCAAGTGGGTGAATAAAGAGGAAAAACTTTCATTCTAGAATAGATTTGGAAATGTTTAACCCATCCCTCTGTATGTTATGCAGTAAAACACAAAATTAACCATGTTCTCTACATCAGTGATTTCAAAAATGAAAGAAAAGATTCTTTGTTGTCATTGCACAGCATACTGAGACAACAATATGCAGTTTAGCGCCGAACAGAAGTGCACAAAGCTGTAAAGTACTGGAAAATGTACATATTTATAGGTAATACATGAAAAAAATCAAATATATAAAACTTGTTGAGTTAACAATAGGCTAGATTACATTAATGTGAATTCTCTTAACCATGATGAATCTAACTGAAGCAACAGCAGCAAGTTTCTGTTCAAACTGTTTTCTCACAAGTCATCTAAACCCTGTAAGGCATTTTAAGGTTGGAAAACTTTATGGAGTTCAAAAAAGTGTTGAACGGTCAGTAATTTACGTTTTAGCTGTAGCTACATCATGCCGTGTGTTTTGCATGTTGCTGATAACATTTTCCCGCAAGTCTTTGTATTTCACATTTTTTGTATTTCAATGTTGTGCTTCAGGCAACACAGGAGGAGCTGAAGGCGGCATACAGGCGATTATGCATGCTATATCACCCAGACAAACACCGGGACCCTGAACTGAAGCGCCAAGCAGAACAGCTTTTTAACCTCGTACATGAAGCTTATGAAGGTAAGAAAATCTTTGATGACAGAATGTCCCATTTTTCAGCTACACATGAAGCTGATATTAACTTGAATATGTCTACATTACATTATTTAGAAACATAAACAAACGTAACATTACTGGTGTTTGTTCATGTCTTTCTAGTGCTTAGTGACCCGCAGGCACGAGCTATCTATGATATCTATGGTAAGCGAGGACTCGATGTTGAAGGATGGGAGGTAAGTCCATTGGTGGCTCTTGTGACCAGTAATACCTAAATAAGCCTCGATATACAGTTAGAAACAATGGACAATGTGTCGATTGACAGTCCACTAGTTACTATGCCCAAAACATACAATGACGTACCTCTGACGCTCAATCCAGGCGGGAGAGTTGAAGCCTAATTGGATCAGCTCACTGGAGTTCTAAATTTCCCAACCACAATTGTCAGGCTTACCTCGTACATTTTTAAAACTACTATATTTTAAATTCACTATTAATGTCATATGTTTATTGCTAGTCCAGTGCAAACAAAGCCAAATGTTATGCAACAAAGACAAATTTCCATTTCCGCTTTATTTGATAGAGAGAGTAGAGAGAGACAGGAAAGGCTAGGGAGACAGAGGGAATGACATTTAGCACAGGGCCCGGGCCGGACTCGAGCCCGGGCCACTGCGGTAAGGACTCGAGGTGAGCTACCGGGGCGCCTGGATAAAAACAAATGTATTTGAAAAATTCTTTTTGCATTAGCAATTTCTGACTTTCAGAATGCTCACACAGCCAGATGCAGACCAGTGTGAGCTTCAGTGCAAGTCTATCAAAATTAAAATACGTTGCACTATCGGCTTCTTTTCAGTAGAACCAACATTTACAAATAAAAGGATATGCTTTCTTAGATCTCTTTGGAACGCATTCAATCCAGGTATAGTTTGGATGGAATGTTTGTTTCGGTTTACCAAGCAAATCAGTATATTGTTTACATTAACATTTATTCATTTAGCTGACGCTTTTATCCAAAGCGACTTACAATTGTTATTTATGTCAGAGGTCGCACGCCTCTGGAGCAACAAGGGGTTAAGTGTCTTGCTCAGGGACACAATGGTGGATGTGTCACAGTGGGGAACTGTACCCAGGTCTCTCAAACCAAAAGCAGGCATCTTATCCACTGCTCCATCACCACCCCCTTAATCAATTAAATTAGACACATATAGGAAGTTTGGTGTGCTTTAGACAGAAAAAAAAATGTCGGCTTTCAGCTAAATTTTTGACCATGTGACTTGCAGTATTTGACCATTCCCACCGATTGTAGGCTAGCTGATACAAACTTTATATTCATTCAGAAATGCCTACCCATTGTGGTTAAGAAATTGCATCTGTAGTGGGCCGATTGAAACACCAAGACAAGAGCATCAAAACAACTGACATGCATAATATTGTTCACCTTTTAGGGTCTTGACTTCAGAATAACCTATTGCTAGAAGAATACACAGTTCATCAAGTATCGACCATACTGTAGTAGTACAACAGTACAAATAGTTCTGCTTCATCTGTATTTACTAAAACCATCAACACTTGACTGCAAAATATGACACAATTATTAAATTAATTTAGCAGGAAGAAGATATGAGAGCATGAAATTCTGGTGAAATTTCTTCACTGTAACTCTTTATTTGCAACCTGTGAAGCAGTCAATCCACCTTTTGCTTTGCATTCAAATCTTCTTTCTCCAGGTGGTGGAAAGAAAAAGAACCCCTGCTGAGATTCGAGAAGAGTATGAGCGCCTTCAGAAAGAGCGAGAGGAGCGAAGGCTTCAGCAAAGGACCAACCCAAAAGTGTGTTCAGGAGAAGATAACAAGCCTCACATTGAACTGACTGCAACATATAGAGTCATTAAGCAACTTGTGCATATTTTATACATAATTTAAACACAGTATTAATTCCAGAACCTGTTACTTGCAGGGAACGATTAGTGTGGGTGTTGACGCCACGGACCTCTTTGACCGGTATGAGGAGGACTATGAGGATGTGGTTGGAGGGGGGGTCCCACATTTGGAAATCAATAAGATGCACATATCACAATCCATAGAGGTAACGGGTTGCTCTAGATTGCTACATCTGTTTTTCAGTGGCGTTTACTACGATATGTGTTGGATTGCAACATATGTAGCCACAGTCAAATTTGTAATAGTTGTTATGGCAGATTTTTGAGCTAATTCTTATCAAAGTACTCATTCTTTGTGTCCTACTGTAGGCGCCTCTTACCACAAAAGACACAGCCATTTTGTCTGGCTCCTTGTCAACCCACAATGGAAATGGAGGTGGCACCATTAACTTGGCCTTGAGAAGAGTCACCTCAGCCAAGGGGTGGGGAGAGGTATATTGCATTCTCGCTTGGCACCGCACACACTCATTTTGTTAGGTATTCTATAAATGGCACACCTCTGCCTGTCTGCCTGTGTGTGGTACAACATGCAGTGACATTCTAAGATGTGAAACATTATCTGTTGTCTGTGTGTGTGCACAGGTGGAGCTTGGTGCTGGAGACACCCATGGACCTCTCTTTGGAATGAAGATATTCCGAAACTTGACGCCTCGATTGTATGTGTAGAAATCAGTTGTTTTTTGTTTGTTTTTTACTACATGAACAATTTAGTGATTTTTTTTTTCTCTTTTGCCTCAGCTTTGTTACAGCCCAATGTGGGCTCCAGTTTTCATCTCGAGGAGTGCGTCCTGGGGTTACAACAGTGCTGGCCCGTCACCTAGACAAGAACACTATGGGCTATCTGCAGTGGCGTTGGGGGATCCAGTCTTCTATGAACACCAGCATAGTCAGGGACACCAAGAGCAGCCATTTCACATTCGCAATGCAGGTTAGCAGCCAGCAGTTATATTTAAATTTAATGTTAGCCAAGACACCATTAAATCAACAGTTGCTTGTCAGGGTTGTGGCCAAAATGATCACTTACTTTTTGTCTTTGCAGCTTGGCATTCCTCACACTTTTGCAATGATGAGCTACCAGTACAAGTTCCAGGATGAGGACCAGACGAAGATAAAGGGCTCAGTAAAGTATGTTCAATATGTGTTATTTGTATAACGTAATTATAAATTCATATTGAAACCCCTGATGTAGGTCATAATTAGATTTGTTTAGTTTCAGTCTGTTCTCTCAGATTTCCATCCATTCAAGTATACAAGGTCTACATTCAGGTCAGCTCTGCATGCAGACAGGTAGTGACTTTGTCTTTATATTACAGATCAGGTTTCTTTGGGACTGTGGTAGAGTACGGTGCTGAGAGGAAGATCAGTCGACACAGTGTCCTTGGGGCCACTGTCAGCGTGGGAGTGCCCCAAGGTGTCTCCCTCAAGATCAAGTAAGTGCAGCTCTTTGCTCCAGTTTCCTGATTAGTCTAGGTTCCAGAGGGTTTTCCTCACAGTGCTGTTGCCATGGCACCCACAGGAATTAAGACGTGACATCATGTCAGCCAGTCAAATTAATGTTCTACAACTAGTGTCTGCGCTGGGGGGAGTGTATCTTTCAGGATGTAGAAACAGGATTGGACCCACTGAGATGTGAGTTAGTCCTGGGATGCGAGTCTAAAAGCCTGGGTATTTATAGTATAGTCAGAGGAACATCACACGCATTCTCTAACATCTGTGAACAATCGGCACACAATTCACTGTCCTGTCTAACCTAGGGTATGGCACATGTGTGCCATGTATTTATCTTTAGGCTGATAGCTGTGTGTAGCTGAGAGAATACTTAGAACTTAAATTATTTTTTATTAGAAATCAAAAATTCCCACAAATGCTACATGGAGGAACCAATTTAGCAGCAAGTGACCATTCAGATATAAATCATGAAACCAACTCTCTCTCTCTCTCTCTCTCTCTCTCTCTGCAGACTAAACAGAGCCAGCCAGACGTATTTCTTCCCTATTCTCCTGACTGACCAACTCCTGCCAAGTGCTGTATTTTATGCCACAGTTGGACCACTGGTTTTCTACCTCGCTATCCAGCAGCTTATTATTCGGCCCTACGTGCGGGCCCAAAAGGAAGAGTAAGAAACCCTCATTTTAAGTTGGTTTTTTCATGCAAGAAATGTTATTGGAAGAAGCACCACATGTATTATTATGGCCGGAGTTTATGAGCTCATTTTATTTCTCCATTTATCTTTTGACTCAACAGAGACTTGGAGAAGCAGCGGGAGAGCTCGGCCTCTAATATAGCCAAGAAGAAACAGGAGGCAGAGGCTGCTGTGAGTATTTTACAGGCTTACATGTAGCTGTGGTACCTATCCAACATTTTGGAAATATTACAAGTCCCACACCAGTCAAACGAAGGGAATGAGATGGGCTTTGATAAGCTGCAAAGTCTTAATGAAATTCATTAGTATAATCCATATGATATGAAATCTCATTGTTTGTGTCTGTCTCTTTCCCTTTTTCATCTCTGAAGGTCTTGCTCATGCAGGAGTCTGTGCGCAGGATTATTGAAGCTGAGGAGTCCAGAATGGGTAAGATCAGTAATACTTTAGGGATGAGCTTATCCTGGGAATAATGTTTTTTAAGCAGGTGCTGAAACATTCTGAACTTTTCCTCATGCATTTTAGGTGAAATGTGCTAATGACCTGGCCAAAGGCAAGACTAGTGTTTGAGCCTTTCTGTTGTAGTATTTAGACTTACTTTGTGGAAATGTGGGTACAAGGTTAAAATTGTTAATAACGGAAATAGAGTTCAGTAGATTTTGTAATGACCCTCCAGCTTCTGTTTTGACTAGTGATAATTGGTGCTTTTTAGTTTGCTTTTGATAATTACACCAACAAAAAGCTCTCAGCAGACAGTATAATTTTCACCTGGGGGAGTCTGGCAAGTGATAATTGGCTTGTGACACCTGCCACTGTCGAGGTTGCTTTGAGTTTGGTATCATCAGAGGTCCCCTAGACTTTGCACTTGTAAAGTAACAGTTAATAGCAGCGTGTATGTGTGATCACAGACACACAGCTGCTCTTCTTTATTCAATGGGCTACGCTGTTTGAAATGGTTACAGTATTGTTTATGCAGCTTGCAATTAAAATTAATTGGGTTGTCTTTTTGTTGTATACTTGCAAAATGATTTTAACAAACAAGTCTCACAAATTACACTGGTTCCGTTATTAAAAATGTGTCTAAAATTGCTGCGTTGAAAGATTTAAACTCTTGCAAGTGGGGATTTGTGTTTGACATCCAAAAAGTTGTCTATTCTGTTGGTGTGTCTTTCATCCTTAGATTTCTGAAATCTACTTTTAAATCAAACTAAGTAGGCCATTTTGTGTTAAAATAACATTAACACATTAAATACATTGAATTTTCAATTGATTCACACCAGCCTTGATGCTGCTTCGTTAAACTAGGTCTCATCATCCTCAATGCCTGGTACGGCAAGTTTGTGACAGACAACAGTAGAAGACACGAGAGGGCAAAGGTCATTGATGTGACTGTGGCACTACAGTGTCTGGTGAAAGACTCTAAACTCATCCTCACTGAGGCCATAAAGGTAAGTACAGTAATCCAGTGCAAAATGTCCAAACCCACAGAATTGATCAGAAACCTACACTATAAAGTAGATTTTTCAGCTGTAATATTATTACATCCATTGATACAGTATAGAGTATTTTCCTGGTAGGTAAAGCATTTATATATAGTACACATACTGGTTTAAAATGTATCACAGTGCGACTGTCCGCTACTTGCAGTATCACAATTCAGCCTGCTGCCTGTGCGTGACTTTATGTTGTCTTTCCAGTCAGGGCTCCCTGGCTTCTACGACCCATGTGTGGGGGAGGAGAAGAGCCTGAAGGTGCTGTATCAGTTCCGCGGAGTCATGCATCAAGTCCTGTCAGGAGACACAGAACCACTCAGGATACCAAAGCAATGTAAGTCCTATGTTGTATACAACACAGTGACTCTCGCTTATGGAGATTGTGTCACAGTTTTGCCCCCATTACTGTACATTTAGCAACTTGAATGCAGGGTTTAATGATGTGGTAGATCAAATATTCTATTAAACTGTCTAACTTGCCACTGTTTCAGATGCTACTGAAAGTGAGGGCAGTTTACTTGAACCCTAGCCTTTGTAGATGTATTTGATGCAATGTATTTTAGAATATTTTATCTTTAGTCAGAGAATGTCTGCTAAAATCTGCTGAGCTATATTACCTGCCAGCAGCGCTATTTCTAACTTCTTTGTTCTTGTTTCCACTACACAGCTCACAGGATTGACGCTGACACATAGGAGCTCCTCCACTGACCAAAAAGACTCATCTCTCAGCTGTTTGACAGAAGATGGATAAACCTGTTTTAGATACAACATGGATTGAAGTCCTTGTTACTCGTGCATTTACCTTTTGTCTTTATATTCATTTAAATAAGCAGAGCGGAGTAAAAGCATCACAGGCTGGATTGATCATAATTCAGTATCCATGGACAGAGGTGTGGCCTGCTGGAAATTGTAATGGCTACCATCTTATTTCCCAGGTCCTCTAGCCTCCTTGGTATCCATTTATTTTTGGTATGGCTTGTAATTTATGATCAAGTTCTATGTACTGTATTGTACACAAACTGCAGTGCCTATGTGATTGAAGACATGAATGCAACTCTGTTTATTTGCCATGTTATTAAAATCACTCTCTCTCTCTCTCTCTCATGTTGCTTAACTGTTTTAGCATTGTTTAAAGAAAACATTTTTTCCTCTAATGATTATAAGATGAAATGGTTTTGGTTTAACCCAAGCAATTAACTTTGAATATGCACAATATTGTGACTGTTGGTGAGACATTCCTGATTTCTCGGTTTCCTCAGGAAAAGAGAACTACTGGAATGTGTGAATTTAAATGAGAATGTGCTGCTAAAACACAGAGGAGGTAAAAGGGACCAGTGAAACAGCAAAACTTCAAATTTAGTTAAGCATATGAAAACTGTATATGGAAACTGTTGTGATTGGATGCCGTTTAAAAGAGTTTATCACTGTCATTTAAAATGGATTCTTCATTGCAGTCATTTTCAGTTGATGCTTGCATGCAACTTTTACACTTAGGTCCTTTTCTTGATCTTAGATGTTTATGAATCTCCCTTTCCTTCACTTTTTTGCCAGTTACTGTAGTGTGCTATAAATAGAAACTAGACTAACTCAAAGCACAACAAGACTAAATATTGTTTTACTCCCTGTAAGAAAGGCCTTGCTGCTTTTTCAAGAATCATAAGGACAAATTAGAACAAATTAAGTTTGACAATTTCTTCATCAGGCACATCTATTTGTATTAGCATTTTTCTTAGGATAACCAAATAATGTGGTTTAATCAATCATCAAACCAGATGATCAATAGAATAAATAAAAAAATCTTGCTTGTAAAAGGGGATATGGATCAGGGGTACAATTTGCCTCGCTGGAAGACTTAATGTGCCTTATATAAAGTGTAACCAACATGACGACAGTATTGTAATAATAACTCTCTGCCTTTCTCTGGATGACATCAACTGTAAGCATGCATTTCCTAAACTGGAGTACTAATTAGAGTCTATCTAATTTGTTAACTTTTGACAGAGGCACTACTGTTTCTATCTCACTTTAGCGCTGAACTTACTCAACCAAAGGGGTCTTTAAACTATTGTAGCAATAGGGTGTCTTCTAGACTCATAAAAAGCACACATTACTTAAGTAGCTAAATATTGGCCTTCTGAATAGCAAAAGCAACTTTACAGTCACATTGAGTTGGCTGCTTTTGTTAATGATGCCATTAAACAGCTCCAAACCTCCACACACATATTATTGCTATATTCTTACTTTCCATGCCATGCTTATGAAATTGCAGTTTCAGGAGCAGACATAAACACCAACATGGGCTAACATGTTGAAGCAGCCACAGCAACAGGTGAACTAACACTATGTGCACAGAGTAACAGATTTTAAAGGAGACTCAAGCCCGTAGTGTTCAAAGAACAAATTATACAGTTACATCAGGCTTCATGATCAAATGATTTTGACGTTTTTGTTTTGTGTCTCCACTTATGTCTATATGCTCTCTTTCCGGGACAGTAGCTACAATACATTTAAACATTATTAAATTAATACTCTGTCAAACTTTTAAAAATAGAACAAGCTCTAGTTACCAGTTATATTTAACAATCTAAATCTATAGGCTAACAAAATCATACATCCTCTTGTACTAATGGCCTAAATGTGTAGGACAGTGGCAGTTAATTGCAGTTATTTCCTACTCTAGCTGTAGCTGGCTGGATTGAACTGTCTGGGTCTGACCATGTGCCCTGACGTCTCTGGTTACATAACGTTTAATTATTTAAAACTCTCGCTCTTATTGTGGAGTACGTGGTCAGACCACTGTATATGGGTCCGACGCTACTTTCTTATAACGTTAATAAATAAGTGAACTTTAAGTTATTGCATCATATTTATCCCGCCAAAGAAGTGATGCAAAATTTAAACTTAACATTGATTAATACTGTGATTTTTTTGCAATTTAGAGAGAGAAACTATGCTATCTCTTTTTTTTTTTTTACCACTGTGAACATACAAATGTAGGGGAGACCGGGTATGGTTGTAACACTTTTAGTTTCAGTAACTATAACACACAGAATTTTTTAGTTAGAGTTCTCAAATTTTTATACAAAGTACCCACATTTGTTCACTACAAATGGCACCAATTCAATCCTCTACAAGAAAATCAAAGAGTTGATGTCAAATGCAACGTGTTCCCTTGTTACTGGGGTAGGTTGTAACACATGCTGGTATAAGTTGTAACAATCACACAAAATAATCAAATACAGATGCCACACTATATGATAAGCTTCCAAAACAGGTAGTTATATAAAAGAACAATGTTTCTCTCTTGCTGTAACAGACTTTGTCTGATGACTCACGCGTATGTACAGTATGTGTATGTAAATTTATCTATAGAATAAACTTCTCTGTGCATAGGTCTAACTACAAAGTGGTGTGTGTGTGTGTCAATGTGTGTATATTCGTATTCAGAGTCACAGTCAGTGCTTGAAGTGGGCCGGTATTCACCGGTACATATACCAGAACTTCTATATTTTACTCTTTGGCGTACTGGGACTTTTTCTTGCACACAGGCATTTCTCACAAGCTGCCCATACACTTTTCTACCCTCTCCACCGTCGGAGACCGAGTATGGAAAAGGTCCAGTGACTATACACACACCAACATGTATACAACGTGAATGGGGAGTACTGGTCACAGTGCTGACAAATTAATGCTGGTAATCCTGGTGTGCGGGTTTGGTGGACCCAGACTGCAAAGGGCAATCTGGAAAATATTAAATTCAAGAATGTACCTAGTTTTATGTATTGTTGATGATTGTAACACTTAGTGTTACAACCCACCCCACCCCTGTCAGCCAATGTTTTGCAAGCTGTATTACCATATTGGTTTGAAATTAGAAAGGAAAAAATGCATCACATGTTGCCTAAAAAAACACATTTCAATCTATTATAAGTCAATCTTTTCTATCTGCAATAGTATAGAAACTAAACAAAATATAGTCTTTGTCAAAAGCTTTACTTTCTTACCTCAAATTCATTTTTTTCTCTATATATTCTGAATGCACCTCTTTCCAGACTTGATAACCAGGCCTGATCGGGGAGGAAGTAGGTAAATACTGAAATGATCACCTAACTCCTCTTTATTTGGTGGAATTGGTGTTGTTACAACTCTCCCCATTTTACAGCCATACCCAGTCTCCCCTATTCTGGAAAGATTTGGAACATTTTATTAACAGAAAAACAGTTAAGAGTATACTAATTAATGTGATGTCATGTTATATTTTCTACTTCAAGGTCCAGACAATATTAATTCAATTGTGCAGCTCCTCATCATACTTGGAAAATTCCACATCCACAAATCAAATTGGACTGGATCCAAACCCTGCTTCAATCGATTTACAGTTGAACTGAAACACTACTGCAATAGAACTCTTAAAAAATAAAAAAATAATACTTCTAGAACAACTGAATTTAATTAGAGCTTCTGGCAAAGTAAAATGTAATTGATTATCTGGGTCTTTTGCATTTTTGTTACTGTAATGAAAAAAGACAAAAAAACTAAACCCCCCTCTTTAAACAGTTAATTCCGCCTACGCCTCTTACGTCCAGCCCGGGGCGCCACCGAGTGAGTAGCGTGCGTATCTTTGGTAAAGGAGTCGAAGTAGAAGTAGAATCGTCCTGTTTAAAAGGAAAGTAACTTGTGCTCTAACGTTATGATTGTGCTGCTATTTCCATATATTTCCCACTCCTCAACTTCCGCTGAGACGAAAAATCGCTGGCAATTCGTTTTTTTTAATTCACTTTATATAACATTTGTTTCTCTAACGTTAACCCGAGCTGCACTTCCGAGGGCGTGTATCGTTCGCGGTCATAAATAGTAAGTAAGCAAATTTTATTTTGACTATATATCGTTAAGTTACAACACATAGTAGGCTAGTCGATTGCAAGAGTATATCGTCCGGCAGTGTCCCATAGATATACATGAAAAGAAAAGCGATGGACGGACGCCTGGGCCCGAAAGAGAAAGCGCGATGTGCAACAGCGTCGTCAAACACGTTTTCAGCGGTAGGTAGTGAAGTGTTCCACTCTTAACACAACAAATGTTACGGACTGTGTGAAAGGATTGTAGCTGTGTATGTGTATGGATTAACGTTACAACCATCTATTGTAGCCTAGCAGTTGGTGAAATCTAAATATTAAAGAATTCAGAGGTTTTATTTCTCACACACACTGACAATACTCCTGTGTATCAAAAGTCCTTCGACTTGCTGTCAACTAGGGGGAAACCCACAGAAGAGAAGTGTGCATGGTTTGCTGTCACAACAGGTCAGCAGCAGTAAATCTGTTTTCGGTGGTTGTTGAGCAAGCTTTTTTGCACTATTTCATTGATTTTTATGTTTAGGATTTTGCTCGGAAAGGAACAAATATACACTCTTTACTAAAATTACTTTTATAGTAATTTATAACAGACTTTATGTCAGGCTACAATAATAATAATAATAAAAAAAAACTGTTTCATTCTTAAAATAGAATTTTTTTATTTTATTTTTTTTTAAATCATGTAGGGTACTAAGAATAAAAAACGAGAAAGTTGGCTATATGTCTGCACGTTTTTGAAAGGTACTTTTTGTCACATACATGTTGCGAAATTCATCCTGAAATGAGCAGTGGGCAGCCACTGAGGGGGGCAGAGCACCTGGAAAAAACCCACACAGACACTGGGAGAACATGCAAGCTCCACACACAAAGGCTGGGACAACTGGGGTTCAAATCTATGGTTCAAACCGAGGACCTTCTTGCTTTGAGGCCACAGTGCTATCCACTAGGCCACCATTTATGCTATTAATTTTGTTGCAGCTTCCTTTGTTTTTCACTTCTTCTACAACATCTAAGCAGCAGCTGAGTGACAATGGACACTGACAGAGTTAAAAGTTAAGTGTGTAGTCAGAAATGCAATATAAGATCCATAATTGGTTTCAGTGGTGAATGAAGACCTTACATAATGGATAGTTATGTTTTTACTACCTTAGAATGAGCTATTTCTATCTACATACATCTTGGATCCCCCTTACACGGAAGTCGCAATGTGGTGTCTACAGCAGCCTAAAACGTACAAATGGCTCTACAGAGCGCGTTTTGTCACTTTTTCTTGTAGAATTCCTGGCAGTGTAGACAGACGCTCATCAAAACATTGAATATGTACGTTCATGCTGGTTGAGTTACACTCTAATTTTTTAATGTTAAGTGGTAACTCGTCAATCATCGTAACACTCATGCATGCAGAACAATCAGTTCATCATTTGAAAGTTTGCTGTAGCAAGTCACAATAACATTGTATAAAAAATACAATTGTGAAAATATGTTAATATTTGTCACAGGGTGTCACTAAGTGCCACTAGTTAGAAAATAATCTTTTGAAGTCTCTGAGCTGGATTTGTTGCTGAAAAGGAATTTGCCTTTTTTTTTTTTTTTTACAACATAGAGAGACTATGAAAAAGCTCATATTTGGGTTTCCTTTGAATGCAACCTCACTGCACATTGTGTTAGATCATACAGTATAATATAGAATGTTATGGTCCAGACATACAAATACTGTGCACCGTTTGCAACTTGTCAGTCACTAAACTCAGAGAACATAAAGTTTGCCCAATTTCTCTAGTTTGATTCTCTGTTGGCTGTTTGATCATGACCTGTTTAGTCATGAAATATTTGACTTAATATTTGGCAACAGTGACCATCTGGATGCACCAATTAGACTATAAAGCACAAATCTAAATCCCACTTTCATTTTCAACCAAAAAAATAATCCATTTTAATAATAACTCTGTACACACCACAGAACAATAAAATCAGCTCTGAAATTATTGTCCCAGGCTATAACATTTATATAACTTTTAAAAATGTTTCTGTTATTCCCGCCCTTTGTGTTGGTGTTAAGTGTTTGTGTGTTCAATGGTAGTGGTAGTGTTAACATAGTGTTAGGGTGGTTTAGATTCTATTATTATGTAAGCAGTTGGGGGCATTGCTTCAAACTAAAGTGATTATCCAGAGTTTGAGCTTATCAAGTGTTCTTTTTGTTTTTGTCAGTTCTTCCCTTTTCCTCTGGAGATCCTGGAGGAGATCTTCCTGAATCTTCCTCCTGATCAGGTGGTTTGTATTTGCCAGTTAGTGTGCCGTCAATGGAAAGAAGTGGTTGACAGTGAGACTCTGTGGAGAGAGAGATGTAGAAGAGAAGGATATCACCTCCGCAATGCTTCCAAAATACCCAGAGACTGGAGGTTGTTTTACTTCTTGTGCAAGAAGAGGAGAAATCTTCTCAAGAATCCAAGAGGAGAACGTAAGAAGCCACAAAACTAACTTTACTCAACAGTTAGTGACGTTAACACCATTACAACATGATTTCTCTCACAACCTTTGTTGTGGAATTTATCATTTAAGTGAGTCTTCCTCTTTGTTCTTACAGAAGACCTGAATGGCTGGCAGATTTTGGAAAATGGTGGTGACAGATGGGAAGTAGATGGCATTAGAGTGCCCCATCCAGATGAGTCGGTCCAGAAAAACTTTGTGACCTCTTACTTGTGAGTATTCACCAGGAGGGATGCAGAAAACATAGGGCATCCATTTTATATAGTACATTCATATTAAGAAGTAGCTAAAACATGTTTTTTTGTTGTTCAGCATGTGCAGGAAGTCGCAGCTGATTGATTTGGAGAAAGAAGGTTATAACCCATCATTTATGGATCACTTCCAGCCAGACATCAAAATATCTGATTGGTAAGAAAAATACATATCAAGTACTGTGACTGATTTGTGTTGATTTTAAAAGAACTATTGAACTTATTTTTGTAGTTATGGCCAACATTTCTGTCAAGTATAAAAATGTTGATCCAACGAAGTTAATTGCTGAGATTTGAAGAACCGGGTTATCTTAACTGATAGAAATAATTATCAAAATAATAAAGCAGAAATACCCTATAAAATACGCACACTCCCTGTATTTTTTTAGTGTGCTGTGTTTACTGTACAGTCGTTAGACATAATATCCTTCCTTCTTACATTCAACACTAATCTCTGTTGTACTTAAGAAAAACCTAAAATAACTTAAACTTCTATGAGAACTGTTCATAATGTGTCAAAATAGAATCAAAAACATGAATCCAATTGCACATTCAACACTCTGTTGTTGTAATAGTAATAATTTTATTTGTAGAGGAAACCAAGTTACAAAGTAAAACAAACATATGTAAAAATATAAATTCATTAAAATAAATAAAAAGAGGCCACTGAGTTTGCCTGCCTGAGATCTGGCTAGGAGTTCCACAACTGAGGGTCCTGAACAGAAAAGGCTTAGACATCTTTAGTGACAAGACGAGACTTTGGAACCATTAGTAGAGCCTTGCAAGAGGATCTCAGGCAACGGTCTGGCTTGTAGGGCGTTAACAAATGTACACAGATGTAGGCAGGAGCCTGACTATTCAGGGCCTTAAAAACAAGTAGTAAAATCTTAAAATCAATTCTAAAACTCACAGGTAACCAGTGAAGGGCAGCTAGGATTGGTGTGATGTGGTCACTCCTCTTAGTGCAAGTTAAAAGCCTGGCTGCAGCATTTTTAATGAGCTGTAATCTATGAATATTTCCCTTACTAATTCCAGAATACAGAGCATTGCAGTAGTCGAGTCTTGAAGAAATAAAGGCATGGATTACCTTCTCTAAGTCAGCAGAGGAGAGGAATGGTCTAATCTTAGTTAGCTTTCTCAGCTGGACAAAACAGGACTGCACTACTTTTGTCACCTGAGCATCAAAAGACAGCTCTGATTCAAAAATGACACCAAGGTTGCGAGCTTCTTTCTGAATGTTATCCGAGAAGACACCCAGGCGGTGGTGAAGTTTTTGAGGTAGCTAGTGCTGGTTCCGATGGGGGTACAAACAATGATTTCTGATTTTGTGTTGTTTAACTGAAGGACGTTATTAGACATCCAGGCTTTTATCTCAGCGAGACAAGAGGGAATACCAGAGACATCGAAAGAACCAGGCCTTAACGGGACATACAACTGGGTGTCATCTGCATAAAAATGGAAATCAATATTATGAGTGTGAGTGATATTCCCCAGGGGTAACATGTATATGGTAACAGTGGCCCCAAGATCAGCCCCTGGGGGACCCCACAAAATAGAGGAGCATGAGAGGAGGAGGCTTCTCCAAGGATCATGGAAAATTAGGAGACAAACCAATCCAGGGCCACATTACTGATGCCAACATAGTTTTTCACACGGCTAATTAAAACATCATGGTCCACAGTGTCAAAAGCTGACCTTAGGTTGAGAAGAATTAAAACAGAGCACATGCCTGAATCAGCTGCAAGCAGCAAGTCATTGGTGCCCTTGATCAGAGCAGTCTCAGTACTGCGTAGATAGCGGAAACCTGATTTGAAATTTTTCAAAAATGTCATTATTGTTCAAAAAGGAGATTAACTGAGTTGAAACGATTTTTTTTCTAAAATCTTAGATAAAAACGGCAGCTTGGAAATAGGTCTAAAATTACTTAAAACAGTATGTCTAAAAAAAACAAACTGTATGCCTAAAAGAAATCAGTGACTAAGCATCAGTGTGGACGACGGTACATGATTGTGTGTCTCTGTGTGTCTTATTCTAGGTATTCACAGAGAACAGACTGTGGCAGTCAATACGAGATCCGTGTAGAGTTGTTGAATCAAAGAAAGAGACCTGTCCAGACATTTGCCCCTGAGACTGTTTACTTAAAGCAGTGGGATGAGGAGAAATGGATCCAGGTATGAACAGAGCTCTGGTCATTTATCATTATGTTGATGTTTACAGGAGGTACAAAGCCCAAGGACAACTCTAGACTTACTGATATATATTTTTCAGATGACCCATGTATTCCAGAACTATGGACCAGGAGTGAGATACATCCGTTTTACCCACGGAGGCAAGGACACACAGTTCTGGGCAGGATGGTATGGAATTCGTATTACTGACAGCTGTGTTGAAATATGTTCAGCAATGGACTCATAACTCTTTGGGATTCATGTAATGTCAGCTTTGCACCTTTACAAGTCTCATTTTCTCTATATAATCTGCAGTCATGTATGTACTCAGTTACGTCACCAATAAGACATTTTCAAAAGACTGCATTAGTGGAACGATGAAGAGCAGCAACCTGACCTCATTAGGAATAAAAGCCATCTCCTCAGTATTACTCACCTGTAGAAGTTGTCAACATCAATTACATTTCTTAGTCTGTTTAGAAAGGGATTTTCTTTGTGAAAGCTTAACAGTGTTGCATTATCAGCACCAATGGAAATTTTCTTTGCACTGCTCAGTAATGTGTAATGTTTAATGTAGAAAAATTGTTTTAATAATATTTATATGTGTTTTATACTACGCAAATTTGATGTCTGAACTGAATAAAAAAAAAAAGACTTCAACATAACTTGATCTCTCATTTGATTTCAGCTTCACCTCAGTCTTCTCAGTATCATTAATCTACACATTTTAATCACTCATGTAATTATTTATTAAATTTTAAACTATACCTGCAACCCTGTATGCAGGATAAGCGATGGATGGATGGATTTTAAACTATATTTTCAAATCACATTCAAACCCACCAAATAGGTGTGGACAACGAAATCCAAATAGTACTTATTCTTGTGTTCAAAAGTGTTATGACTGACAAACATCTAGTTTCTTGAATTTACAGTAATTACATTTGTGATATGCTACTTTCAATGGAGTGACAATTAAAAACACATTTACTGTAACACAATTTTCAGGTGATTCACACCATCTTTGCTTCAAACTTAAATTTAAAGGAATGCCTGTGCAGAGATACCTGGTTGCAAGGTTGCGGTGACAGATATTGTATTTTGTGTGTAGATTATGTGCGTGTAGATTGTGTTTCATAGACGATCTGGCAGCTGGCAACAAACATCCAAAAGTTCGTGTATGACGATTATATCCGTAATAAAGTTTGAGGACCATGCAAATGACAGGACTTTCCTGAGAGAAACAACAAAACGGGAGGGCAGGTATTGGCAACACCTCGTTTGGCAAGTTTGACAGATCTCAGCAGAAGGGCGAAGGTCACTGATTGTGCCTCTGCAATCACTAGAGTTAGGGTGAAAATGTTGGTTAAATCATACTATAATAGTTTAAATCCATGCATGTGAAACAGTAGGTGTAAGCCTAAAGTATTTCTTATCTATACTATTAAAAGAATCCATATATTTTTTGTCTTTAGTTGATGTACAGCTTTCATAGAGGTCCGACTGGCTTAACGAAATTCTTATTTGTCCATGACACATACCGGAAGTTTTCTTTAAGGAAGCATCTAGGAGGGTTCGTTGTTAATGTCACCCGGCCTGTACAGATATCTGCCCGGGCGGGGTAAAATCGACGTTCTTTAGCTTCCCGGTTATTAATATGGTGGAGTACGTGAATCGCCGCTGTCGAGTACTACGGTCGGGTACATGGCAAGCTACCGGGTTCGGTAGGTTTATTAACGGTTTGTATTCAGCGGCTAACTCCGCCTACGCCTCTTCCGTCCAGCTCGAGTCCTGAGGTGAATAACGAGCGCAACTGACAGGAATAGGAACGTCTTGTGAGAAGTACGACTGTTTACACCGATGTACAGAAAGTGACTGGCATTTTAGAGCAATCGGTGGTCATTTGTTAAATTTAGAGTTAAAGGTAACGTAGCTACTTTTACCTCAGTTTACATATCAAATGTCTTTTCCTTAAATGTCACTTCCGTATTGTGTGAGATCGGATAACTGTGGCCATATAGATATTGTTGCTTTATAAAAGCACGCCAGTGTTACATTATCTAGACGTCGAGAGGAGACTATAGCGATATTTGGCTGTCCTGCTTGTAAAAACATCGCTAGTCCGGGTCTGTCCCAGGCATGAAGAGGAAAGCTAAAGCTATGGGTGCAACTCACAGCTCTGAATCTGCCTCAAGACACAGTGTGCCGTCAACGTCGCTGTCACAGGAAGATGTAAGTGCTTTAAGTTACGTGACGTCCCAACACAAAGTAGGCTAATTGCAATGCTTACTGAGCTTCACATAACTGGAGCCAGTAGAAATTTTATGTGTATTACAACCAGCTGTCTCTTGTTGCAAATTTCATTTTAACACTTCAGATCATGCAGTCTAAATTATTCTGACATGCAGGTAGGGGGAACTATTTTAAAGTGTGATCCACCAAATTGAAAAGTCACAGCCTGTAAAATCTGTCATCCTGGACTTTTTTGAATTTTCCGGCTGTGGTTCTAAACTTTATTAAATATTTGGCTTCATGAGTTGATGATGGCTGGTCTCTTTTGGTTTCTGTAAGGCTACACAGTTTTATTTTGTGGAGCAGCCGCATGTTCAGCCTGAAGGACCCACTTTCATTTTAGAAGGGGAAAACCCTTTGTTTTATACAAAGGCATTTCTTATTTCTCCGTTTGTGCCTCCTTGCTTCCTCGACTCCTTGCATGAATCTTACTTTGCGTTCAGACCAAACGCGACATGGATTGTTGGATTGATGGAGCCCAGGATTGATCAGGAGGATGGCTGCCGATGCGAACTTTTGGATGTGTAGAAGAACACAGAACATTAATCAACATTAGATCCTGACCAGTCCTGTCAGCCTGTTGGAGATTTAAACAATCAATGATGGTATGCTGCTGTGGCTCAAATGCGCACAGCGTCTCTCTTAAGGGGTGAAGAGGCTTCACCCTATTTCATCCAGCCGCTATTCACAGTATTCATTTGTATGACCATGCCTTTCCATCCACACATCTAGGGGAGACCGGGTATGGTTATAACATGAGGAGAGTTGTAACACCAATTCCACCAAATAGAGAAAAGATAGGAGTTAGGTGATCATTTCAGTATTTACCTACTTCCTCCCGGATCAGGCCTGGTAGTTATCAAGTCTGGAAAGAGGTGCATTCAGAATATATAGAGAAAAAACTGATTTTGAGGTAAGAAAGTAAAGTTTTTGACCAAGACGATTTTTTGTTTAGTATCTATACTATTGCAGATAGAATTGTTTGACTTATATTAGATTGAAATATAGTTTCTTAGGCAACATGTGATGCATTGTTTACTTTCTAATTTCAAACCACTATGGAAACACAGCTAGCTAAACATTGGCTGACAGGGGTGGGGTGGGTTGTAACACTTCCTTAAAAAGTGTTACAACCATCCATGATACATAAAACTAGGTACTTCTTGATTTCAATATTTTCCAGATTGCCCTTTGCAGTCTGGGTCCACCAAACCCGCACACCAGGGTTACCAGCATTAATTTGTCAGCACTGTGACCAGTACTCCCCATTCACATGTTGTACACATGTTGGTGTGTGTATAGTCACTGGACCTTTTCCATACTCGGTCTCCGCCGGTGGAGAGGGTAGAAAAGTGTATGGGCAGTCCTGGTACGCCAATGAGTAAAATACTGAAGTGCTGGTATAAGTACTGGTGAATACCGGCCCACTTCAAGCACTGACTGTGAATAAGAATATACACACATTGACACACACACACCTCTTTTTAGTTAGACCTAAGGATGTACAGAGATGTTCTTTAATTAATTACATTTTAGCAGTATTTATTAAGTATACTTAAGTAAGTTAATTCTGTAGATAAATTTACATACACATACTGTACATGCACGTGAGTCATCAGATAAAGTCTGTTACAGCAAGAGAGAAACATTGTTCTTTTATATAACTACCTGTTTTTGAAGCATATCATATAGTGTGGCATCTATTTTTGCTTCTTTTGTCTTATTGTTACAACCTACCCCAGTGTAACAAGGGAACAAATTGCATTTGACATCAACTCACGAGGTCTGTGATATTCTTGTAGAGGATTGAATTGGTGCCATTTGTAGTGAACAAATGTGGGTACTTTGTTTAAATATTTGAGAACTCTAGCTACAAATTTCAGTGAGTTATAGTTACTGAAACAAAAAGTGTTTCAACCATACCCGGTTTC
Source organism: Micropterus dolomieu (assembly GCF_021292245.1). Classification (NCBI taxonomy): domain Eukaryota; kingdom Metazoa; phylum Chordata; class Actinopteri; order Centrarchiformes; family Centrarchidae; genus Micropterus; species Micropterus dolomieu. The sequence continues at coordinate 9,597,694 of NC_060157.1, forward strand.
CCCTACTTCAACAATAAACATCAATAGGCCTAATATCAAGGTGAAATTTCATTAAGGAATGCGGTTAGAACAGTGCCTTTCGAAGCGCTACATAAACGTTGAAAGGCAGAGTTTGATCACGCATTTTATCATCTTAAATAACGAATACAATTTACGAATACAAAAATTAAACTGTAGAGTCCTGCTCCTGCCATGGGTTGTATTTCCCTGCTGCGTGTCACGCCTCTCTTAAACGTCACGGCTGCCATCAAGACTTCTCGCTTATATCTCGACTGATGAGGCTCCTCGAGGTGCATTTTAGGAATTGAGATGTCCTTCAAGATGGCTCGCTGAGATTGATATCGGAGTCATAGGCAGGAGAGACGATGGATAGAAGAGTCAAAAAATAGGCAAATCAGAAAGGCCCACAAAATAAACAAAATATACACAACCAAGCAACAATATCAGCTTAGAAACTAGGTATTTTCAAAACTTTTTTAAAAATGGTTTTAACAGTGAGTGTAATACTGAGCCAACATGCTGATGTCTTAGTTTATATGCTGGGATTGTGTGAGCATTGGGGGGCAGTGGTCCAAATCAGTGCTTGGAAACTAAACAGATTAACCAGAGTTTGAGCTTATCTGTGTCCTGTTTTCTCTTTTCAGTTCTTCCCTTTTCCTCTGGAGATCCTGGAGGAGATCTTTCTGAATCTTCCTCCTCATCAGGTGGTTTGTATTTGTCGGTTAGTGTGCCATCAATGGAAAGAAGTGGCTGACAGTGAGTCTCTGTGGAAAGAGAGATGTAGAAGAGAAAGATATCGCCTTCGCGATGCTTCCAAAATACCCAGAGACTGGAGGTCGTTTTATTTCTTGTGCAAGAAGAGGAGAAATCTTCTCAAGAATCCAAGAGGAGAACGTAAGAAGCTGCATAACTCCTTTTACTCAACATTTGGTGGTGTTAAGGCCATTATTTTCCTGCTGAATACCAAATTAGTTCTAAAAAGTAATTTCTCTCACATTCCTCATCATTGTTTTTATAGATGAAATGAAGAATTGGAAGATATTGGAGAATGGTGGCCATTGTTGGAAAGTAGAGGAAGTTATGGTGCCACATCCAAATGAGGCAGTTCAGAAAAACTTTGTGACCTCTTTTACGTGAGTATTCAGGTCCAGAATATACACTGCAATGATAGTGGTACATTTCTATTATGTAGTAGCTAAATCCTTTCTGATTCCCACAGAATGTGCAAGAAGTCGCAGCTGATTGATTTGGACATGGAAGGTTACAACCCATCATTTATGGATCAGTTCCAGCCAGACATCAAAATATCTGATTGGTGAGAAGAATACACACAAAATACTCTCACAGCAAGTAATCCCTAAATTGGCAAACTGAATCAGTCACAAACACAACTCAGATTTTACAGTCAGTTATTTTGCTGTGTTAAAAAACATGTTAGTAAATATAGAGCTTTCATCAGGGGTCCATCTATTTTTGTTGGAGAGTCAGATTTGGCCCACAGGCCGCTATTTGCCTACCACTGCACTATGTGCTCATTTAGTTTTAGAGACTTTATTTAGGCATAGGCAATATTAAATGTGGAACTGGTTAAATGTTTATATGTCATCTTGATAAATCTTTTTGGAACCAATTTGGAACTGTATAAGGCACAATAATGAATATTGGAATTTGTTTCTGCCACAGCTGTAATTTGACCACCACAATGAATAATGCTGAAAAAAGTGGTCTGTGGTTTAACCTTACTGCTGACCTGATCTGTGTGCACATGCTTGTGCTTCTGTTATATTAGGTATGCCCCACGGTGGGATTGTGGCAGTGAATATGAGATCTGTGTAGAGTTGCTGGATCGAAAGAAGCAACCCATCGAGACATTTGCCCCTGAGACTATTTGCTTTCAGCAGTGGAACGATCAGAAATGGAATGAGGTATGTAAAAAGCATGATTTATTCGTTAATATATAGAGTTCAGAGGAGTTACACAGCCCAAGGAGAACTCCAGATTTACTGATATGCATTTTTCAGATGACCCATGTATTCCAGGACTACGGACCAGGGGTGAGATACATCCGTTTTACCCATGGAGGCAAGGACACACAGTTCTGGGCAGGATGGTACGGCATTCGAGTTACTGACAGCTGTGTTGAGATATGTCCAGCAATGATGTCACCTTAATCATCAGATGGATTCATCTAATGCCTGCTTCCTGCCTTTGCCTGAATTTGCTTAATTGTACCACATATTACTTGCCTTATATAATCTGCAGTCATTTAACATGTTAAAGGGGCTTTTCTTAGGGTAAAAGGCTATAAATATTGTATCACTTTTGTTATGAAAGGCTTTCAAAACACCCCTATGCTGCCCCTTGAGAAGACATACATGTAGATTTACAGTAGCATAGCACACTTTGCAGCTGTAAGGGTCATAAGCTAAAATAATACTAGTAACGTATTTTCCATAACACATGTGGAAATGTTTTTTTAAATTAAGTTAAGATACCATTTGAAATATTAGAAAATAGGAATATTAATATAACATGTATTTTACTTACTTAATTATCTAGAATATAGGTGAAAATTTTGAAAATTAGGTTCATGGGCCCACTTTTCCCAAAGAGCAACATACATGTATCTTTGCAGTAAGGTTAGTTGTTTGAGTACCAAAGCGCCAAATCACATCACAGTCACTTTCAGGTTCACAAAGCAGGAAATCAGTTCAACATTCTATAATTTTAATAAAAATGTACACTTGAGGCAGAATTAAAGTTCTCTGATGTTTGTTTCTCAGCCATATTCATTGATTGGTGATAATACATTAAGCTAAATCAAGCCGTCAGTGGATGTGCTGATCCACGATAAGGCCAGAATTAATGCTACATGATTGATCTCTCAGATGACAAGGGATTGTCTATAAATGCCAGTTTAACACTGCTGCTACTATTTGACAAATGAATGGAAATATTTTTTGCACCGCTCTGTAATGTGTGTAAGCTGTGATGCTGAAGAATTGTGATGAAGAATTTTTGTTGTTGCATAATCCTTAATTCTTTTTACTTACTAGCCCTTAAGTTGTTTGTGTAAAATGCATACAAGTTTATAAACTTTATTTATGTACCCATTAAGTCAGACAACAACATGTAATATTTGAAGTTAGGTTTATTCATAATACTGGTTTATTGTGATGCAAGATACAGAATAGCCTTGTCAAATTGATTAGAAGTCCAAGAAACTCATTCAACATTTTTCTGGTAAATTTGACATCAGTGTCATCTCAGCTTTTCTAAAATCTCAGAATGAGTAATGAACACATTGTATTAAGTCAATAACTTATGTTATTCCCACTATATTTACAAATCAAATTCAAGCCCACCATCCAGGCATAGGAAAAGACAAATGCAAAGAGTACTAGTTCAGTCACTCAAATCTTCACAGGGTTTCAAACAATTTATAGCATTTTGTAAGAACTCTCACAATGTGTAAGTCTGACTTAATGATGCTGCAGTGTAACAGCAAGTATGTTCAGTTTACAAAATCATTCATTAGCCTGGGGTTATACCCAGGTACAAAGTTCATCTATTGTAAGTTTTGATAAGTATCCAGGACATCCAACACCTTCTTGTTAACTCACTTCTCACAGAACGTAAACAACTGGGAAATTGTGGGGGAAAATAACTTCAAACAGAGTGTTGACATTGTTTCCCTACCATTCCCACTTGTCAGCTTCTGTTGATGACAAGTGTCAATCAAGTTTTGTTTTGGCAAACTAGAACTACGATAAAACATAGCCTAGAAATGTCATTACGTCAAATACTTCTAAGATCCACCCGGAGGCTATGTTGACATTAAACATGAAATTATGTAAATAATAATAATAATGAGACTTCTGTTAACTATTTGAGAAATGTATTTTTCTTTAAAAAAAATGTTTGGAAAACAAAACACTTTAGTTCTATGACTCCACTGATGATGAAAGAATGATGCCATGTCAAATCAATGCAATCTTGTGCACCAGAGTTGGACATCCAGTATAAATGATGCACTAAGGGAAATACTTAAGACAGATGTTGGACATACTGAACACCTCACTTAACCCATCATTATCAGCCTTTGTGTTTTACAGAGCAGTCTGTACAACAGTCGTTCTATTAAATACCATTTCATAGTCAGTTCTTTTGGAATATCACTTCTGCAAAATGAAATGTTATTTAATAATGTAGCCTATGGTTTGTTGATACACTTCAAGTATTCAGTCCTCACATCATGTAAGACTGATGAATTTCAATGCCATCAAGTCATCACAAACAGCATCAAATGTTACTCAATCTTACATTGAATATGTATTTCAGTCAAGTCAGTCAGAAGGCAAATATTTTATGAAACCTCAACTCATGTTGGAATGTGCTTGTGTAGCAAACCTCTTCAGTACTGTTAATCTAGATTTGGAAAATTGTGTGGAGAAGGCTGTGACGAAACTTAGAGCAGAACACATTTACGTCTTTTCTTAGGTTCAGGAGGCTCCAGGGCAGCCAGTATTGCCTCATCAAACACATTCTTTAATCCTTTCTGTGGAAATAAAATATTAATATTCAAAACAGGGCTGTGTTTTAAATACAAATTAAAATCTTCAGGGAACTAATTGCAAAAGAAGGCTGAGTAGAAATGGAGCAGGGCGATCATTTTTTTTTACTTTATTCAAACAACATTATACAAGACTTTCCCTCATGATCAAGTTGTCTGAGTGAAGACAAAAGCCCATGGAAAATGGTGATGCTGCAGTAGAAAACATGTTATTACTGCCTAAGACAGATAATGCTTTGTAGTGTTAAACTTGTAGTGTCTGAAGAGCTCAGTTTAACCAAAACAAACTCAGTCATGTACAGTTACACAGACTTGCACACAAGGTGCTGACAACAGAAAGAAAAACTGGCTCTTGTCTGAATTGGCACTCTTGTCATATCAGGCAGCATGGATAATTGTGATTAGGCCAAGTTGAAAAGACAGCACACATGAACAGAAGGAAAAAAGTTAATGGGCACAAAGTTTAAAAGAGCGTTTCAGTTATTGGTGACAGACATCTCTTTACAATGAGTAAGCAGCAGGCGATCGAGAGGCAAAGCAAGATGCAAGAAGACATCAGAACAAACAGCATTTTCTCTTTCTTTGAGTTTCAGGGGGCTCTAAAGCGGCTAAGATAGCCTCATCAAATACGTTCTTCAATCCCCGCTACAGAAAGAGGAAAACAAGGGAGAAAGACAGGCATGACACACAGTTAGATTGAGATTTTAGCCAAATGCTGTTAGCGAAAGACAAGGCAAAGTATTTCCACCCTTGTTTGGAAACTGACATTTAAACACATGCTTGCTACAGCAGCTTTAAGTGTAGTTTAATGAGAGATCTTACCTGTGTTAGGGCTGAGCACTCAACATATTTGACTGCCTTCAGGTCACGGGCAAGCTTTTCCGCTGTCTCAGGGGTGATTGGCTTCTGTTTGTTCTTGGCTAGCTTCTCCACTGTGGAGGGGTCATCACGCAGGTCGATCTGAGTTCCTACCAACAGGAACGGGGTCTTGGGACAGTGGTGAGTTATTTCAGGAACCCACTGGGGCAGGGGGGGGGGGGGGGGGGGGGAAAAAA
>NC_060157.1:9603341-9649119 GCF_021292245.1 Micropterus dolomieu
CCGGGGGGGGGGGGGGGGGGGGACAAAAGTAAATATGATAGTATGTATCAACATGCTATGTTGTCAATTTTGATGACAAAATAATTGTTCTAAAAAGTTCAGATTGTTGCAGATTCAGGGGAAAGAGATGGCAGGAAGGTGACAGTAAGAAGGGTGGGTTACAGGTTTTTGGATTGAGAAACGAAGGAAGGAGGACTGCAGGGTTTTTCCTGCGTAGAGGAATTTTTGGGCACCCCCCAAAGATGTTTGAGCCAGCACCAAAGAAAAATCAACAGCGCCAAAATGATAAGAAAAAAATTGCATTTCAAATATTCTCCGAATGTGGTTTAATAGCCATTTATCAAACAACTGTTGAGCAAGCAGAACATAAAACTTAAATACGACGACTTTGACTTCCAGCAGTTACCTCTCCCACCATCCACAGCCGCTGTATTTTACACATAAAGCTGGGCTGGATTTATAAATGCGTTGGTTTGACCCGTTCCTGAACACTCTGCTACAAAGCTAGCGCTAAAGGGAGACATGACTTCCTGCGATTTCTCACAATATAAAAGCCATTTGTGCTTTTATATTGCTCATTGGCATAGTGGGACTTTTTCTTGTGTACAAGCACTTCTCACAAGCTGACGGTTGTCTCGCCTACCTGCTAATCTCTGTCAGCAAAGACAGAGCAAGAAAAACCTCGGGTTCTGCCTTTCATGCAGAGTCAGTCACTTTTTCGTTAAACAACCAATCGAAGCCTGGAGTAGGCAGGACATTAAAAAATGTTGACCTATGAAAATTGTGCATGGTGTTTTTAGCATTTAGCTAGCTACCACTGTAATGTGGTGACATTTACCAGGTGTAGTAACCAAACCAACAGAACGAAATAATGCTAATGAAAAGGAGGCTAAAGCAGAACATAAAATAATAAATTTGGCGGTCCGGTCTCATGTCACAGATCGGTTTATGGTCCTGCTGTCCTCTCCAGAGATCAAGGAGGACCCATAAAGTTGTGATGCTGTGGCACCAGGACTCAGAACCAGGAGGCCTGACTTCCTGGACAATGCAAAGAGGGTAATTGTAGAAGGTGACCATTCTAATGAGGAGGCTTAATTTGAATGATAAAGCATGATTAAGAGTGAGCACTTATGAGATTTAGGTTGAATGATTAATAAGCATTTATTACAACAGTACATTTAATAGCAATAATATAATTTAGCTTCAATTTCACTCTGGCCTCTTCTTTAAGTTTGTATTTGACATAATACCTTATTATCTCAAATAAAAAAAAGGACTGAAACAAATGTGTGTGAGACACAAAAAGACAATTTATTGTTTTAGCCTGTAAAAAATGTTTGACCGGTGGATTTTTTCCTTCTACCAGTCCCATTGGCAGGTGAGCCAAAAAGTTAATTTACACCCCTGCACACACATTATTCGTTGTATATATATACACACACACAAATACATGTAAGTGTACATGTCAGCACTTGTATGTATGTTCATGTAAATTAAGTATTATTTTATTGTTATTTATTCACTTACTTTTTCATAGGCTATGTAATTTGGTCACAAAAAAATATATTAAAACAGTTTCTAACCACCATGAACACAACTTATGAGTGATTTTTTTATGATTAGAGCGCCATTAACAAAAGAGCTGGATATTTCTGAAATGCCTCAGGAAATATATTATGAAAGATTGCATATCAGCAATCGCACATCATACAGAGTAGAGGACAATTATTTGGAGTATGTCATGAAGGCAGTTTGCGTTGAGATAGTTGAAAGAAGATGAAGAGCTATTAGATTTGAAGGTGGGCAACTCACCTGCTTTTAGATAAACACTGTACTCACCTTTTCTTTAACATTCTCAAATGAGGAAGGTGAAACAACTGAGAAACAGACTAAGAAGACATCTGTCTGTGGGTAACTTAGTGGTCGTAACCGGTCATAATCCTCCTGACCTACAGAGAGACCATGCCACAAATTAACTTACCATGTGGCAGACTAATAACTGCTTTTCTTCAATAAGGGGTGCGATTAAATTGAAAGAGTAAAACATAATCTTACCTGCTGTATCAAATAAGCCAAGGGTGTAGGGTTCACCCCCAATCATTACAGTTACTGCATAGTTGTCAAAAACCTGTGATAAAAGAAAGAATGGCATGTTATAGTCCGTTTAACAGTATTTTTTACTTTCTTAACCAAAATATGACTGACTGTCAGTATGCATCTGACTGTGAAACACACAAGTACTTACTGTTGGTACATATTCAGAGGGGAATTTGTTGGTGGTGTACGAAATCAATAGGCAGGTTTTTCCCACTGCTCCATCACCCACGACCACACATTTGATAGTCTGCATCTCTGTACTTTTTGATTCTACTGGCAATAACCCTGGCTGCCGGGAGAGGAAGAAGCTCATTAGGCCATTTAATATTTTAGACTTGTATTAACATTGGCCCCATAATAATAATTTTATTCTAAGTGTTATCTAGCGGTAAATGTCGCACCCCATTACCAAAACTGTCGAACATGCTAACGTTAGCTAATGACGTTACTCAATTGCCTGGCTAACTTTAGTATGTGTAATGCAATGGATCAATCACACAATGTGGCGCTATCTAAGTTACTTAAACAAACGCGTAACGGTAATAACGGCAACAGAAATTTGTTTGAGTATCGGTTAGCGAGCTAAGCTAACGCAGTGCTAGCAACAATGACAATGTTAGCAAGATTAGCAACCGGCCGGCTAACGTCAGCTTGTGAACTAACGCTAGCTTGGTCGCTGTACCTGAGTTCAAGCTAAAAAAACGAAGCATATAACCGATATGGCGAACTTTTATATGTAATCTAACTGCACAGTGAGATGTCAGAAATCATTTGAGTTACATACCAATACCCACCGTACCTCCGCTATTTAACGTTAGCTATCTTTTTCGCCGGGCGTTGGCACCAGCAAACAGCAACTTGGTCCAGTCAGGGAGAAGCTGAGCGTCCAAGTCCCGACTTCCACTACGACTGTCAAGCAAGGCAAACTAATACCGGATATCACCACCAAGTACAACATTTAGTATGTGTTGCAAAATATTACGCGACGTATAATACAAGATATGTCCCAAAGGAGATATAAATATGTCAAGATTAAATCTACAGTTGTTAATCTGAGGTATTGTTTTTTCACTATATGTCATTGCTCTATAAGTTATTCATAGGAGTCTTCACTTGTTTTCCACTTGTGCTTTTACTTTGAAAGCTAGTTTTCTCTGGTAATGGTTCTGTCTTGACACGACTTCATGCGAGGTGGTTCATGCAGCAGAAGTGGTGACGTAACCTGCTAAATCCCACACACCTTGCATCCTCACCTGAGTCTGAGATCTTCTATACCTCTTCCACAGTATAACAGGTAGAAGGCCATTCTTTATCTTAACAAGAAGATTGATAGATCTGACGGAAATAGATAGACTAAAAGAAATTGATTTGGGTATCAAACATATGAAAACATGTAGAAAAGGCATAGATCTGAAATGAATACATTACTAAAATGCTCTTTTGTTGTACAATAATACAATTAATGATGGCTGAATTCCATTTAGCTGCTTGAGTTTTAGGGTTCTATTGTGCTTGCTGGTTCAGTCACACTGTCATGGCATACTGGGACACTTGATTACAATGGACCCATCACTAAAGTTATTAGTAACACTAACAATGCTTTTCCTACTATGACAACACAAAATGTCTGCTGTGAAAAATACCTTGAAGGTGTCTCTAATGTTGTCCGTCCTCATGTACTGTATATACAAGAGGATGACAGAATAACAAACACAAACAATTATGGAATCCAGTACAGCACCACCACAGACTAAATAATTTGATACCTCTCTGACACACATAAACTGAACATTACATGCTTCACAAAAATCCGATTTAATGGGTTATAGCATTGGATTCTGTAGGTACGGCTAATACACAATTAAAAAACAGACACAATTGTCCAACTACAAACAGCAGGTTAATGAAATTTACACAAGTTACAAATCACAGCTGCTTCTTTTACAGAATATAATATCATATACTGGGAACATTGGAATATAATTTAGCTTTTGGAAATCACCAGTTTGTAAAGATTGAGAGAAACACTCCATCTCAGCTGTAGGTGTCAGCTATGGGACTTTCAAAGAAAGATTGTGTGTGTGTGTGTGTGTGTGTGTGTGTGCGTGTGTGTGTGTGTGTGTGTGTGTGTGTGTGTGTGTGTGTGTGTGTGTGTGTGTTGTGAAGAAAATATACCTCTGTGATCCTTAAATAAATTAACAAAAAATAGAGCAGTGCATTCAACCTTATAATTTGTTCATATTTGTCTTTTAAAAGCAGGATTTCACAAGAGTTACTCCTTCATTTATGCATGAAGGGATTTATCATTCTGCATGGCATTCAGATCTTTGGAGTACAACACTGACCTAGAAACAGGTGCTTAAATGCTAAATGAATACCAACCTCTATGGCCATCCATATACGATCTGCAAATAACTTAAATGAAAGCCAAGAGCCTCAGTTCCCCGGAGGTTCTAATTTGAAGCTGATTGGGTATTCATACGTTGGGCCCAAAGTTATCTGAGGCCCTGGTGCGGAAATTAATGAGGTTTTAATCATTTAAATACTAAGGAAAAAGAGCCTGAAAGCCACTTTTTCACTTGGTTTATTTTTCACTTTAATTCACACACTGAATGAGTGTCCAGTGGAGGAATGATTTCATACCCTCAGTATGAACATGTTTATAATTCACCCATGATTCAAAATGGTGGTCTTGCAGAGCTCACTAATAAATATTTGAGTTTTGATGTTGAAACTGTCGTTGGGGCCATCTTTTCCTTGCAGTCTTTATCCTCCATACAATGATATGTGTTGATACCAAACAACACAACATTAAAATAAAAAGGATCCAACGTAGAGTTGCCCACCAACTAGGTAAAACAAACACAAAACTAGGATTAGAGATATAGTATATTATATATATATATATATATATATATATCACAGTATATACTCACAGTATTTCATCTTGTGGGGATGAATTGGCTGGTGTGGTTGTTATCACTGTAGAAACGCAAGACATATACTGACTGTGGTCTCCTAATAATTACCTTTATACACTTTTCATTTTTGCCATCATATGGGGCCAATATTTCTTGATTAATAACATGTTTTCCTGCTAAATGACTTTTGGCTTCACCACATAATATTAAAGCAACACAATGCAATTCATTAAGGACAGACAGCAACAACATAGAAATGTAGGCTACCTGTGTGGGAGACGCGCAGTCTGACACCAGTGTAGACATTCCTTCCAGGTGTGGCGATGACACACCAGTACATATCCTGATCACTTTCTCTGACAGATGTCATTGTTACAGTGATAACTCCTGCCTCCTTATCATCTGCAATGGAGCTTCTGTCACTATGTCGGTTCTTGGGTGTTTTCACCACTATGGTACACAGCTCATATATCCGTCCTTTGCACCAGTACTTTGTGTATTCTCTGAACTGATGGTCATACTGACAAGAGACTGTCACAGATCCTCCGTATGCGGCTGTTACCACCCCTGGAGCTGACAGCTGGGCTGAGTCCACAGCATGTTTTGTTAGCCAGAACAGACAGAGAAGTGGTGCTGCAAAATGCCAAAACCATTTCACGTGATATAAGTTAGTTGTTTTTCCAAGTTACTTAGCCATTGTACAGTTAAGTACTTTAAACAGCTACTCTTACCAATGAAGAAGATCCCTGAGGTTTTCATGACGGGAATGGAAAAAAACTACGTAAAGCAGAAGCAAAGTGTGTAACATTTAGAGGCTTCCTCGTATTTCTCACATGTGGCAATGTTGTGCAATCTGTGTAAAACTGTAAGTTGATTTACTTAAACAGCAGGTGGCACTATCTATCTATCTATCTATCTATCTATTATACTTAATAATGATTTAACTGATGCCATGTATTATCATAAAAGATTATGCTTTCAGATTTCTTTTCATGTGCTTAGGTGTTTCATGTGCACATCACATTCACAGCTTCTGACTTGGCTGTTTTCTGGGGTACAGTTTAGTCCTGCAGACATGACTTGACTTTGTATGGTTGATAACCGCTAACAAATTGCTTTGTTGTAGCATCCAAAAGAAAAACCAACAAATATTTTAAATGGTTTCACTCCAAATCGAATAGACATTTCCAAAAACCTGTGAAATAGACAAACAGATTTAAAGATTTTTTTAAAGAAAATCATTTAAAAAAGAAATACCACAAGGTGAAAAATATTGTAGTTGTGTAATCTGAGCTGATTATGTCAGAGAGCCGTCACTTACTGACAGTTAGGTAGACTGACATGTCTTTACCAAGAAGGATCACTCTGAACTTCATGTACCATATTTTAAAACATTACTTTTTCTTACAATATGTAAACTTTACAGTATATTTATCCATTGTTAATCATTTATATTAATAATAATATAGATTTTCTGAGTTTAGGAGGAAGTTGGAATGACATTAATGTGTTTGAGGTCAACCAATGTAGGAAAAAACAGAACTATGTTGATGACAAATGCCCTGGTGGTGTGTAAGTAAGCAGCACAAGAGTTACAATACCCACAGGCACAAATTTATTTTTGAAAACCTCCTTTATAACAATGGCTTATTTAACATCTTAAACTTACTCATAGTATAGTTAGATCTGATAATTCTGACATAGAAACAAGACAGAATAGTTTATGAACCTCATTTTAAGTTTGTGAATATGCAGGCTACTATTAAATGAGGTCACAGTGTTAGCATTCTTTACTTTAAACTGAGCAGATGTATAATGTAAGTACATGTATGATATGTGAAAGATTAGCCTTTTGTAGGAGGTTTTTACCTCTGGGAAAGAATTCTCAAGTACTAAATTAACTTTCCCGAGATGATGAAATGACCTTGGTGAAAATTTAAATAGGATACTTTTTCACTTTTAACTCAGACAATGAGTGGGTAAATGAAACATCCCACTATCAGTCCCCTTGACACTTGTTTGACGTCTTTTCAAATGTTTGAGACATGCCTTGAAAAGCAAACTTGTTGGTTTGTTTTGGAAAAGCAAATGACATTACTTTTGCTACGCTTTGGCTCAGCCAAGGTGTTTTCCGCTGGCACCAGCATATCTTTCTTCAAATATTGCACACACCGTTAAAGATAAAGAAGGCTGCATTATAATGGAAGCTAAATGATTAGATAAGTTCTCCATTTACCATGTGAATGCTTTTGATTTCAATGCAAATCCATTTTCATGACATATCACGATCCCCTCATTTCAGTATGATTAGAGTTGTCAAACATATTTATCATCACATATCTGCAGTCTAAGTAGTTTCTTAAAGGCAATTTTATTTGCCTATTGTTTATGTGACTTGACTTCTAATGTTTTATGTCACTGCCAAACAGAGGCAGTTAATTTACTGCATGACACAAAAGGCATATTTGATATCATAGATTGTTATTGTTCTCCTGTGCTTCCATGCATAGATATGCCACTTTATACATAGGATTCAAATATTTAATTGGTGTTCTTTCTGATATGTATGCAGATCAGAGATAATTGGTATAATATCATTTATCTACATCCATAACGAACATTTGTGACAAATTCTTTAATGTTTTTTTGGTGTTTTGTGTAATATTTTAAACAAACCCTGTGCATATTTTCTGCATTGGTTTTTTTTGCTTGGGATTATGCTTGTTTTGTATTTATGAGTCCTTCATGCAAGGAGAAAGTGTGCCTGTGGAGAGTATGTCTGGAAGCGAGATAAGTAATCACTTATTACTCCTTAAGTGAGCACATTTGATTTTCATTGAAATAATCTTTTGCAAATAAACACCTTTTTGGCAGTTGCCCTGTCTTTGTTAGGTCTGAGCAAACTGGCTGTGTATAAAAGCACCTGATAGATGACCTCCTTGTACAAGGTAGTCATGGGCAAAGTACTGTTTGTGACGGGTAAGTCAGTGCTGCTGTATTTTGAAAAATGTTTCTCTTCTATGTAGAGCAGATGGTCTACTGCTAATTTCTATTTCCAGGATTTGAATATACAGTATATTGCATCTATTTTAGGGTGCAGTTTTAAGCACTTATTCCATTATATTTACTTTTGCTCAAAGATAAACATGTGACTTTTTATTTTACAGCTCTGGCCCTGCTGCTGCATGCGCAGCTTGGTAAGCAATCTATGAATATGGGACACAATGTACATGTTTATTTCTCTTTTTATGGTCACAAATTGCATTGTATTATGTGGTTGGTGTGTAAATAATTAGGGGTTTCTTTTGAATCAAAGGCTCATCCTTCATACTGTCATGCTACTTCACAAACTGGGCACAGTACAGACCACCTCCAACCATTTTTATGCCCAATGACATCGACCCATGCCTGTGTACCCATCTTCTGTATGCCTTTGCCACCATAAAGAACAACCAACTGGCCACCTATGAGTGGAATGATGTGGAGCTTTACAGTCAGTTTAATGCCCTTAAGAACAAGTGAGTCACAAAAAATGTGTTTTGTATAAATAACCCAATAAAGAATAAAAAATGTTTCACTAATAGAGCACAGTTAGGAAAGGATTGTTTTTACTTGTCACTGCATTGTACTGTAAATTGTCCGATTCTATGGCAGGAATGGCAACCTGAAGACTCTTCTGTCTGTTGGAGGATGGAACTTTGGCTCTACAGGGTGAGATAATCCACTGATATCTGCAGACTCAGCACTCTAAACAGTGGAGAGCTTCCGTTTAAATTAATTTATTTCTGTTCCCACATTAGGTTTTCACAAATGGTGCTGAGTGCTGCCAACCGTCAGACCTTCATCAACTCAGTCATTTCATTCCTGAGGAAGTATGAGTTTGATGGACTTGACATTGACTGGGAGTATCCAGCCAACAGAGGAGGCTCTCCTGAGGATAAGCAATACTTCTCTGTTTTCCTGGAGGTTAGTTTGCTATGTCTGGTTTTCTGCTCAGTGTCCAGTTTATTTTATTTCTGTTAAAATCATTTCTTACCTGATAGCATAACTGTTCAAGCTTTCTCCCACATTTTTGTGGCCACAATAAATCCCTTGGGGTTTTCACAGTGCCTTGTTGAATAAAAGAATAAAAGATGTATAAATGCAAAACAGCTCACAAACTGACATGTCAAATCATGGATTATGAAACCAGGAGTTCAGTTAACACTAAATATTTTATATCTGTTGACATTCAACAGGAGATGAGAGCTGCATTTGAGAATGAGGCCAAGCAAAGCAACAAGGCTCGTCTTCTGATGTCTGCTGCTGTGGCGGCTGGAAAGAGCAACATTGATTCAGCTTATCAGGTTCCCAAGCTTGGCCAGTAAGCATCTGAAGCAATATTTGTGGTGTGTCCTATCTTATCCACAGCAACATAGACTGTTACATTTGAACAGAACAACTCTGAATGTCATTCCTTTACTCTAAAAGATCTATGTAAGCTTGTTAATCATGTTGTGGTAACCTCTCCTTTTCTTGTTTTCCACACCCAGGGCCCTGGATATGATCAATGTCATGACGTATGACTTCCATGGCTCTTGGGACCCAATGACTGGTGAGTGCAGTCCCCTGTTCAGAGGCCCAGAGGACCAGGGTGGCTACATCTATTTCAATGTGGTGAGTGCTTGAACATCCACATTAACATTTTCGTATACCAAAATTGGGCTAGTCTAAAAAATACACGTACAGTTTCTCTGTAAGTTTAGTAAGCTTCATCTGCAACTACATTAAAACACCCACAGAAGCTATCTAGTTCCAGAGCCATGTATATTTCCAATTCCTTTGTTCCAGGACTATGCCATGAGCTACTGGAAGAGCCTGGGAGCCCCAGCTGAGAAGCTGCTTGTTGGTTTCCCAACGTATGGTAACACATTCACTCTTAGGAACCCTGCTGACCATGGTGTTGGAGCACCTATTGCTGGTGCTGGAACACCAGGAAAGTACACACAAGAGGCTGGGGAACTTGCTTACTTTGAGGTATGCTTTCTTATTTAAGAATAAGCTTGAATGCTGATGGTGTTAGTTAATGTTCAGTGTTAGTTAATGTTCTTCTGTATGCTCGATAACAGATCAGGCTGGTTTATCATAGAATTACAGACCCCAGATGAACAAGTGAATGTGTTCCTAGGCTGTCATTTATGCATCACATTGCAAAAATTACAGATCTGCGGCTTTTTGAAAGATGGAGCAACTGAGGTTTGGAACCAGGCCCAGGATGTGCCGTATGCTTACAAAGGAAACCAGTGGGTGGGGTATGACAACATCAAGAGCTTCCAGATCAAGGTAACAGAATACTTGTTTTACCATTTGACAGGCCACTCTGTTGGCTGCTGCAAATAACATCTATGCTAAAAATGTTTGAAACTCTCCATAACCTGTTGACTTTTCATGTATTATAAAACGTGAATATTTTGCTTCTGTGCTATAGCAGAATGTGACAGAGGGAAAAGTATTGTGTGTTTTTGACCTCAAAATGCTTTCTACAACATCCCCTTCTGGCTGCCTGTAGGCTGACTGGCTGACAAAGAGTAACTATGGAGGTGCCATGGTGTGGACCCTTGACATGGATGACTACTTGGGCACTTTCTGTAACCAGGGAAAATACCCACTGATTAATGTTCTCAAAAAGGGCCTTAATCTGGAACAAGCATGTAAGACGTTTAATTTTATTATTGATGGTCAATGTGAAATCCACAGTGTTCTCAGAAAAAGTATGTTATTAAGTAATTTTCTGATGTTTTTCAGCCTGTGCCCCGCCTGCCACTCCACTTCCTCCAATCGCAGGAGTGAGTGCGACTACTGGAGGCAGCTCTGGAGGCAGCTCCAGTGGAGGCAGCTCCTCAGGTGGGGACTCGGGCACCAGCGGCATGGACAGCGGGTTCTGTGCTGGAAAGGCCAGTGGCATGTACCCCGACCCAACAAACAAGAACCAATTTTACAACTGCAACAAAGGCAAGACCTACTTTGAGAACTGTGCTGCTGGTCTGGTCTTTGACAGTTCCTGCTCTTGTTGCAACTGGTCCTAAAGCTCAAGTTTTAGATTGACTGGTTAACTGTAGGCTGAATGACTCTGTTTTACAATTGTTCTTAGTTCTCAGGAGCCATCTTCTCTGAGTAAAAAGTCCTTCTTTCCACATTGGATGTATAACAATGTAAAACTAATGCTGTTCTCTAGAGTAATTTTCAAAGCAAAGAAAATAAACATTTGAATTGTTGCTGGTGTGTTGTATCTATCCACATTCGTTTGCCATGCCATTGACCATATTAGACTAATTGTTTTAATACACATATTATACAGTTCATATATGTCCATGTACATATGCCAAAAGATATGCAAAAACACATGGAACAAAAGATTACATTTAAAAACAAAGAGTCAAGTATTTTAAAGAGAAATCATAATCATAAACCTTGTATGGTGAATGTCAAACCATGATGAAATATAAAACATAACACCAATCCACAATATGTCCATGATTTAACATGTCAACACTGTTTGTGATTTACAAAACAGAGAAACAATCTAAGAGTTTGACCTACAACATCCAACAGTAGCACACTATTTACTTTAGCTTTAGTAAAACAGTCGTAGATGATAGATCCTTGTAATACTTCCCCTACAGTGGCCAGTAAAGGACAAAACACAGCTGCTGCCTCTCTCAGCTGCTCTCTTTCTCCTCCTTCTGTTCTGTTTTGCTCTCCTTGGTTGCTGGTTCCTGCACCATGGCTGACTTTTTTGCTGTTCCTGTTGGGATGCAGAGGGAGTTGGAATGGGGGATGATGATGATTGTGAAATTAATGAAAATGAACCTTCAGTAGTAGTGTATGAGGGTGCTGGTTGATACCATACCTGTGAGGTAATTTCTGTGCATTTGATGAAACAGCAGGAGACCAATGAAGAGGATAAAACCAGCGCAGGCGATTATCATTCCACACAGCAGGAAGCTGTAGCTCCCTTTTGTCTGGATAATCTGGGGATGAGTTAGCAACATTAAACTATTGAACATTAATCCAAAACTTCACAAAATCCACTGGGCTTGTTTTTGCAATTATAAGCCAAGTTCTCTACTTCTACGCACTTTATTTTTCTGTGATAATGAAGATACTTATCAGACTTACTGAGCCAACCAGGACCTGCATTACCATCTCTCCCATCCCTGCACTTGTCACCAGGACTGTAGTTGCACATCCTGCAAAAAGAAATGTATGGTTTATGTCCTCTCCTTGCATTGATTCCATTACTGTGTTATTAGTATTGTGGTATAAACACTTCATTATACCCCGATAATCAAGGATGTCTTCCGTATAGGCAAGCATACAGGGGAATATGCTGCTGAGGAAAAGCCCACATAAACAGGTCCCGACAAACAGAAAGATGCTGCTTGTGTAGAAAATAAGGAGCATCAACACAGTAACTATAGCACCTGCCTGTAAAAACAAAGAGAGCATTATTAATTTAGTGTTGATCAGAGTGTTTGACCTTTGGGTTTCATTGTTTATGTCCTATCTATAATATGATGACACACTAAATGATTTATTGGCCTTACCAGGTTGAACATAAGCAGTCTCACAGGCTGGAAACGGTATGAGAGAGGAATGGACAACAGACGACCAGCAGTGATCGCTGCCCAAAAGATACTAGCTAGGTAACCTGCTGTCTTATGAGGCAGTGACATAGGTGGAGCCACACCATAGGTGTATACAAAGCCGGCATATGCGCCCTGGAAGGAAAAGACAGGTTCCTTCATGTACTTTACCTTCTGTGTTTTATGTGAAACAGATTTTGTATGCAATTCGTAAAGTTTTATGTGGAATGTGTAAATGCACATCATATTATTTATCTGCACCCCTCACTCACCACAATACCATCGGTCATGAAGAGCACCATCCCACCAAGGATATGAATCATAAAGAAGGATACTGGCAGCCCACGCAGGTTATCATTCTGACAGCAGCTAAAGATATCCCCATGACCTGTAACAGAGCGAAGAGTCACAAATGACAGATTGTAGAATTTATTGTGATTTTTCTTTTTCATCTAAATCCAGGAAAATATGAATTATTCATCATAAAATAGGGGTCCTGTATAAAAATCACTTCTTCCATGTCTTTACCTCCAGCTTCATGTTCATGCTCCACGTCCAGGCCCTCGGCCCCCTGCTGGTTCTCCATTGCTAATTCATCTTTGTCCAGAAGACGAGGAGTGGTGCTGGGGCAACATGGGATCAGCTGCTCCCGATACATCAGGAACAGGACTGCAATGGGCACGGGAAGCTGAGGGTACACAAATACTATTCATTTTTTTCAATTTGTAATTTTAACAAGCTAACAATTTTAGAAGCTATGAAAAAGCAACCGCTCTCCTGCACATCCACTACTGTACATCTGTTCAGTGTCTTACATTGATAAGCGCCATGATCCAGAAGGCATAGTGCACACTCGACTCCTCTTCCCCTCCCTCATGGGGAAGGTGGCTCTGAGTTATGTTGTGCTCTGCAATCGGACTGTTTCTCAGCATGTTCCTGAAATGATGCATGGTCTCAGTCCCATTCCCTGTGTGATTCCCACAGCCCGTCTCTGAAAGGAAAGGATCTGCAATCAATGGGCTCACCAGGGCTCCGAACCCAATGAAGAAATGAAGAGCCTGCAAAAATGTAGAAGACAAAGGCCAGAGACATGACTTACTGTGTTTTTTAATTATCTAATTGGCTTAATTTAACAAAATACACCTACAGAACATACTGTGTGGAAAATTCTTGATAACTTGTTTGTGGAGAAATACAAACAAAACATTCCCTATGCTCTCTAAAGCTGATGATTCACGCGGCAACTTTTTGAGCAATGTTGCTGGGCAATCTTGCTAGTGGCAAGTCCGACTATGTTTTGAACGGATAGCGGCGGTGCGGGGCGGGTGGCGGAGTGGTGGGGGAAGGGGATTACAGTAGTAATCTTTACTCATTACCATTGACGGCAACATTGCCCTTCACTATTGCTCTAAAAGTTGCTCTGTGTATCATCAGCTTAAGTTATAATTTATAATACATCTGACTATTAATTATTCATAAGATGTGAATGCTATCATGCCAGTATTTCAACAGATGATGAACAGATTCTTAGGACTTTTTCACCTGTAAGAAAACAGCGGAGTCTTTCTGATAGATGGTTACCAGCTGAATATTAGCGATGGTGTCAATAATGCCCATTGCCAACCCAGACACAGCCATGGCGACGGCAAGCAGGAGAACATTATTGCACAGAGGGATGATGGCAAATATTACAGAGATGATGAGAGTAGAGACAAATAAGGCAGCTAGAGCACTGAACAACCTTTAAGAAAGAAAAAATACAAATTCAGTTATAATGATTGTTAATCGTTTACAGATTATTTATGCACATTAAATACCTGCACAGCAGAGTCTATGGGATAACACATGATACTTACGTCCTTTTGAAGACACCACCAACAGAGCTACCAATCAACAAGCAGAACTGCTGGGAAAAGAACACCCAGGTAATCTGATTAAGTGTTGAGTTTGTTTGACATTGCAAGTCCAAAATTGTAGGCCCAAGGAAAGCAATACAGAGTCCAAAGCTGAAGAAAACACTCCAATAGGTCAGTGTGTGATGGGCACTCCTTTTAAATAAAGTTAAGATCCGCTCATCCACAAACATCTTGGCCATCTGAATATGTGACAGCAGCTCTGTGAAGTTTTGTCGAAGTCTATAATAGCGTAATTAATTTTTTGATCTCTTTTAAAGCTTTAAGCTCCCTCCTCTTTGGATTGCCTAACTGAAAAAGGATGTCCTCTTGAGTTAATGGGTGAAGTGGAGATTCTTCCAACAATGATATGACCATATGAATTGTGTCAATGATTAGCAATGAAAAAGAGTGTGTGGAAATGCTACTAGAAAGTGTGAATTTATACGGCATAGCACTGCACTAACACAATCAATGAAAAATGTATCATTCAGGAAGCAATGACGCATAGGCTTCTCATAGACATAAAACACAGCGGCACTTATAATACAAGAACTTGGACACTAAAAATTACATAAGGCTGTTGTGTTGTTAAAATATAGATATAGAAAATTTATTTTATTTAAACTCAAAGTTAGGTGTTCAGCTGTGAATGCAACATCATATAATCATTTAAAGAATGTTTTCTTGTGGAATTTATGCTTTTTTATTTGATAGACACAGTCAAAAGAGACAGGAAAGGCCGGGGAGAGAGGGGGGATGACATGTAGCAAAAGGCAAGAGCTGAACTTATTTCAACCCAAACCAAACTGCGACCATAAACTAAGATGGTGAACATGGTAAACATTGCAATTGCTATTTATCAGAGGTTGCACGCCTCTGGAGTAACTAGGGGTTAAGTGTTTTGCTCAGGGACACAATGGTGGATGTGTCACAATGGGGATTTGAACCCCCATTGGCATATGTCCAAAGGCATATGTCTTATCCACTGCGCCATCTCAATAACTGTTATGAAATTTTCTCTATTTTTTTCTCTGAAATTTCTTTTCTTGCAAGAATGTGTGTGTGGGTCAGTGTGAAGGTTCAGGAAGAACACTAAGGATGGACAATATTTGCAATGTGACACAACAATGTTTAGCTTAACAACCTTTGAAAATGGATATCAACCGGCCAAGAAACTGGCAGATGATGTGCATCTCACAGCTACTGCAGGATATAGATATTTAGAATTCCTGCATTTAACTGTTAAAAATGTGTATTCTATAATGAATAACGTTGATTAATATGTTGTATTACTTGTCCCTCAGATGTATGAATAAAAGAAATAACTTAATACCTAATCCACTTAATGATTGTATGGGAGAAGCAAAGCTCTACTGGTTGTGGCCAAATATGAGCTTCCGGCAAGGTTGAAACAGGAGAAACTAAAGAAATCACAATGCAGATGTGTAACTGATTTGCCAACATGCCCTGCAAGGTGGGGATGCTGGCCAGGTACTAAGCCCTAAGAAATATATGTGTTTATACAAAAGGCATTCATTAACATTCACTTCCTCTTCTCAAGATGGGTTCTCCAGGTAATTGTCAACTAACGTGATCTTAGAGGTGTGTAAGGGGGTGTTAAACATCAACAGCAACTTCTAGTTTCAGAAGTAGGACATCCGTTTTTGAATGAATTTAGTGTTTACACAGGTTAGATTAGGAAGAGGTACTGTGTGTGTAAGTAAATGTAACCCACCAACATTTTCTTTGTATTTCCCTGTATTTTTGTTGAGCAGTTTCACTCACTGTTTAGCAATACAATACCTAAAACAGCACAAAACAACAGTCTACATTTACCTTGTCAAACATTCTTAAAATCACATCCACTCCATCTGTCTCATTGAAAAACTATTATTTTTAATATTTATTGCTGTACTCTCCTATTTCACTGAAAGGTCTATTCTCAGTATATATGTATATTGGAGGCTTCGGGTTTCCACATAACACTTCTGTAAGTTGCATATTCGACTAGGATTGGCTTCCAAACTAGTTGCAATGTCACAAAATTCAGCTCTTTGTGATTTAAGGTGAGTACAGATGAATGAGAATAAAACAGTCTTCTAACTCATTCATCATTCTGTACAGTGAAGCTCAATCAAGTGAAATAACAAAGTAACAAAATACATTCATGAGAAGAGGTGCCTTTTTAAAATTTTCTACACACAGTTTCAGCACTAGATGGTGTAAAAGCATCACATTTGTCCACGATTCAATGCAAAAATCAATCAGATTTGCCTCTATAGGAATATAATACGTTTGTGGCTCTGAACAAGGAATAACTAACATATATTAATGTAGGAAACAACACATTCATAGAGTATTAATTTTAATACAAAATGATCACTGTTGTTAAATATGTGACAAGCATATTTTTCATCTCTCCCACTCTCAAACACACAGAGAACCCAGCATCTCTTTTTAAGTCTGATGGTTTGCTGATGGCAGCCACATAAAGAAACAACACATCAGTAACATGGTTTAAAGTGGGCAAAAACAGCATTGCCTTGCTCCTCTCTGTCTCATCTCCATAGGCTGACATTTAGCCAACTTTCACTCAGAGGCCTGAGACTGTGCCAGGACAATGTGACAGGAATCATAATCATAATGCTCTGTTTTTTTCTCTCTGCTCTTCTCCCACCTTTACTATTTGTTACATCTACATACTGCGTCTCCTAAGGGTCCAGTGAGCCTGCACAGAAAAGCACATGCTGCCATACATGATAAAATAAGAGTAAATGACATGGACTACATGCTAATGTCTCTAAAGTCTGATGTATTTCTTCATAAGCCTGTGGATGTGTATATTTAATCATAGTGAGAAAGATAAACATTTCAATGCCTATACGAAGGAGGAAGTCACAATGTTTGTGTATTATCGCATGTCAAGTCAGGCAGGCATACATGATTCACATTCATGCACAAGTGAGAGGATTAGCTGAAGTAGACAGTGCAGTAAGAAATTTATCTGTCGCCTATCCGCATTTCTCTAGTTAGTCCCTGTAGCCCTGGATGGAAATGCCCTGCAGTGCACCCCTACACATCTCCTCAAGCCCAAAATAGAGCCATGGATATGTGGTATGCAAACAGACATGTCTGCAGGGCAAAACAGTGCTTTTCTATGAGGCTGTGTGCTTTCAAACTAGCTGCTGGTGATGCAGTTAAGATATAAAGCACTTGTGAAAGTTAGTATATGAGTAGATCAAAAGTTTATCTGAGAATATTTATTCAGAGAAGTTCAAGAGAGACAATGAAGTGTCACCTTCATGTGAAATCATTTCTATAAAAGGGAGCATTTTCTTGGCTAACTCTTACCAAAACTATGGTTTAGTTTACATGTCAGAGAGGAAATTTGTCCTGTAAAGTGTGTGTTCGAGTCACAGTTGACCATGATCTTCCCATAAATTTAAAGAATAGCTTCACATTTTGTCTTAAAACAGTAGTCAGGTGCCCATATGTACACTGTCTTCATTCATTCTGTTCCTACCGGCAACTAAGAGATCCCTTATTAACCTGCTTCCAATGTAGGTGATCCCCTTTTCTCATTTTATGCAAAAATACATACCAAAGTTTATCTGGTGCTAATATGAGGCCTCAGCAGTCTGTGTTCGTGAAATCAGCTGCATCTCTTCCAAAGTTACAACTTTTTGGAACAAAAGTCCCTCTTTGTGTTTCCCTGGACAGTTTTTCTGTGCTGAGTTACAGTGAAGTGATGCACAAAGAGGGAATTTTGTACTAAAAGGACTGTAACTGAAAAATAACCAGCCAAACTCAGACTGCTCAGGCCTCATTGACTTCAGATCAACTTTAGAATGTATTTTTGCAAATAGTGAAGACTGTGGATTTTGTCTCCTGACATTGAAAGCCCACTAGAAACTGATCTTGCACTAGCAATTATGAACAGGAGTGATTACAGCAAGCAAAACTTGTTTTCAATAACAGTTGTTTTAAAACTTGTAAACTTAAAATGTACAAGTGGATATTGTCTTTCAAGAGAAAATATTGCTACGGAAAATTAATAAAATACATTATCAGTGAACATTTAGAAGATACGTTCAGTATTAACATTTTTACTTTGAATATACCAAAGTTTCTTAATTATGTTGATAAAAAAGGCATTGTTCTGACAAAACTTATTTGCTTTTGCACATTGGCATTATATATGATCCTAATTTCTAGAAGGTAGGGTTGGACATCAGGAGACTCCAGAGTTATCATGAATCTTTAAAAAAAAGTTCTTGTATTCGGATGTTTGCACATTTCACTGCAATCCTGATATCCTTATTCTCCAACAGCCTGGGTTTAATATGATGTGCGTAGAAGTTTAAGTTCAGTGGAGCGTTGACGCTTATCCAAAGACTTAAATCAGGAATTCCCACCCAGGATTCCAGCCAATCACATCTGGAGCCCTCTGAAGATAATGGCTTCTGTCAGCCAGTCCCCACTCAGTACTCTGGATGAATAGAGCAATGCTGTATCTGCTGATCCCTGTTACAGTGGCTAACTACTCTCCAATGCTCAATGCTATTAGTAATGGTTATAATTGGTCTTATCATGAATTGTTTATTATCCCAAATCATCTTTGTTGCCGTATCTACACTGTCTTGCACCATGACCTGTGTCTTTATGATTGTCTAAAATTGTCTTAAACTTCCACAAAATATATGAAAACATTTACAATTGATATTAATCTGCAGTACATCATTTCTAAAGGCTCAGCATTTCACACCAAATGATACTCATCTTCAGATTTTGGTTAGAAAACTGCACTAATTTGTTCTTTTGATACAGTAAAGCTGATGTTAAATCCTCTCAGTGGGATTTTAAGGGCTCTACTTTAAAATGTTACTACAAATTCTGGCATTACTCATCAGGTGCCACTCAAGTTCAGTTCACAAAGTTTATTCAGGTAATAGTAGGGGTGGAACTGATGATGATTTTAATTATTGGTTAATTTGTTTATTATTTTCTGGATTAATAGTTTGGTCAAAAAAATGTCTAAAAATAGTGGGGGGGAAGGCCCCTCAAAATTTCCAAGTTAACACAATCATATTGCTTGCTTTCTATGAGCAGTCAACTCAACATATTCATTTTAATATCATAGAAAATTAAGAAAACTATTTGAATATTCACATTAGAAATTGGAACTAGTTAATTGATTATAAAAATTGTTGCTTAATTTTATGTTGATTGATAAAATATAAATGTAAATAAGTCTTCTGTGAAAACACAAATGGAACTGTGAACAAATGGAGTACTATTCAGTTTCCAATTTACTTTCTCTGATTATGTTATGCAGGAATAAAAAGAGGAAATATATCTACTGAATTTGAAAATCCTCACAGAGAAGATTAATTTGTTGTTTGTAACCTTGGGAAAGAGAAAGCTGTTGATAGATACAACAAACAAACTGAATAAATAGATTAAACACTCTCTCTTGAATGTTATGATGCTGCTAGAAATGTTTTATCTTTATAGGTCTTCTAATGTTCATGCTCATTTTCACAAGTCTGAAGAGCAGTTCAAGGCGAATAACAGTCACACAGCTTTTGCAATTGATATCATATACTGTCAGAGCCTAGCTCCTCCAAACAGATTAGTAAAATTTTATGTTGAGGTTAACATAGTTTCACCTCTCTAATGATTTTACTGTAATTCTAGGAATCATTGTAATCCACTGAGATTAAAAGTAGCATAACAAAGGATTATTGTTATAGCAAAGTCAGGTTTTTCTGAAATGAATGTGACAGAGAGTTCTAGACTACAGCAGGCTTAGACTGAGCCAACACAGGAATAGAAATCAAGCATTGTGCCCATTTTCATGGATGAAATGCTTTGTCAGTATATCAGCACAGATAATAATTTGAGTGTACGACCTCAGTGGATTTAATAAAAGGCGAGTGATGAATTCAAAACACCACAAAGGAAAACTGATTTCTGTATTGAGGACTCTGCAGCTTTGTTCCCCAGAAGATTTTTCTGTCAGAGGCGGAAGAGAGAACAACTCATGCATGCAGCTGTCTGGTAATATGTTTGTACACACATCCGGACACAGAAAGCACAATGGTGATTTATTCTTTTCTATCATAAGATGTCTCTTGCTTTTCCCTTCTTCTTCCTTCTCCCTGTCCTCCTCTCCCCCGCCTCTCCTGACATAGTTGTAGGGAGCAGAGCAATGATGCGTGACTTAGTGAAACCTGGTGAATAGTAATGAACCGAGTCTGTGTGCTTGTTTGAGGGAAAGCAAGAGGAAGACAGCAAGAGGGTAGGGAAGGGTTTGTGGGGAATGAGGAGGAGGGGGGTACACAGTGAGTGAAAACTGGGCTTCTCTTGCGGCACTGATGCAGCACAAGCAGCGGTGAGAAGCACAGTGGTGACTGACGAGATGCAGCTGCATTAATCCTTTACACTTTTTACACGATCGCTTTCGCTCTGTGTCACACAGCTCATCAGCCACTGTGATCTGGACGATGGGACGTCACTCATTAAAACCTTCAATAAAATGTTTTTTCTGTGTGTGTGTTTCTTGTGCTTCATTATACAGTAGCTTATTCTCCCTGTCTAACCCCCCTCCTAACATAGACAGGGGGAGGAGGGTGTATTAGTAGAGGAAACGGATAGAGGGGGAGAAAGCTGTGAGTGAATGTGGCTCAGAGAGGGGCAACAGCACCTGCTGTCTTCATCCCAGATTCACCAGGCAAAACATTATTCTCCCTCTATTAGTGATGGACTGTTAGGAAGACAAAGAAGGGAGAAAAGAGGCCCAAACAAAGACCAAGAGACTGTAAAAATACCCGGATCTTCAGATCAGTGTTCACTGGCTAGGCCACTGCTCATTTGCTAAATATTTTGGTCCAGGGTTTCTACCTTAAACCTTACACCCAAACTGTCAATAATGTATGTGCAGAATGACAAAAAATGTTTGAGTCATCCTTGGATAATAACATATGCATCAATCCAAATGAAAATTAATAAAAATGTGAGCTTCTATTTACAACTGAGAAATAAGTGACTGGAATATTCAGCAACTGGCTGCAAAGATCAACTCGAGTGCCAGGACTGAAGGGAACAAGCACAATAGACAGCCCCCCTACCTCAGCCCCTCTTTTATCCTTTTCCATCCAGGACTCATGGGCACTCTGCCAACTTGGAATCTTAAGAACTCATTCAAAGAAAGCCAAAGAAAGGGACTTGTTTAAAACCAGGACCCATTCTCTCACAGTCTCTTGTTTTTCCTTACATTTCCCACGTGAAGAGGGATTTCTGGTTGCTGTTTTCTCTGACATCGCAACTGAGGAAGGGGGGGTGTCTCAAGAATTGCCATTCATGTAACGTTTCGTCAGATTCATGGTTTGAGAGTATTGTGAGCTAGTGATCTCCCGTCCGAGCCCTCTTTCTCCCTCTCACTCTCTCTCTCAGTTTTCATTCTGCTTTTAGTCCCTCTGTCTCCCCACTTTCGCTCCTGCTCACATAGTAACTCCTCCCCCCACTACCCATTGTCTCTCCATACAGTATTAGACTGAGGGGATGCCATACTCCTTCCAGCGAGGGACGCAGGAGAGGGAGAAGGAGGTAAGAGTCAGATTTACAGCATAAGAATGCATCCGGCACTAATTGCACATCACCATTACTTTAAGAAGTGTAAAGTGTGTTGATCAAAATAGCGGTTTGTTTTCATCAAGAATGACAGAGGCGCTACTGCACTGATGCACTGGGGCTTTCATGTGTTGTATGCAGTGTTTCAATGTGTTTTGGTTGTCTTGTCTGCCAGTGGAGTGTGCTAAGGGGTGTTTTCAATAAATGAAACAGGACCACTGCGGATAAGAAATAAGGTGCCACGCATTTATCTTCATCTTTATATTCAAAACCTGTGTCTAAATGTCAAACTGTGAGTTATTAAGTCATTTGTTTTATTTTTATATCTTTCTACATAGAATTTCTTAGAGAATTTCTCAGACTCTTTTATCAAAACAACATAGGAAAATATTAAACATGGCCATAATCTAAAGCCATTAAAAACATCTGGCTACTGATGATTCTCTGAATTGGCTCCCAGCAGAGAGGGGCAATGTATGATGTTTAGGGATTAAAGCTAATCCTCCCTGTGGCTGAGATTCACCTTCTTGTCTGGACAGAGTTGGACACAGGGGCTTTACTAATTTATGCTGAGACATGCATGAGCATAGGTTCCCTGGAGCTTAGTGGCAGTGGTCTGTTTTTGAACCTGGAAAAGGCTGATTGAGTAAACACTTTCCCTCAATCAGCTGGTAATGTTCTTTGTCAAAGGTCATGTGAATGTCCAGTGTATGTAAGGCCAATGAAAGATTAATCTCATTGTGTGAACAGTTTGATGAGGCTGATAATCTCAATATCATTTGTTGTGTTTCTATCTCTTTAGAATAAAGTTAGAACTTCTGATGATGGAAGTTAGGACATCTTGGAACTATGTGACTGAATAAAAAAGCTAAGCTAAATGTAGCAAAGGTATAAGAAAAGATATGAAACTATCTATCAAAGAGTTTACTCTCTTGCACTGCCAGAACAACTTGAAACAGGTGCATAAAAAGACGACTAGAAGTGGTTCTCTCAGTACTGGACAGTTGCAGCCTAGTACAGGAAGCTTTGTGTGCTTGTTCAGAGAAAAAAAAAGGAGGCTGTCTCAATGGGGCTTTTGTTGTTTGAGTTGGAGACAGCAAAAGCACAAGAAACACTGACTGACAAATACCTGGCCCCTCTGTGCCTCAAATACCTCAGCGCTGCACTTGATACAATGTCAACAAATGCCCCTTCTGTCTTCTATAGTAGCTCGTTTCCTCTCTGTCCACAAGATTTTTTCATGTTTTTATAAAGGCTACTGTTTTCTGAGCAGACATCTGGGTGAGTAGATTTGGCCTGCATAGCTCGAGTGCTGAGCCTCAGACTGAGGGGTTGAAAATGGTCCAGAGCGCTTCCAACAGTTTAGTGTTTAAAATTGTGGTAAATGTCTTATTTCAGTTCTATGTATAGAAAATATTCAGAATAAATTCAAGTTACACTTTATTTGACGGCTTTAAAGTTAAAGAACATGGATGAACTTCAAGCAGATCAAGCACACTAGTTGTGTTTCCGTCCATTAATTATGCTTGACTCAACAGCATGATGACCTTAAATAAAGATGAACAGGGGCTACTGCATGGAAATGTTGACTTTAGTAAATCTGCAAAACTATTTTAGCTTTCTGTGCCAAGTGGCTGAATTAAAATGCTGAGGTAATGATCTCCTTTGTGCTTAAGGAAGTCAAGCAGGGGGTTGCTACAGAATATAGAAAGTTACGTAAGTTACTTTACGTAATCTGTTTTGAATTCACAAAGAAAATCCTTTTAACATTGCACCTTTTCCCTTTAGACATTGATTTAAAACTGCATTTTTAATCAAAGGTTATTCTCTAACCCCCTGAGGAACTGAATTGCTTGCAGAATATTGCAGTAAGATTCAAGCATCGGGAAGGGAGCACTTTATTTGAGCTATTTGTGGTGTGAAAAATATAATTCCTTCTGTCTAAAGACTCTCAAGACAGTTTCATTTTACTCCCTCAGGCCTCAGATGACTACTCAGAGTTTCTCTGCTTAATTATTCATGTGGATGTGAGTTTGAAATCCTGAATGCTGTCTGCAACTAGCCCCTGTTTTTTTCCCTCTTTGTTTTCAAGCTTTCAGCTCTAACAGCATGAGCTCTAAAACTGCATCTGAAACTGATTTTGTATCATTTTCTTTCAAATCAAACCACAACTGTGTCTTATGGCTTTCTATTCCTATGTGAGTTCTTTCTAACATGTCATGTAGGGTTCAAAGCCATTGGATACACAGTGGACAGTCAACTTAAGAACTCTGTTTTATGGTGTTTTGACTTAATATTTAACATGAGAAACAAAGTCACCGAAAATAGGAATCCAAAAATATAGTGTAATAATCATTTTTGTTTTAGCTTGGGTGGCATTTTGTCCAGCCCAGCTATTTGTAGTATCTAAAATCTTAGCAATGGCATCAACAAAGCTGTAGCCTACAGCATCCACATTATGCATCTTGACTTACATAAAACCTTTGGAGTAGTGGGGCAAATACAGATATTTTGAGTTGGGGCAAACATTAGTTATTTTCCTGAAGATGTTTTAGGAAATGACTGTTTTCATATAAGTTGTGACATAGCGGGTGGTCAAGGTAATGAAGTTATTTTCCTGTTGCTGTCAGCTGTTCTACTTACAAATGTGAAACTTACTGTGAAAGTAACAACTCAGTGCATTCAGAGATGTGTTTAAGAGATTCCATGCCACCTGTTATTTTAAAGTGGAAGTTCAAGATTTTTTTTCTTTAAAAAGATAAAGCTCTAAAAATCACTTAGGTTACAGTGATGACATGATAGTGACATATGAAGACTAGGAACATGAAAAGCATTATGCACATGAACATTTTATGCCACAATATTCATACTCAGGAGGTGAAAAAAGATGATTTACATCATCATTAATTAATTAATTCCTTCCTAGGGATAAACTTTCTTTGCCTGTAGCCAGTCCAACCAAGAACACTTTATAACTATAAACATACATATGTGGATCCAATTATTGGCCTCTCTTTTGGATTCAGGTTATAATTTGAAAAAGAAGTAAAGTTTTTGTTCATTTTGTTTACTTTGTTCATTTGTCTAATTTCTAGTGACCAGAAAGAAAAAAGTCATTCATCATTCATCATTATGCATCATGGTTGTCATTAAATGAAAGTGAAGTGGGATCAAAATTTAGGCAAATATTATGTGCTGACCTGCAGCAGTGCTAAACTATATAATATCAGTCAGCATTTGTTTAATGAATAATTTACATTCATGAATGACCAATCTTTAGTACTTTAGTGTTTTTCGCTTTATTTAGTGCTACAACCGACCATTCAAAGGTAAATATTATTTTTAATATTATCATTGATCTATTTTGAAGGAGGCCAAAAGCCTTGCCTACCATGCAACAAGATTAAACATTTAAACTGTATCATCACGGACACATGGTGTGCACCTAAGCCAGCTGGGCCATTGTAAAAACCCCTTCAAATGTGGCCTCTTATGGTTCTTGCCGCCTCCCTGTTGAGTAGATTTTTCAAAAGGATTCTGTGAGCATTCAGCCTTCTGAATGCATTAACTCTATTGAATAATCTCCTGACTTTAAATTCTGAAGCAAATATGAGCAAGTCTAGGCTTAGACCACTGTTATGATTTTGATATGAAACTTTTATATTATCTGTAAGCTCTTTTCGTATTCCTTTCGAATAAAATCTATGACTGTGTCTTAATGTTTAATGTTACAATCCTAAAATTAAATCTACTGTATTTTTGCTTTGATATGTTCAACACCGTAAAGGTAAAACAACAAGACCAACAAATATATATATTAACACACAACACAATATAAACACCATATTTCACTAATTTTAACAGTAATGTTCTGATTGGAGGGCGGCATGGTGATACATGGTTAGCAGTGTCGCCTCACAGCAAGAAGGTCGTGGGTTCAAACCCCGGTTGCATGTTCTCCCCGTGTTCACGTGGGTTCTCTCCGGGTGCTCCGGCTTCCTACCACCATCCAAAGACATGCAGGCTAGGTGAAGTGGTGTCTCTAAATTGTCCTTAGGTGTGAATGGGAGTGTGAGTGGTAGTCTGACTATGTGTGGCCCTGCGATGGACTGGCGACCTGTCCAGGGTGTTCCCTGCCTTTCACCCAATGTCAGCCCCCCCGCGACCCTGTACACAGGATAAGAACGGATGTTCTGGTTGGGTGAGTTTAAAGGTCCCCTGTGGAGTTTATTTTGTAAACAAACAAAAGTGATGTTCACATTCATAATACTCAAGAGATCAATGATACAAGTATACATATAAGTATACATATACAATGTGATTTGCTAACATATGTGTTAAATGCATTTCCTTAATCATAAAATATTTGGAGAGTATTGATATCCAGCATTGTTTATATCCATTTACAAGTACAACACTGTGGATCAATATTAAAAAGTGCCCTGTTTAATCAGGGAGATTCTGCACAAGAAAATATGATCTGCTAGCCAGTGAGTAGCTCCACTGTAGCGTTTGGGGTTAAGGGCCTTGCCCAAGGGCACCTCAGGGAGTAAGGGGATTGAATCAACAACCTCCTGCTCACAAGCTTGCTTCTCTAACCTTTGAGCTACCATTGTCCTTCATAATGAAGTGGAAAAATATATTAACATTCAAACTGGACATTTAAAATAATCAAATTAAACATTAAAACTGATAAATCAGTGTGAATGTGATCAGGGCCTTCCTGCAAATGAGAGGTTGCTCTCAGTGAAACCCTGAATAAATAAAAGTTTTAAAAAAAGAAGAATCCCAATCAAACCATTTAAATCCCCTCGCCCCTATAAAATCCCCACAGAAAATAAATGTTGTTTTCTCACAATCACAATGTATTGATCCAATCTAAAAATAGTACAATCTAAGTTTACAACAGTAAACAGCACAGTGGTAATCAAGTCTGTTCAACCCAAACTCAAATATGACTTAAATGGGATGTAAACCTACCTGCTGTCTTCTCATTTCAAGGTTGTCATGTAATGTTTGAGCGGTTTTGTACAATTTGCAACAAAGACAGGCAAAACAAGTAATTTAGTGCTCAAGGGATCCATTTGGCTTCATCTCTTAATGTCCTGACAGTAATAAAATGGTGTTCAAGTAATACAATCCTGGGGGAACATCTTATGATGTGTTTCTTTTTGTTATATTTTTATGTTAAAATACAGTAAATGTACACATGCATTTACATACACATAGATAAACATTTACTATTTCCATATCTGAAGTATATTAGAAGCAAGATCAGGTTGTTTGAAGATAAGTAAAAATAAATGCCTTAAAGAAATGAAAGGAGGTGATAGATCTAAGTGAACTGGCAGGTTGATTCAATCAATCAGATGGAGCTTTATATTTAAAGGCACGTCTATCAATTTCTTTAGGAATTCTAGGAATGCAGAAAAAGAGTACTAGTATACTTGTATGCCATAGACTACATGATGTCCTATATGGAATTAAAAATTGTTTTAAGTAAGAAGAAAAGATAAATGCATTTGAAAATAAATTGCAGCCAGTGAAAAGCAAAAACAGGAAGGGACCATTTGCTAATGCCAACTGCCAGCTCTAGTCACTTATGCCGCCTTCGAGACCGGTTGGAACTGGCATATTTTCCAGTTGAAACTTCCGACTTCCGACCTCAATGCGTTCCAGGTGCATGGTGGTGAACGAAAACCATGGCTGACCATGACAAAGTGTACACACAGTTGCACCCTCAGTAGTGTTTTAGGTGTTAATGAAAAGGATGGCAGTTTAACTGCAACAACTGACATAAATAGTCTATACGTTACTAGTTCTGTGTACCCCTCTAGCTACATCAGTTGGTAACCCTCAAGGTTGTAAGTCAATCAATGTTGACTTCCTAATGTTTAGGCATTTTTAACAATAACTTTTATGCAGATATGACTTTATGGGATTCTTTACTGTAGCCAGCTACCTAATAGGCCTAATATATTTCTACATCAGTGTACATGCAGAACAGGTTTTACTATATGACCGTATGTATTATTTTAATTTAAATACATGCAAATATACTTTTTGTTGCTTTTTAGTTTATGGTTTACCATTTACAATGTGTGCTTCCATGGGCGCTGACATTGTTTTGTGACGTAATTCAGCTGCTACTCGTGAACTCGGGGTACATATTTTTTCTCCGAGTTCACAAGTAGGAAATCTGACTTCAGGTGGCGTTCCGGGGTAGTTTTTCTAGTTGGAGGTCGAAAATTTCCCAGTTCTGAGTTGCCTGGAACGCAGCATTAGCTCTAGTACCAGCTGTTCAGGGGCCAGCGGTTGTTGAGTTGATAAAATCTTTGAAAGTGCCAGAGTCCTGTTCCAAGAATCAGGTTTACTGATTTGTTTCTTGACCACTGAATGCTGATTTTCACAGTAAGTTTTTCGGATAATGAACATGCTTGATTGAAGAGATGCCTGCTGTAGGTGTTTGGTTGGAAGCAGTCCTTGTGGCACATTTGGCACCCCCTTTACAAACAACTAAACAAGTGTTTTTTTTATCTGTTAACAGGTGTTACAAAAGGAACTACTCACCATTTCTGCATGCACTAGGTGGATGCATAACTTGAGTAAATATGCATCAGCAGCGTACAACAGAGACACCACGAAACCAACGACGACCAAAGCCTGGGACAAACCTGGAGGTCAAAGGTATACAATGTTTAGACAGGAAGAATTTGCACTTAAAACTCCACTGTATGAACTAACAGGTCTTTTCACAGAGGGCATTTTGCCATGTGGCAGTAGGAAAAGCCCAAGTGTAAATAATAATAATGATGGCTGAATTCCATTTAGCTGCTTCGGTTTTAGAGTCCTGGCATTGTTCTTTCTGGTTTACTGTCACACTCTCATGGCTTACTGGGATACCTGAATACAACAGAGACATTGTTCCTGTGCATTTCCCTCTATAAAAAGTAAAAACGTCCACTGTAAAAAAAAAGAAGCCTATTAAAATCAGACAATTTAATTTAACCGGATTTAATTTGATTAAATTATTTATTTTAACATCGGCAGCTCTTAACTTCCATATCCATAACCAGGGTTGAAAACGGTTAATTTAGCTACGACAATAAATGCATTCAGGTAATTTAGCTAATGTTAATTAACTACGTTAATATTACAAGCCAAAAACCAATAAGCCACACATGCCTTTTCAGTTCTTCATTTTAAAGATAATCTTCATTTAATAAAAAGTTCTTAGGTTTCATTTAAAATGTAATGAACTTCCAAGCTAGCTAAGCTTGTGGCGCTGTGCTGTATGTTTACTACTCACTAGTGGTATGTTAAGCTAGCTGCCGGGTGTCAATCAAGTCGTCAGTTGCAGCTGTTCTCAGTTAAGTTAGTGCGATTTTCAGACCACATGCGGACGGTTTCTCCGAGCTGCTCTGTTGGGCACATCTGACTTCAGAGACGTTTTTATACCAATATCCAAAGCAACTAAGCACTGAAGTTGGACTATTTTTCATTTTCTTGTCCTTGTGATATGCCGCTTTTTAAGGAGGACCCAGCTCATCTCTCTAAATCTAGACTGAAGTCAGATTTAGTTTCTCATAATGTCGTGCTGCCACCTGCCAAGAGCACAAAGGACGTTTACGTCGAACTGCACTTAAAACACGTTGATCAGAAAAACGCAGCGGATTTTTCTAGCGATGAGGAGGATCGAGTACAAGTTGTGGCAGTGAGTTGATCAAAGTTCTTGTGTTTTGCGCCAGAATACTTTTTATGATTGGCTTTTGCGGAATTAAGCGCTCTTCCCTCAATAACAACTTGCTGTAACTTAATATATCAGCCTACTGAGTGCAATCACTGCGTGATCAGTCTAATTTGAAATAGCAGATGTGACAAAACTACTTGTCTACTTAACTTTACTTGACATATTTGAGAAATTGCCCCCAGAATGTAATTTGACATCTTTACTAATATGTTGCCTGGTAAAATACTTGTCAACAATGCTGCCTTCAAGGACATAAACAATTTTATTTGATAGTGAAGGGTCGTTTGCATAATATTGATTGGCATGGGCTGAATTAAACCGATGCTGTGCAAAGTTAGCAGCTGTGGAGGGGGAGGAGGGGTAGATTTGGGTCACTGGCTACCAAATAGTCCTCTCAGTTTGCTGTAACATATATGGTCCGTCACCACTGAGCTGTAGATAGCTGGTATAGATTTACATGAGACATTTCTGTAGTTAGGTCGCCATTATATTTGTGTGCATGTGCTTGCCACACCTGTCCCACTCACTTACCGTATATGTGCCAGGAAGAGCACTGGAAGTTGTTTCTGTGCTGTTTCATGGGGAAGGAGGACTGTTTGGACAGACTGTGTTAAAGATTTTCACTCTAGACCCAATACTAATATATGAAAACATTATTTAGTCAAGGATATTAACAACTGATTTTGATATTCGTTTAAAGGTTTTTCTCAATTTATCATGCAAAACTTTTGCTGGTTCCAGCCTGTCAATTATAATTTCCTGAAAATAATGATCAGAAATAATGGTTAGTTGCAGAGTTTTTCAGAGGATCAAAGTTTTGAGGAGTGACAGAGATAAGCAGAGTGCTTTACAGTTGAACAATAAACCTGTTGTAGTTATCTGCCAGTTGATATCTTATAAGCCAGTATGAACTGATAATACGGGCTCTACAATAAACCTTTTACTTGTTTTTACCTATTCTTCTGTGCTTTTTCAGAACAGGTAAATGTAAAAATTAGAAAATTCATCTAACTAAATTAGATGAATTTTGAACAGATTTGTGAACTGCAGCCTCCAGCTGTTTATGCTCTA
Source organism: Micropterus dolomieu (assembly GCF_021292245.1). NCBI lineage: Eukaryota > Metazoa > Chordata > Actinopteri > Centrarchiformes > Centrarchidae > Micropterus > Micropterus dolomieu. Next base: position 9,634,333 of record NC_060157.1, read on the forward strand.
TATCCCACACCTGGCAACTACTGCCATTCAAGCTGCAGCCTTTGTCTAAATTCAGCAAATGTTGTTTGTTTTGTTAGGATGAGGATCCAGAGGATTCAGACATGCCCGACCCGAGTGGTTTGACTGATGATGAACTCAAGGCTGCACTTCTCACACACGGAGTTAAAGCTGGGCCCATAGTGGGTGAGGATGCACTTAACAATGTCTTGAAACTGGTTTCCATTGTAGAAATGGGATTCCTGTCGTGTTTTAACGAATGTGAAGACCCATCACTCTATTTTTAGGCCTGTCTTAATTACTAAAGGATTGTTTGTCTATGCCAGCCTCCACCAGGGCCTTGTATGAGAAGAAGCTCAGGAAACTACTTCAGTCTGATGGACACAGCTGTCTGAATGGAGCAGAGAAAAGTATATTGTACTCTGACAGTGATGAAGAGGAGGAAAATGGTGAAGGGCATGAAGAGTCAGGTATTTACAAAAATGCTGCTGATTTTATTTTTATTTTGTTAGGTATCAGATGATATGCTTTTGTATTTTTCTGTGACTTGTACAGGTTCTGAAGAAAGAGTTGAACAGTCAGACCAGGCCCAACAAGAGGGTAGCCAGGTGAGAAAATTGTAGGAAGTTCTTGATTTCTTTAGTTAAATGAATAGTAGCTCTTGAATTAGGGAGCTTGCACTGCCTATTTAATGTTGCTGGTTGCTTTATATTGTCCTTTATGTTTTTGCCACTACTAGCTGTATTGAAATATATATTCCCTACAGTGCCACTTAGTGGTTACAGATTGCAAGTGTAAAATTTGTTTCTAAATGGAAGCCTTCACTCTTTGCATAATAACTTTGAATAAGCTCTTGCATTTTGAGTGAGGTGGGGTTTTTTTTGTTTGTTTTTTTTCACAGGAAGATTTGTATTGTCAGAATGGTTTTGTTTACCCGCAGTGCTTTTTACTCTCGTCAAGGCTGGTAAATACTACAGATATTCACATCGTTTTTACAAAATTCTGTGAATTGATTTTTCACGGGATACTGATGTGTTTCGTTTTTTTCTGTTTTTGATTGGGTTGGTCTTTTGTAGCGTGCTCGTACTTCTAGAAACAGGGAACCTAGTCCCAAGTGGAATTCAGGGAATGTGGTAAAAACATCAGAGCGGAGTCTGCCTCACAGCTCACAGATTCCCATAGGAATTAGTAGAGCATCCTCTGTAGATCAACGATCAGGATTAGGATCAGGGGTAGGCTGGTCTTATTTCACTTCTCTTGTGGATTTTAAATTCTCTGCATTCCTTACTTAGACTGTCTAACTCTATTGTGTGTCCTTCTCAAGCCACTAATGGGATATTTTTTTTGTTTTTTTTCAGTGATGGGAATTGGTATCTCACTGGTGTTTAGACTGTGTGATGAATGATGTTTGTATTGCTGTTAACATGCCAATAATACCAATCCATGCAGGTTGCATCAGGATCACAATCAGTTATGCCCAGTGCTTGCTCATCATTTTCCTCTCAGGCCTTCAGCATCACTCAAATGGTTGAGCAGGAAAGTTAATCCCACATGTTTTTAAACCTGCAATTCACATCTTTACAAATGACCCTGTCATTTCTTTTTATATTGTGTTGTGAGAAATCCCTGCCAGAGTGCTCACTCAGTAACGTACATTGTTGCTCTAAACAACAGATGGACAGTCGTGGGTCACTCTCTACTAGCGCACACACTGAGAGAGAGTTGAATGGGAGCAATGTGCAGCAGCATTGGTCGCGGTCCAACACGGTCAGTAGTGCTCGGGTTGTTGAGCCACATTCTGAGCTTATATTTTGGTCGTTACAGTGTTTGAGAGGTTTAACTGGAGGTAAGTCAAGTGTATCGTAATTGGTTATGTCTCCTTTTCTTTAGCTGGACGTGCCAATTATGGACACCATGAATAACCAGTCCCTGTACTACTCCCAAGGCATACTAAATGTGACATGAAGGCACATACCTCTTCTTGCTGGCTTTTAATTTTTCTGTTTTTTGTTCCATATCACTTCATAGGGTGGTATGTGCATCGTCCACAAGAACACATTTTGTAACTTTAATGTCAGTTACTGTGTTACCCCAACTGGAAATTATATGCTAACCATAACAGTTACACTATTTTAATATTTTTGTGTGTGTGTGTGTGTCAGATTTCTGGTCATTACATTAACAATCACCAAATTTCCTTAATTTCTTCCTGACTGTCTCTGTGGGATCCTGCTGTCTGAGATATATTTATCTGGTCCACCTCGTTTAGTAATTTCTTACTTTTGTTTTTTTAGCTTTCTCCGGAGCCCGATATTTTCAAAGACATGTTTCCAGACACTGAGGCCACACCAATAGGGATCTAGTAAGTGCCATACAACACTTGCAGTACGGAAATTACAAACTTGGATTTAGATTTCAACAAAGTACAAGAAATTTATTGGAATTTGAATCGTGATGGGTGACACATGGACAACTTGCTTAGTAGCACATACCAACCCATTGTAGGTGTTTTGTGATTCGATAATCGGCACATAAAACCCGTTGTATTTCAGTGTCACTCGTCGGAGACCCATCAAGGGTGCAGCAGGAAGACCTATCCAGTATGCGTACCCAGACACTCCTGCCAGTCCCATGACCCTGGAGAGACGAGAGGTAGAGCGCTGCCTTGTGCCCATCCATATACAGATTTTGGTCTTCCTCATTGGGGCGTGTCTCCTGTACATCATTTATGTTTGTGTTGACGACAACTCATTCAGTCAGATTGTGGCTTTACTGGATGGTCAAAACCAGGAGTTGGATGGTGAGGAGGGGCTTTTGCTTCAAGCTGAGACATAAGAAGACACACCAGTGCTTTCTGGACAGGAGTAACTATGGGTTTTTTTAATCCTGTACATTGACATGAATGTGTCAGGGTTGTATTTTTGTTGATACAAGCAATTACGATATTGTCCTGGGATATCTTCAGGGAGCATATTACTTTAAACACTTTATTTTGTTGTTTACTGTTTTTGTCTGTATGGGAGCAAACCTCAAAGTCCAGTTTCACATTTTGTATGTTTTGCTTATGGATGTGTTGCCACACTACACAGAGCTTCAGTTAAGATTTTAAAGGGATATAGATGTTCTCAAATTTAAATATAATGCGAATGCTGTAATTTTAACCTAAATTCTTATATTGTCTTTTCAAAGAATCATTGACACTGTACTTGTTTTTTATATAAACTATTTTTCAATAAAGGATGTTTTGCTGTTTTTTGTGCAACTGAATAGTATCTGACAAATCAGTAGGATCTTTAATATAGTAAAATCCACTTTTACTAAATGTCATGAAGAAGGTGCTTTCAGATGCTATAAATATAGAGAATTGAACAAAAAAATTCTAGTGCAATGCATCACAGCATTTACTGCCGATTTCAAATGCCCATCCCCGGAAGGGCTTTTAAAATTACAAATGTAAAACACAAAACATACACTAAGTAAAACATTCGAGCATATACGTGTACTTCTTCCCTCAACCCTTCAACACACACAATGATCTGCTAAAAATTTCTTAAGTAAAATTTAAAAATGCTGATTTTTGTTCCATTTTGAACGTACAGTAGATTAAACTTCTCGATAACATTATTTTATGCATTCATACAGTATGTGTGACTGTTTGCTTACAGGCCAGCAGGTGGCCCACTTTTCACAGTCTCGAGCTAATCTAATTCAGTCTGCTCAGTGAACAAGTTCCGCTGTCACAACAAGCAACAATGACAGACTCAGGGCCAAAGTTCAAAATATTCAAGTTTTTAAAAATAATGTTTAGTAGCTTCGTTATTACAGTCCTGCTGTTATTTACTATAGCATCCATAAGGACTCTTTCGCTGGATGTAAATCATCAACTCGCCCATTGGGAAAAGACGAATAACATCTCGCTTGTCATAGACCGCCATCAGAGAGAGGAGCTTCTTACACATTTTAAAGGTAATTTTCGCTTGGTAGTGGTTAAACTGAAATTAGCTGAAAGAATTGTGGAGAAGTCACCAATGATTTACAGACTGTTTGTTAACTATTAATTCATCGAGAGGCTATCCGGATCCCTACGGTGTCATTCTCGGAGACGGAGAGCAACCTGACGGCGCTGCTTGAATTTGACACGCTCCTCCGGAAAGGTAAAGCTGGTTAAAGATATGGTACACTGATATATGTTATAACGTTATATAAGCTAACGTTACCTAACGTTAGTCACGAGTTTGTTTACCGTGTAGTTTACTGTACAATGGCCCCAGAATGTGACACGGCATGAATTCGCCGAGCAGTTCAAGCTAACTATCCCTAAGTTAACGTTTAACAGTGTATGTTAACGTCACATTAATTTCAGATGCTAATTGTGTATAGAGTGCTAACGTTACGCAGATGTGACAGGTGTCGTGCCAAAGGATTTACCCCTGATCGGAAGTGTACCCCCGGCCGCGGGAGCGCGCACGCGTTCAGTCGTGCAGGTGGAACTCTTTAGATGCAGTCTATGATGTGGACTCGATTTCACCAAAGATATGGTCGACTTGAAACACTTCCTATCAGGGGTAACTAACTTACCTTATCACGACACCGGGCCGTGCCATCATATTTTTAAAAGAAGTTTTGTACAATTTACAATCAAAGTTGTATTTCTCTACAGGTGTCAGCAGACGTCTTAAACGTTAATACAGGTTTCTGTATAAACTTGACATGTTTGTTATATATTCCAAACCAAGTGATATATTTAATAAGCAGTGCGCCAAAGCACAAATATATGCATTGGTGCAATATATGCAATATGGCATAAGAGTTATTTTCTTTATCTATGACTCTGCCACTTATTTTGTTGATCAATATATTGTTCACTTTGTCTGTTCTCTAAAGAAGAATTAAAGGGGGCAATTTAGTATTGTTTTTTTATAATGTCTTAGGGACCAACAGGAGACAGATTAACACACAGGCTGACACAGGCTTTGTGGTAAAGAAAACTGATGCTAGAGAGAATGTGTAAAATTGGCAGGTCCCCCTTTAAACTTGTACTCTTCTTCCTGTGTCAGCCTTCCCAACAGTTTTCTCTTCGAGCTTGGTTCATCATGAATTGGTGGCCAACTACAGCCACCTGTTTTGGGTGCAAGGATCACAGCCTGACCTGGTGCCATACCTGCTGCTGGCCCACATCGATGTAGTACCTGCCTCAGAGTCCGATGGCTGGGAGGCCCCACCATTTTCTGCCAAAGAGATAGATGGCTTCATCTATGGTAGAGGGACCATAGATGACAAGAGCCCTGTAATGGTGAGAGAACAAGTGATATTTTGTGTGATCTTGCTGTTAAACAGAGTTGAGTTATTTACTTATTTACCTTTCATGTGCCAACCAGGCTAAATGATATGCTTTATTCTTCCAGGGAATACTTCAGGCACTGGAGTACTTGCTGATAAAAGGTTATGCTCCACGCAGAGGATTTTACGTTAGTCTTGGTCATGATGAAGAGGTACTTTAGCTTATACTTTTTAAAAAATAATACGATGTAAAATATCATATTTGAATGTCTGAGTCCTCCACTATTTATTTTTAAAGGTCGGTGGTTACAATGGGGCAATGAGCATTGTGCGTGTACTGAAGCAGCGTGGTGTGCAGCTATCATTTGTCCTGGACGAGGGCCTGGCTGTACTTGATGGAGTCATCAGTGGTCTTGAAGGACCTGCTGCTCTGTGAGTACCTGCCATGTTCTAGTTTATAGTTCAGCATTTTTAGTTTGCAGCTATAGCATGGTAAAAAGTAAATAGTTTGGTCATCACATGACAGAACTCACAAGCATAGCATAAAAATGCATGTCTCCGTTAAATTATGTAAAAAAATACACGTGATTGATCGACATTTGTTGTAAATTCTGTGTGTGTGTGTTTTGTAGAATTGGGATAAGTGAAAAGGGTTCTGCCACGGTAAAGCTTAGTGTATCTATGGTCCCTGGTCATTCCTCAATGCCTCCCAGTGAGACCACCATTGGGATATTGGCTGCAGCAGTCAAAAGGTGAGGAACATTTATCTCAAATTTTAGCTTGTTTAATTTCCCTATGATAAATTCTGGTAGTGTCTGTGTTCATGTTGTACTATATGTTTAACTACATTCTACATTTTTATCAACAAAAAGCCAAATTTGACTCTGATTTCCTCAGACTAGAGGAGAACCCCATGCCGAGATTATTTGGTCATGGGCCTGAACGTGGAATCTTTGAGCACCTGGCCCATAAGGTAAGAGGAACCAACTACTTGTCCAGTACTCATTACTAAGCCCATTGCAATTATTACATAATCTCCTGACTGTGATTATTTGAACTGACCTCGACCATTTTGCATAATCGCCAACAATCAAGGAAATTTTAAATCAAAATGAAATGTTGCAACAAATAAAATGCAAATTTGGTGTGCTTCCATCAACTGGGTTGAGGCGAGTAAACTGTCCACCTGAGTACAACGTTCCACTGTTAGTAAAAACATGCCTGTCAAGACCTTATGGCTGTTGGGCAGTTTCTTCAGGTGAGTTAGTCTCCCCTGTTAAATTTTGTTACTGCATTATGCTTTTAATACAAGTTTAACACTTCCTGTATCTGTTTCAAATTAGAAGCCCTCTAGCATTTCACTGGACAGAATCCCTTCATTCCCTTTTATTATGGAACATTTACAGGACTGTGTTGTGAAAAATTCAGTGACTTGCATGGCTCCCACATCCCTACTCATCACAACTAGTTGCATGTTAGATCTCTCCTTGTTTTTACGCAATTACCCATTCTTTGACTTCAGTTCAGGCTCCCAATGAGGTTCATAATGTCGAATTTGTGGCTGTTCTCCTCACTCCTTGGCAGGTAATTATATCCTAAAATTAATTTGGCATGTTTTCTTCTGATCGTGTCGATTACAAAAAATAACTATGTTTTATGTTGCAGGATACTTGAAAGAAAACCAGATACTAATGCTTTTGTAAGGACAACTACAGCAGTCACCATGTTTAATGCAGGAGTGAAGGTAGAGTTGCTAATTATGAAAACAAAGGTAATTCACAGGAAATTAGATTTCATTAGAAAAATCTTAAATTCTTTCCCTCCCTGTAGGTCAATGTCATCCCTTCCCTCGCTGAAGCTTACGTAAATCTACGAATCCACTCAGCACAGTCATTACAAGAGGTAGAGCCAGACATTTGTTTCTCCTTTCTGAGAATTCCTGACATCTCCTCATTAATATTCTGACTTGAATAAGATGTGTGCTTTCCTAGGTCTTGGAACTCATCCAGTCTACAGTAGGGGACCAACGTGTGAAGATAGAGCTTCTTAATGGATTTGACCCTCTGCCTGTCAGCTCTGCTGATGAAAAGTCTTTTGGCTTCCAGGTCATTAAGAAAAGTGTGTTGGAAATCTTTCCAACAGTTACGGTTGCTCCAGGTAGAATCCATATGGATTTAACTGTATTGTAAAAATGTGGTTATTAAAGTCAAAATTTTCCACAAGTGTGTTGAAATAACATTTGAATGTGCAGGTATCTGTATTGGGAACACAGACAGTCGACACTTCAGAGACCTAACCGATGATATTTATCGCTTCGCCCCTGTGTGGTTTAAACCAGGTGATGCTCAGAGGTAAGTCTATCTATGTTTAACACTGAATAAAAATAGTAATCATCATTCTAATAAACTGCTTGTACACAGTAATATCTGGTTAGAACGAGAGAGCAACTTCTTGAACGAAAGAGAGCTTTCTGTTATTGGTCAGGCCTTTCAAAACGTCTGATCTCAGTGTGACCTAGTTACGTATTGTTCAAACTTAAAGCTCTTCTTAAACAAATATAGTAAGAAGAGTTTTATGTATTCATAGTTTTCAGTCACGTGACATTCGCTGTATATGGAGGGCAAAACAACAGACAAACACAACAGCTCACACCGCGACTCCCCTGTAGAGACGCCGCAAAAGCAGTTACATTTATTTGAATCACCTCTCAACTTAAGAAAAAGAAAGATATGAACACAAACTGTGTTGGGCACTTCGCATCCATGTTACAGCATCCGCTGCCGCATTTCTATCGTTAAAAAGCAGCAGGTCCCTGCCGCCGCTCGACTGCGGTAAAGTTTATGTTTACCTTGTGGGGAATCCCTCACCTGACACACCTCAGGCTTGTCTCTTCCTCGATTTGTGCATCAGAAAGTACAAGTAGGCTACCATCCAGCATTTTGGCAACGCAAAAGTAAAAAAACTCATAGTAACAGTGTATCACTTGCTTCCTGGTTGGCAGGCAGCAGAAAATAACATCTTTTTTGCCCTCCAAGGGAATGTTTTCCATGGAATGTGACAATAGAATCAACCTTTTGCCCAAATTGCATTATGCTGCAAAAACAGTAAGAGGGAATCTAAGGAAGGAAACAATGTCTTCTTAGATACCACAAAGTAAACATTTTTTTTCTTTCCTAGATTCCATGGCATCAATGAAAGGATTTCCAAAAAGAACTACGAGGAACTTGTTGTCTTTTACTTCACTCTGATTCAAAACAGTGACATTCAGAAGCTCCCTGAGCCTCACAGTCCTGTCCACGAACTCTAAGGAATAGACAGTATGGGTTAAAAGTCAATCAAACATAATTTAAAGGCCTGTGCTATTGTTAGTCTGAATAATTTCAACAGCACCCAATAGGACATTGACTTGTTGTATAGTCTCTTAATTTAAACAAATTTTCCATTGCCATGTAAAATTAGGTTAATAGTAAACAACTCTCTATTCTCTATCTTCACTGTTGTTTGATTACATGCAGTGTTGACCTTGTAATGACAAAATGATTGGTGTATAACTATGTGGAGCTCCTTTGCATTTGTAAATAGGATTTTGTGGCAGACTGCTGTGATTATTTCTGATTTTAAAATCATGATGGTATAATATTGATATTGCATTGCGCTCTCTCTACTTCTCTCTCTCTCTGTCTCTCTCTCAACCAAGTTCTCTGTGATGCTGATTCCCAGGAACCTTAAACTATTCACCAACTCCACCACAGGTCCACTAAGGTAGACAGGGGCTGCCTCCTTTTTCAGCTCCTTGGTTTTGTGGATGTTTAGCAGTAGGCTGTTTTCTATGCGCTACTCTGCAAGATTGATGGTTTCCTCCCAAGAACTTTCCATGTCAGGGGTTGCAGTCATGGGTGTAAGGCATGAACAGGAGGGGGCTGAGCATACAGCCCTGGGGGGCTCCAGTGTTGCTTAGCACGAGAGTAGATGAGGTTTGACCACCAAACAGAACTGTCTGGGGTCTGTTTGTGAGGAAGTCCAATTTGCACTTGTAGAGTGTTGTACTCAAGCCCAGAGTACTAAGTTTGCCAGTCATGGGGTGAGATTGTGTTGAATGCTGAACTGAAATCAACCAAGAGCATTCTGGTGTGCACTCAAAAAAACCTGTAGAGCTCATCTGTCCATGCTTTAACTGTTTTTGCTTATGGTTTGACAGTTTTTATCAGCTGGGTGTAAATTGAAAATGAATGTTGGGACAGCATAAGAGTTAGTAAAGTTTCTATAAGATTTTGGAAAGTTAGTATGCTTGTGTAATAATTTTCCTATCACAAGTTAGGAACGGTTAATCTCTAATGGCCTTTTTCCTAAATCAGCCAGCAGCTGAGTTTATAACTATGTGCCAGATTTTAATTTATGTGGCAAACAAAGCTACACAAATAATTAGTTATTAGTCGAGCTAGCACTGTGTTTGTGTAAACCACAGCTGCAGTGAATGAGAGACTGAGCAGATCAAAATATTGCTTTCTACATGTTTATGCTTATTAAACTGGTGAATTGATAGAAGTATTGGCTTTATACTCAAGAAGGTTTTATTGCATGTAGTTACAATAACGAGCATAATTGTCGTCAACTTGAGTAATCTTCACTGATCTGATGGCTGACTTCGCTCTGTGTGTGTGTGTGTGTGTGTGTGTGTGTGCGTGCGTGCGTGTGTGTGCGCGTGTGCGTGTGTGTGTGTGTGTGTGTGTGTGTGTGTGCGTGTGTGTGCTTGGAGTAGAGGCCCTCTGCAGAGACACAAGAGGGGAGGACAGGCTGCAGGTCAGGCAGTCCTTATTGTTGATGGCAGTGTGCCATTTAGAACAAGTAGTTTACTAATTGTAGACCACTGGAAGATATCGTTCCTCGATATCAATGTTCTTTCTCTCCGGTTCTAGAAAGTTGCATGGATACAGGAACATGTTTCAGAGGTATTTATAATCAAATGGCTATAAGTAGTATTGATAAATGTAATTGTAATAAATTAAAAGGTCCAGTGTGTAATATTTCTGAGGCTCTATTGACAGAAATGCAATATAAGATCCATAACTATGTTTTCAGTGGTGTATAAACCCCTTACATAATGAACTGTTGTGTTTTTATTACCTTAGAATGAGACATTTATATCTACATAACCGCGGGCACCCCCTGCTGTGGAGGTTGCTGTATTTTGTCGTCATGTTTCTACCGTAGCTGTCTGTAGGTACCATATCCGTGAAAGATGGCAGCGGCTCTTGACAGCTTCACTCGTAGCTGAAGAATTTTTTTTGATTGTAACACCTGTTAACAGTACTTTGCTTATCTCCTGACCACAAACAGTAATGTAATACTGCGTAAAAACTGAAAATACAAGAGCCACTCTTTTTTTATTTATGGCCGGAGATACTTTTGGCTAACGCTATTTTGGACTAGCTTGCTAGCTTGCCTAGTATTTGTTTTCACGGCTGCAAAGGAGAACACGACAATGTCTGAAAAAAGAGGAAGAAACTTGGGAAAGGACAAAACAAACAAGCCAGATAAGAACCGTCTTTTGGTCCTAAGTAATACTATCCCTTTTGGTCCGGAAATGGAAGTAACCACTGTAGATATGCATTCTTATAAATCCCAAGAAAGTCCTGAACATGTGCCGATTCCTGACTCTCCGAGTTCTCCTGCTCCTAAGAAAGGTAAATCTGAGCCAACCCTTGCCGAAATGCAAGACAACATCGTAAGACTGCTGGTGGAAAAAATAAATGAAAGAGCTGACGGTCTAGAAAAGAAAGCGGATGATCTGGAAAAGTTGATCAGACAATTTTCATAAAGTATTAACACCTTGAAATAAAATTCGGAGTTTCTATTCAAAGAGCTCCAAGATATGAAAGCAGATGTCACAACAGTGAAGACGGCAACCATGGCCCATGAGAAGAGGATCGCCGAGCTTGAAGCCAAGGTGAATCAGGCTGAGCGCTATCAGAGAAGATGGAACCTGAGGCTCTATGGATTACAGGAACAGGAAGGTGAAGATGACAATCAGCGTATGATCGATATCTGTCGTGCCATCGTTCCAGAGATTGGTGACAGTCTTTGTTTCCATGTTGATGTCAGCAAGAGTGGGTTAGGGGAAGCAAGAGTTGGAAGAAAGAACGGTGACAAAATTCGACCAGTGATAACAAGATTCATCTCCAGATCAAAGAACTGGTATGGAAAAATGCAAAGGGATCCCAGTCTCTCCTGTCCAGGAATTTGCAGTTTGGTGAAGATCTGACGACAAAAGACAAAGAAACTCGCAACAGGTTGTGGCCCCAAATTGAGGCGGCACGAAAAGAAGGGAAAAAAGCTTTCTTTATCGGAGCCAAAGCGATAATTGATGGGAAAGAGATGCGGTCTTAAAGATGTCGCAGAACAATATTGCAACCTCATAAAGCTGAACATTGAATACTAAACCATCACTTATGAGCAGCGTGAATATGGACAGGTATAGTTATGGACAGAAATTTAAAGCTGATTTTAATTTTTTTTTACAAGAAACACATGCTTCAAATTCTGATTATAATTTCTGGAAGAACCAATGGGGTGATAATATTTGGATGTCTTATGGTAGCAATAGGTCTGCAAGTGTTGCCATAATGATAGGAAACTTTAAGGGTAGAATCCTGAAGAGTAAAGCTCTTCTTTTTGGCAGATGGTTATTGTTAGTTGTAGAGCTCAATGACATTATTTTCATTTTAGGTAATATTTATGCCACAAATATTAGCTCTAGGAATAGAAGTCTTTTCCAAGAGTTTGAAGAGGAAATTTCAACATTCCTAAGATCCTTTCCTAAGGCAAAATTAATTCTGGGAGGAGATTGGAACTCCATTGAAGACATAAAAAATTATATACCAAAGGGAGTGATAATAATGATACGTCTTTCTTCTCTTCCATAAGGGATAGTGCAAAATCAATAGACGAGGAATCCAATAAGATATGTGACCAGAATATAACTTTAGAAGAAATAAAAAGTAATATAGTTAAGTTAAAAGATAATAAATCCTCTGGAAATGATGGACTAACAAGTGAGTTCTATAAAGTGTTTCAAGATAACCTTGCAGAATTTATTTTATTTGTATTTAAGGAAGCAATTGAGGTTGGGAAGCTACCTCCAACCTTGTCTCAAGGGCTAATTTCCTTAATACCTATGCCAGATAAAGACTTATTGATGATTGAAAATTGGAGGCCTATAACCTTAATAAACAATGATGCCAAATTATTTGCTCAGAGATTGTGTTTATGCCTCAATACAATCATTGATAATTCAATCTGGTTTTATGTGTGGAAGGCATATAAGTAATAATATTCGTCTAATTTTAGACTTAGTTGATTACAACCAGTTTATACAACAATTTTTTTACAGAATGAAGAATGTATTCTCTTTGGTATCAGGTCTAACTTTAAATATAAAAAAATGTGAGCTTTTTGCCTTAAAAAATAAAGGACATTATTTGGTTGACATGTGGTATCCCTATAAAAGATATCGTATCATATCTGGGTATTAAAATATGCAAAAATCAAGAAAGACGGGTGCATTTGAATTTCAATCCATTGATTGAAAAAGTAAAAAACAAATTTGATAGTCAATTGGAGATCTGTCATTAAATGGATGTGTATTGTTATCTAAAAGTGAAGGACTATCAAGGCTGGTCTATACAGCAATGGTCCTAGATGTCCCACCAGTACTAGTCAAACAGATAGACACGTTGCTTTTCAATTTTGTCTGGAGAAATAAACCCTATTATTTAAAAAAGAAGGTTTTATGCAACACATATTGCGAAGGGGGTCTAAATGTATTCGGTTTTTATACATCCAACACTATATTCAAGGTCAAGTTGTTGTGGTGCTACAGAATCTCCCCACTACCTTGTGTTCTTTTGTTCCCCCCTTCCCTGTGTTTTCTGTCTGTGTCTGTCTGGGCGTGGCTACACTCCCTGGCTCCAGCAGCGCACCTGGCTCTCATTCCACTAATCAAGCTCCTGCAGTATTTCAACCCAGTCCTCCTTACATTCTTCGCCAGATTGTCAGTTAACTACATGTGGTACATGCGTCAAGGCCAACTATCTGCTCCTGTAAGATTCCCTGTAATTTCTGTCTCTCCCTGGACTAACCTGTTTTTCTCTGTGCCCAGGATCACACTACCTCCGGGAATCCTGCTGAACGCCACACTCTGCTCTGCTCCTATCTTGCCTGGACTAACTCCCCTCCTCCGTGTTCTCCATTCTGCCCTGTTGGACCTATCAATAAAACCCTTTTGTTACCCCTTCGAACTGTTCCAGAGTCTGCCTTTGAGTCCTCAAGTTTTTGCATTATGACACAAGTGGATTAAAAATTACATCCAAGGAAAGGATAAACTATGGTACATTATTCCAGAATTTATTTTTGAAAAACTAGGTGGTATTGAATTCCTCCTGCAATGCAATTTTGACATAAGATTCCTGTTCCAGTTATCATAAACAAGCATTATTACCCAGGTTAATTATTTATAAACATAACTTTTCACCCCATAAATGTTTAATTTGGAATAATAAAGATATCAGATTTAAAAATAAAACTTTATTTTTTAATAGCTGGGTTAAAAATGATATAATGTTAGTGACAGATAGAAATTAAACATTACATTAATATTTGGTTTAAAGAATGAAAAAGCAGTCAAAACAGTTAAAATATGTAAAGATTTAAATATTTTTCTATAATACCTTTGTTCTTTAGTTATGTCATGTTATATTTTGTCATTTTATACATTTTTGTCTTGCTTTTAAAATGTGTTAGAGATGAAATAAAGATAAATAAATAAAAAAAGGAAGAGGTGCACGTATGAATCAGAATGTGATCCACTTGGTCGATAACATTTGAAACGGCTATACCAGCCGCACATATACAATTTTACCCCCATTCCCATTAGTGAAGGGTAGCATTGTGTCGTTCATAAGACCTAATCGTGTGTATGACTTGGGAGGAACGGGTAGTCTCAGTGAGTAATTTGTTAATTTTCACGCATGCGTGAAGAATCTTTGACTCTTACGTTCACTCGTCACACAGCAGCTGCATGGGCTCTGTCAGCACAGGAAACAGAATTGATTAGTTCACGACTCTTAACTGTGGGTCTGTTTGAGTCGTTCATTTGTCAGGTGACAGCTCGGCTACAGGGCTGTGGTAAGCAGGCAGCACAGGAAACAGAACTGATTAGTTCACGACTCATAGCAACTGTGGGTCTCTAGGTTTGAGTCGTTCATTTGTCACGTGACAGCTCCTACTGTGGAGCAGGAATGAACTACTCGTTCACCGCTCACATGGGTCCTCCTCAGTCTTTCGTTCATTCGAGTGACTGCCAGTGCCGGAGAATGAGAGGTAGGCTGGCTGTCAGGTAACAGTCACTGGACTGACATTATATAGCTATTTTGTTAATTATGTGACATTTAATAAAGCATACCATTATTACAGCGCAGTGATGTTTTGCTAAGTTATAGTTATAACAGCCGC
>NC_060157.1:9649219-9657443 GCF_021292245.1 Micropterus dolomieu
AACTGTGGGTCTGTTTGAGTCGTTCATTTGTCAGGTGACAGCTCGGCTACAGGGCTGTGGTAAGCAGGCAGCACAGGAAACAGAACTGATTAGTTCACGACTCATAGCAACTGTGGGTCTCTAGGTTTGAGTCGTTCATTTGTCACGTGACAGCTCCTACTGTGGAGCAGGAATGAACTACTCGTTCACCGCTCACATGGGTCCTCCTCAGTCTTTCGTTCATTCGAGTGACTGCCAGTGCCGGAGAATGAGAGGTAGGCTGGCTGTCAGGTAACAGTCACTGGACTGACATTATATAGCTATTTTGTTAATTATGTGACATTTAATAAAGCATACCATTATTACAGCGCAGTGATGTTTTGCTAAGTTATAGTTATAACAGCCGCAGTAACTTTAGTCCTGCTAGTGTTTACAGCTAACAGCTGATGAGAGTTGTTCTGGGTCCACTTCAGAGCCCTGACAGAGTTCTACCGGGAGCCGAATTACTTCCAAGGTCGTCTCCTATCCAAAACAAATGGACCCGGTCATTAAAACATTAAAACACAGTCAGATAGCAGCGTTAGCGTTAGCCCTGTAAACAGCTAACAGCTGATCCAGGTCCGCCAGAGAACGCAACGTAACTTTTACTTTTTATTTACCAACAGAGCCGTGCTGTTGTTTCACAGCTCGTGACTGGTGAACAACCTGCAGTGTTTAAGAGCGATGTGCTCATGTGTGTTTCTCTGTCTGCAGAATCAGGACCTGATGTGGTCCATTCTGCGTCCAGACCTGCCAAACTGCTGCATTTACATGTGTTTATTTCTCTGTTCCTCTCTCTGTGCTGGACTTCTTTTAAGAACTTGGTGGCTTGATCCAGATTATTATTAAATTGGTTGAATTTTAATAAGAGTGTGTTTATTCATATAGTGTATCAAGCTTATTACTTCTATATACGCAAATCTGATTAATATTTTACTCATGGATAGGGACGTTAGACTACTGTATGAATGAGCACTTTAGAGATAATGATAGTAATTTTATACATAGCCTTTATATGGCTGGTCTGGTTGTATACTCAGGAAAGATTGTGAAAATGGAAGGATTTAGCCGGAGTAGTGGATTGCATATAGACAACATATTTCTGTGGTTTTAACATGGTTTGAATTTGGTTGTGGGCCCAAGGGGGTGTATATAATGATGATAGAGAGTGATCAAGAGGTGAATTTGTGCATTATACTTCATACATACATTCATACATTATACTGTCAATTAAAGCAAGCCAGGCAGCCTTCCGTGTTTGAGAACGCCGGTGTTTTTTAATCGCCCACTAGAGGGCTGCAGAGCCACAATAACCAGCCTAGTTCAAATGAACGAAATGACTCAAAAAAGGATTAGTTCATTTTAATGAACGAGATTTGAATATTCGAGTCTGTCAAAAGAGTCGAACTTGCCATCACTAGTGGAGGGCTAAACCGGACGTTAGCCTGCTCACCCGGCAAAAATCAACTCAGTGGACGCTGTAGCGTTACTGCCGACTAGCGTTTGTGGGTGTAATTGCAGTATAAATGCATGGCTACGTGCGTAGCCTATGGCATATAAATGGACCTTAATGCCTCAACCCAACAGCCAATCAGAGGCAGCATAGGGCAGGCCTTTTTTCTAGTCCGCTATACAGTCTATGGCTACACTGCGGAGACAATAAAAGAATACCGAACCAGAGCCCTTTAAATAAAAATGGGCTTGTGAAAGCAAAGTGGTGAAGGTCCAGGCTGGCTGGGATGTTGTTCTTTATGTGCTGAAGAACTCTAAGCACTTCATCAGAATGTGGGTGAGAGTAGGGCTGGACGGTATGGCCAAAACTGTTATCGCGATAAAAAGCTTTGTATCTTTCGATATTGATAATTATCACAAAAAGAATCAAACCATTCTTTCTTTCTTTCGAGTTTAAAGGCTGATTTTTGCTCCTGAGTGAAAGTTGAAGAAAGCTGATGGTTTATTATGGTTTAAACACTTCTTTACGGTCAGAACAAACACTTGATGCCAAACAGTGGATCACTTCTCAAATCTGAGGTAGAACATTCAAAACAATTATGATAGAATCTATGTCAACAAATATGCATCAGTAAAATTAAGTAAAAGATTTTTTCAGTTCTTTTTCCTCAACAAAAATAAACATCTTAATAAAAAAGAAGAAGTCCTAATTCATGTTTGATTCAAGTGAATAAGATCTAACATTTATTGAATATTTATTGAACATTTGTTTTATTGTTATTGAAAAAAATAATATTGCAATAATTATTGTTATTGTTTTATTGTCCAGCCCTAGGTGAGAGCCACAGGGCGTAGTTGGTGAGTCAGTTTCTCCAGCCCCATCACCTGTTAGATTGTTAATCCCAGCCGCTCTCTGTTACCATCAATTAAGCATCTCCCTTGTAGCATTGGTGGACACTGGAGCAGATGCTAGCTTTCTTGATTAAGAGCTTGCCTCCTGCATTGGTATCCCACTTCAGCCCCCTAAGTCCCTGTTAAAGGCCAATGCTTTAGATGGCAGACCCCTGCACTTTTTATTCACTGTTCTGCTCCAATACATATTATACTGTCAGGGAATCTTAGAGAGACCATCCAGTTCAATATCATCACCTCCCCTGACATCCCTCTTGTTTTGGGCTATACTTGGCTAAAATTACATAATCCCCAGATTGACTGGTCTGCTGGTAAAGTTACTGGCTGGAGGCCTCTTGCCACTCCACCTGTATGCATTCTGCATTGTCACCAGCAGAGGGTACTAGTGTTCCATCTAAGCCTCCTCCACCAGTTCTTTCATCCATTCCCCAGGAAGACCATTATTTAGTAAGGACTTAGCTCTTTCTCTGCCCCTTCACATGCCCTACAAATGTGATATAGATCTGCTCCCTGGTGCTTCTCTTCTTACTAGCCGTCTGTACAGTCTGTCAAGTCCTGAAAGACAGGGGCCTTGGAGAAGTACATTGCTGATTCTTTGGCTACTTGCCTCATTCATCATTTCTCTTCTCCCTTGGGTGCCGGCGTTTTCTTTGTTGATAACAAGGATGGTTCTCTTCGCCTTTGCATTGATTACCAGGTACTTATTGACATCACCATTAAGAATAAATATCCCCTACCGCTGTTAAACTTTGCAGTTTGAGTTCCTACAGGATGCCGTCATTTCCCCTAAACTGGATACCAGAAACTCATCAGGATCAAGGAAGGAGATGAATGGAAGACGGCTTTCATCACCCCTCTTGAACACTATGAATATCTGGTAATGCCTTTTGGACTTACCGATGCCCACACTGTATTCCAGGCTCTGGTAAACGATGTCCTCCGTAACTTCATTAATCGAGTAGCTTTTGTTTACTTAAGACGATATTCTCGTCTTCTCCCATAACCTCTCCGAGCATGTCTCTCATGTGCGCCAGGTCCTCCATCGGTTGCTGGAAAACAAGCTCTACGTTAAAGCTGAGAAATGCGAGTTTCATGCTGAAACCATGAGTTTCCTGGGATCCATCATGTTAATGTATTATTATCGCGTTAACACATTCATTAATTAACGCCGACAATTATTTTATTGTACATTAATGCAGTTTTTAAAAAAATATTGGGTGTTACAGACTTGATTAAACTGTAAATTGGACACAAGAAGTTAATCTATACATGATGTATTCAGCGTTTTGATATATTTTATGGTTTGTTCACGGTCGCTGTCAAAGTTTTATGGTTTTTTTAGCTCTTTTCTGGGTTTATAATGGGTATGTATTGCGTGAGTTAGAGTGGAGGAATCCTGTGGAGGAGTCCAACCAGTTCTGGGAGAAATGGAACAACCTAAACAAAACCCAGCAGGATGAATTGGCAATCCAAGATGGAAATACTTGTACAGTAATGTAAAAAACAAATGATGATCAGTACAAATATTCACATATTCACAAAATGGAATTCAAAGATTCAAAGAAAATTTCCCGAAGCAAAGGTCCGGAACATCATATCGACTAACTTGCGTTATCATTCAGGAAATCGGAAATCGGCCCCTAAATTCGTGTGTTTCCAAAACGTCTCTGGTGAATCTCGCGGACTCGACTCGCAAGCATCGGAATGCACAGATTTGATCGGCTGAGCAGTGTCACATGACACGATTGCAGAACACGAATTAATAGAAGTCATCTAGTCCCTGAAAGGAAAGAAGGCTTGTGGTATTGACGGAATCCTCAACGAAATGATCAAATACTCTGACCATAAAATCAGATTGGCTATACTAAAACTATTCAAGTATACTATCCTAGCAACTGGAACTTTTCCAGACATCTGGAACAAACATTTAATAACCCCAATTCATAAATCTGGAGATAAATATGAACCAAATAACTTCAGAGGAATATGTGTATCCAGTAACCTGGGAAAAATATTCTGCAACATCATTAATTAACGACTTGTCAACTTTCTTGATGACCACAATATTCTGCATAAATGCCAAATTGTTTTTTTTTTTACCAAATTGCCACACAACGGACCATATATTTACCCTCCAGACTCTAATTGATCAAGAATTAAACATTAAGAAAAGACAGGTATATGCCTGTTTTGTTGACTCCCAAAAAGCCTTTGATTCCATATGGCACGAGGGCCTTTTCTATAGGCTACTTGAAAGTGGCATTGGAGGAAAAACATGATTTGATTAAGAACATGTATACAAAAAGTGAATGTGCAATAAAGATTGGAAACAAACAAACAGAGTTCTTCTCCCAGGGCTGGGGAGTGAGGCAGGGATGCAATCTCAGTCCAGTTTTCTTCAATCTATCAATGAAATAGCAAACCAATAAGAGCGTTCCACTTTCCTGGCCTCATTCTGAACGACATAGAGATCAGAGTTCTGCTATATGCAGATGACTTAGTGTTGCTTTCACCTACTGAAGAAGGTTTGCAGCAGCACCTTAACTTCCTGCAGAGATTCTGTCAGACCTGGGCCCTGACAGTAAATACAGCAAAGACTAAGATAATGATCTTTCAGAAACAATACAGAAATCAGGTTACACACAATTTCTATTTAGACACCACTAAATTACAACAGACAAAATGAATTTGACAAATGGGACAAAACAATCATAGAATCTTTCCATACCGAGTTCTGTAAGAGCATCCTGCCTTTGCAGAGAAAAACACCAAATAACATTTGCAGAGCAGATCTCGGCCAATACCCCCTCTTACTAAAAATACAGAAAAGATCAATTAAATTTTACAATCACTTAAAAATCTGTTAACCCCCAGACATACCATCATAAAGCCCTAACATACCAGGAGCTGAAACCAGAGAAGAGTCCCCTCAGCCAGCTGGTCCTGAGGCTCTCTGCAGTAACAAGTCCCAACAGCGTCAGGACAGCAACACCAACTCAAGCATTCCAAACCAAATTATCAACAAGCAAAAAGAAAAATATATTGAATACTGGAAAGAAACGACCAAAACACAAAGTAAATTCCAATGTTATCTGACCCTAAAAAGAGAATTCATACTGGCAAATTATCTGAGCACAATAAAATGTCCTAAACTAAGAAAAATGAGTGAACACAGCCTGGCCATAGAAAATGTTCGAGCTGGCTACCACAAGAGGAGAGACTCTGCTCCCAGTGTAACACAGGACAGGTAGAAAAGAGCTGCACTTTCTTACCTCATGCCTTAAATATAAAACACTAAGACAAAAACACTTTGCATTTCCCAAATATACCCCAAATTCACACAGAAACTCCCCTATTTACTGGGAGAAATGCCAAAATGTCAAATAATTGCTGCAAAATATGTCTCTTCATGCCATGAAGTGAGGACAACCAGTGGAAACTCAGACTGATAAATAATTGTACAAATTTTAAAATTATTATTATTTTGATTGCTTGATATTTTAGTAACTGATTTGTTTTTACATTTGATACTGATTTCTTTCTTCTTTTTAAAAAAATTATTATTATTATTTTTTAATCAATTAACTATTCTTATTTCCATACTGTATATACACATTATTTTGAAAACCGAGCATTGTCATGTGTGTCCTCGCGCTAAAGTCATCCAGTCCGACCCAATTTGATAATGTTAAATGTGGTTCTCGTATCGCATAACATGAAGACTTCACAGCCTCTCTTCAGGTGGTACTCTAACACTTCAACACTTGTCTTTGTAATGAGAGAAACTGACAGGAAAAAGTCGCTAACCTGCCTGTCAACTCGCACTGGGCCGTTACAGTGGATTTAGCATTAAGGCGTTGATACATGTGCACTCCAAATATAGGCGCGGCTAGCTTAATCGCTGTCTCACAAATGAGTGACAGAAACAGGCCGTAAACGTTACCGTTGTTAACGTTACCTTAAAAGAAAAGTGGTTGTCCCGATGCCAGAGCGTGCGAGCTTACAGCAGCGCCCACAAATCACAATGTCAGAGATCTGAAACGTTATTATGAGATGTGTAAAACTATTTTTGGTTCATTTTGAGACAATGGCGGAGCAAATTAGACTATGGCGGGCCACCATGGTCTCGTTAATTAATGGGAAACACTGGGTCACATGGTCAGTCTCCCACCTGTAGGCGGACTCATCCTCACCAAACTTCAGGAGTTTGACGGACTTGTGACTGGAGCTGCAGCTGTTGGTGAAGAGGGAGAAGAGCAGAAGGGAAAGAACACAGCCTTGAAGGGAACCGGTGCGGATGGTCCTGGAGTCATGTAGACATGTATGTCCATCTTCACATGCTGCTTCATGTCCGTCAGGAAGTCTGGGATCCACCTGCAGGTGGAGTCAGGCACGCTCAGCTGGGAGAGCTTGTCCTGCAGCAGGGACAGGATGATAGTGTTGAAAGCAGAGCTAACTACAGATGGGTCTGTAGTTGTTTAGTCCGGTGGTCCTTGGTTTTTTGGGGACAGGGATGATGGTGGCAGATTTGAAGCAAGCTGGCACATGGCATGTCTCCATTGAGGTGTTAAGAAAATATCTGTGAACACCTGAGACAGATGATTGGCACAGTACCTCAGTGTGGATTGTGTCGTGTAAAAATTCAAGACTTGGGCCAGATAAGAAAGCTTGAACTTTTACCAACATTTTTATTATCAACAAAAACAGACACCAATTAAAATACAAAAGTTCCACCGGAGTGTGTCAGAGATTGGGGCAAAATAGAGGCCCATTCTGTTACCAGAACAGAGACCCGAGTCGACATGAAAACCATGTAACAACTAACTTTCACCTCCTTTTTGGACCTCCTTTTATAACTCTGTTTCTTGGCATCACATCATCTCTTGTCTCTCTTTCCTACTGCACCCGGGTCTGGGAAAGTCTCAGATTTTCATGTGCCTCAGCATTTTGTGGGGAAATCCCTGACTGCGCTGCTCCTCCTTTCTGTGTCCTTTGCATGCCCTCCGCTGATCATACTATTTCATCCATAACCTGACTTTGTGGAATAAACTGGTGTTGTTTGTGCTCTGTGCTAGAGACAGGACATTCTTACTGTGATGGAATATATTGACGTATGTTTTGTTACACAATTTTCACAAAATCTGCTTCTATATTTTCCTTTGCAAGTGTTTTTGATGCTGCCTTGCTATCTTACTGTGCTCCCTCACTCTGCTCCCAAAGCACACGTGCTTGCTCACACACACACACACGTGCTACTGCTGAGCCTGTCCAGCTAGAAATGTTACGTTCCCAGAACGTCCCCGCTGGTGTCGTTGCCAGAATGTTCCCAGACAGTCATGATGTGGAGTTCTTTAGAGGGTTTGGGAACGTTATTTGGAGGACCTTCAAGGAAAATTCGGGATGTTCTGGGAACATTAAGAGGACACTTTTTTTGGAAATTAAATGTTCTCAGAACGTCCCGCTGGTGTCAAGAACGTCGCCTGGTAATGTTCCCACATCGTTCCCAGACAGCCATGATGTGGAGTTCTTTAAAGTGTTTGGGGATGTTATTTGGAGGACCTTCAGGGAACATTTAGGACGTTCTGGGAATGTTTAGGGGACAATTAATATAGGACGTTCCCTCTAGGACTCCACTACACTAAATTCCCCTAACATTTACAGAACCTTTAAAAGACCAACCTAGAATGTAATTTTTTGGTGCCATTTAGGTCCTTCAATTATGTTTACTTAATTATTTCAGAACCTTTAATAATATTAAAGGAACCTTTGAGGGACCAAACTAGAATGTTATTTTTTGGTTCTTGCATCACCTTCCCAGAATGCTTTTTTCATGACTGTAAAT
>NC_060157.1:9657543-9662096 GCF_021292245.1 Micropterus dolomieu
CAAGACTTGGGCCAGATAAGAAAGCTTGAACTTTTACCAACATTTTTATTATCAACAAAAACAGACACCAATTAAAATACAAAAGTTCCACCGGAGTGTGTCAGAGATTGGGGCAAAATAGAGGCCCATTCTGTTACCAGAACAGAGACCCGAGTCGACATGAAAACCATGTAACAACTAACTTTCACCTCCTTTTTGGACCTCCTTTTATAACTCTGTTTCTTGGCATCACATCATCTCTTGTCTCTCTTTCCTACTGCACCCGGGTCTGGGAAAGTCTCAGATTTTCATGTGCCTCAGCATTTTGTGGGGAAATCCCTGACTGCGCTGCTCCTCCTTTCTGTGTCCTTTGCATGCCCTCCGCTGATCATACTATTTCATCCATAACCTGACTTTGTGGAATAAACTGGTGTTGTTTGTGCTCTGTGCTAGAGACAGGACATTCTTACTGTGATGGAATATATTGACGTATGTTTTGTTACACAATTTTCACAAAATCTGCTTCTATATTTTCCTTTGCAAGTGTTTTTGATGCTGCCTTGCTATCTTACTGTGCTCCCTCACTCTGCTCCCAAAGCACACGTGCTTGCTCACACACACACACACGTGCTACTGCTGAGCCTGTCCAGCTAGAAATGTTACGTTCCCAGAACGTCCCCGCTGGTGTCGTTGCCAGAATGTTCCCAGACAGTCATGATGTGGAGTTCTTTAGAGGGTTTGGGAACGTTATTTGGAGGACCTTCAAGGAAAATTCGGGATGTTCTGGGAACATTAAGAGGACACTTTTTTTGGAAATTAAATGTTCTCAGAACGTCCCGCTGGTGTCAAGAACGTCGCCTGGTAATGTTCCCACATCGTTCCCAGACAGCCATGATGTGGAGTTCTTTAAAGTGTTTGGGGATGTTATTTGGAGGACCTTCAGGGAACATTTAGGACGTTCTGGGAATGTTTAGGGGACAATTAATATAGGACGTTCCCTCTAGGACTCCACTACACTAAATTCCCCTAACATTTACAGAACCTTTAAAAGACCAACCTAGAATGTAATTTTTTGGTGCCATTTAGGTCCTTCAATTATGTTTACTTAATTATTTCAGAACCTTTAATAATATTAAAGGAACCTTTGAGGGACCAAACTAGAATGTTATTTTTTGGTTCTTGCATCACCTTCCCAGAATGCTTTTTTCATGACTGTAAATTTCACAGCTGATAGCTGTTTAAGTAACTGTTAATGGTAAATTACTATAGAATAAGCAAACATCTTAGCTATAATATAAACCTGTTTACAGTCTACCTCAGTTATAAACAAAGAACAACTCTTTTATATATTACGGCATTTATTAAGTTCAACTTAATAGTATCTTAATGGCAGGAGTGGTTGCCAGAATTTCATTGCAAAAAATGAGCTACAATACATCAGGTCATAAAGTTGGTGGCTACAGATTTTACAGTCAACCACTTAAATTAACGTAAATTGCAAAGGACATAACAAATAAAGCCCACTGCAAACCAATGTACAGACTCTCATTAATAAACTTAATAAACATCAACTTCAGGAAACTTGAACTTCAAAGTGTACTGTCACCACTCACATGTACTGACATGATCCTCCCTGCTGCAAAAAACAGAAACAAAGCAAAAGTTAGATTGATGCAGTAGTTGAGGATGATGCCTACACAGAGAAACTTAACCTGTTGGAAATCTCCAGCTATTTGCAGGAAAAACCACTAAAATAACATACCCAAAACTGAATCAGTAATAACTCCTCAACCATTTGGCCTAGATGCATAATTCTGGTCTCCTTTGAAAGGTCAGCAGGTAAGGAATATTAAAATTAACAATTAACATATTTATTTGACCATTACAGACTACATGGAGATGCAATAAAGAAAAACATGATATTTTCATCCTCACCTGGTAAAAAATACAATAAACCATCAAAACCATCATCCAACTCATTATAATGCAACTGAATACAACCGTGTTGAAAATAACTTAACATTGAAATATTGATAAAAACAATGAATATTCATCAACATTCATGTCACCAAAAGCACTCCCATGCTTTACAGGCGTGTAACTTGAAAACGGAACATCACACAGTGATGGGGGGTTATCAATTGATCTGGATTGAGCAGACATTCATTTGATACCCTGGATGTCTATGTAGCTACTATGAGTCGGCTACCGGACCGCCAGAAAAAGACCGTGTGTTCCAAAGCAGCACCTCTCTGCAGAAAAAGGTGAGAGAAGGCAGACAGCTCCCAGGTATTGCGCAATAATCAAGATGTCGCTCTGTGATATTTTTAGCAACAAATCAGCTGATTTTTGGACTGGAAATGGCAAAAATGGCAAAAGTAGTTGTCATGGCGCATCGTTTTGAAAGGGGGGGTGTCTGGGATCAGGAGGAGCAAATTATACAAGGCTCTTCTGCGTAACCGAGCACACACAGCCTGGATGACAGCTCATTTCGGGTTAATGAAGCAAAATACAGATCACAGACTGGTTAAGTTATGAATTGAAAATGTAGCAAAATTAAGAGTAGATTACTAGCCCAAAGAAAATATCGGATTAAAGAGTAAAAATATAAATAATAAAGGAATGTGAAAAGGCAATGACTTATTTTTATTTATTTATTTTGCAAATTTGCGTTTCTTCTAACAAGTTACTACCCACCCTGCTGCAGGTGCCCTCACTGTCTTCAGGTAGGCTGTAAATAACAGCAGCACAGAAGAAAAGTCTGTAATATTGAGGCACTTAGCTGAACCTGCCGGCAGCAAATTTTTATTGTTATTATATTTATTCTTCTGTAACTTTTCAGCATCTCCTTTGCGTTGTGTCGGATGTTTTCTATAGGCCTAACACATTTCAACCGTTTAATTATGTCTGATGTGGAGTGATTGATTGACTAGCCACTCATAGTAAACCTTCTCGACTAGCCAACTACAAAATCGCTGGAGAAAAGTGGGGGGACAAAACATAGATTTTGAAATATGAGGGGCATAATGGCTCCTATCCATATATAAGTTAAAATGTTACAATTTCATCTGCCCGTTATACTTTACCGTTCGTTACGGACACCGTTAAATTAAATCTATGTTGTACTTAACGGTTTTACCACTCAATGTCACTGTGAGACTAGCTGTAGATTAAGATTTCATAGTTATCACCTAATCATAATTATTTGTCCTTGTATAGGTACCTTTTTGGTGGTGTTTTGTAGCTATTTTTAGCCTCTTCAGTATTGCAAACGTTGAAAGAGAGAGAGACAAACAGATGACAAAACCGTAATAAACTCTGTTAAGAATTGTGCTGTTCACTGATTGGCCATGGAATGTGTAAACGTCATTTTCTGCGACACTGTTTTGATGACTATGGACTTTACGCCAGAGTAATGGATGAAAAAATAAAACAAAATTTAGGTAAGGTTTGCTGGAGAGGGTCTGTGTGGCAGCGACCAGTATCTTTAGCGCCCCTAGTGGTAGCGACCATTGGTCGGTGTGACAGAGACCAGTGGTCGGTGTAGCAGCGACTAGACCACAGAATTGGCTACCGACTGACTTTCACCTCCTTTTGGACCTCCTTTTATAGCTCTGTTTCTTGGCTTCACATCATCTCTTCGCTCTCTTTCCTACTGCACCTGAATCTGGGAAATTCCCTGACTGCCTGCTCCTCCTCTCTGTGTCCTTTGCATGCACTCCGCTTGATCCTGCCATTTCATCCATAACCTGACTTTTCTGGAATAAACTGGTGTTGTTTGTGCTCTGTGCTAGAAACAGGACATTCTTACTGTGATGGAATATATTGATGTATGTTTTGTAATACAATTTTTTTACAAAAAACTGATTGTAGAGCTGATGGAATCGCATCCTTAAATTTAGCTACAGCACTATCAGACAGACATCTTGTATAGAAATTTTTGCCCAATGGCGTGTAGTTCAGCAATACAACCTCAAAAGTTATCAAACAGTGGTCGGACAAAGAGGGATTCTTTGGGAACACTATTAAATGTTCAATTTCAATACCATACACCAAAACAAGGTCGAGGGTGTGGTTAAAACAGTGAGTCGGTTCATGAACACTCTGAGAGAAGCCGATGGAATCTAACAGAGAGATAAATGCAGTACTAAAGCTGTCATTCTCAACGTCCACATGAATATTAAAATCCCCTACAATAATAACTTTGTCCGTTTTAAGGACTAAAGTTGACAAAAACGCTGTAAATTCAGATAAGAATTCAGAGTACGGACCAGGTGCTCGGTATACTATAACGAAAAGAATTGGTTGCAGTGATTTCCAACTTGGGTGCGAAAGACCAAGAACAAGGCTTTCAAATGAGTTATAGTTTAGTTTAGGTTTAGAGCTGATTAGTAGGGTAGAGTCGAAGATAGCTGCAACTCCACCTCCTCGGCCTGTGCCTCGAGGAATGTGAGTATTAATATGACTGGGAGGGGTGGATTCATTTAGGCTAACATATTCTCCATCACCCAGCCAGGTTTCAGTAAGACAAAATAAATCA
Source organism: Micropterus dolomieu (assembly GCF_021292245.1). NCBI lineage: Eukaryota > Metazoa > Chordata > Actinopteri > Centrarchiformes > Centrarchidae > Micropterus > Micropterus dolomieu. The sequence goes on from NC_060157.1 coordinate 9,662,063, forward strand.
ATATCATAATCTGATATTAGTTCATTTACTAGTA
>NC_060157.1:9662196-9672993 GCF_021292245.1 Micropterus dolomieu
CAGAGAGTCGGTTCATGAACACTCTGAGAGAAGCCGATGGAATCTAACAGAGAGATAAATGCAGTACTAAAGCTGTCATTCTCAACGTCCACATGAATATTAAAATCCCCTACAATAATAACTTTGTCCGTTTTAAGGACTAAAGTTGACAAAAACGCTGTAAATTCAGATAAGAATTCAGAGTACGGACCAGGTGCTCGGTATACTATAACGAAAAGAATTGGTTGCAGTGATTTCCAACTTGGGTGCGAAAGACCAAGAACAAGGCTTTCAAATGAGTTATAGTTTAGTTTAGGTTTAGAGCTGATTAGTAGGGTAGAGTCGAAGATAGCTGCAACTCCACCTCCTCGGCCTGTGCCTCGAGGAATGTGAGTATTAATATGACTGGGAGGGGTGGATTCATTTAGGCTAACATATTCTCCATCACCCAGCCAGGTTTCAGTAAGACAAAATAAATCAATATCATAATCTGATATTAGTTCATTTACTAGTACACCTTTAGAAGAGAGAGATCTGATGTTTAATTTTCCTATTAGTTTGCACTATTGCTCTTGTGGTTTTAATTTTTATGAGGTTTTTATGTACAGCTTCTCATCTGTTTACCTTTTTAAATAATTTTGATGGTCGGGGGACAGACACCGTCACTATAAGATTTTCACTAAATAAATCCTGAAATGGAGAAGCAGAGAAGTGTGTTAGACTGCAACTCTGCCTCCTGGTCTCAACTCTGGGTTGTCATGGATTTGGTCCACTAATAAACTTGGCCAGATTTCTAGAAATGAGAGCTGCTCCTTCCCAAGTGGGATGGATGCCGTCTCTCCGAATCAGACCAGGTCTTCCCCAGAAGGTCTGCCAATGATCTACAAAGCCCACATCGTTTGCTGGACACCACCTCGACAACCAGCGGCAGAATGACGACATGCGGCTATACATGTCATCCCTAGTCAGATTTGGCAGGGGTCCAGATAAAACTACGGTGTCCGACATTGTTTTTGCATATGTACACACCGACTCAACATTAATCTTAGTGACCTCCGATTGGCGTAACCGGGAGTCATTACCGCCGACGTGAATAACAATCTTACTGTATTTACGTTTATCCTTAGCCAGCAGTTTCAAATAAGACTCAACGTCGCCTAGTGCTTGCTCTTGGTGGGAATTGTTGGGCTTCTGTAAATAACATCATAGAGTATGGTCTAGACCTGCTCTTTTATGAAAAGCGCTGAGAGGTCAGGGATTAAAATCCCTGAACTAACCACAACCACACAACATCATTGTTCCACATCTTACCATAAACCACTACAAAAATCACTATATTTCAACTAAATTTTACATAAAAATTGGCCAAACAATTTGAACGTTTGCTCAGTAGCTTTCACATCAGGTGTAACATTAGCATTATAGTTATAACTTTAGCTGTGTTAGCCAGCGTTTACGACAACTCCGCACTTTAAAAGTCTGTGAAGTTACATTGCCGTGTTTATTTTAAATATAATTTACAACCAATAAAGCATACTTACAGGTTGTAATTGTGAATTTCCAGGCCCAGACAGAGTCGGAGTTGCATCGTCTTTTAGGACTAAACGTCGAACTGTTGCCGGTGTTCTGACGATCTATGCTGCCTTTCCGAAAAATGCTACCATAGCGCAAATCGATAGACTCGACTCTACTTGGCCCTGCTCTGTATTCCATTGCAGATAGTACCCAGAGATAGTACGTAGCTTGTCATCATAGCTACGCCACACACAACTGCTGTGACTTAATGTTCAATGCGACACACACACCAGCGATCCACACAGCTTTCTCTTCAAGTTAAAACGTTTCAACATCCCTCAGAATGTAAAGACAGATAAGCGGTATGAAAACCTTCCAGCTGTGTTTTCCTCTGGCGTTGTTGCTACAGCGGTCTGTGTGACGGCGGGAGCAGAGGGCTGTGTGAGCGGGCGGCTGGCCGGCATCACACGCTCACACGCTCCAAAAATATTCAAGCACATTTTTGTTCCGCCATCTCTTCTCGTAAAACTGTCAATATTCGAAATCTACACAGCTGATTTCTCACCTCAAAACTTCTCAGAAGTGGATTTAGTGATGAAATTCCATACGAAAACTGTAAAATATAAAACTTTCTGTTGCTGGCCTCTGTCTGGTGCACGCAATGATGATGCAGTGAATAGTGACGATTCTCTCTGACCAATCAGAAGTCTGTCGTGTTTTCAATTACATTATGTTATCCCTCAGCTCGCTTGGAACCTGTACCTGGAAGCAGGTACAGGTACAACATTTCTACAATGAAAATCCAAACAAAAGCGGCCTGACCCCGCTAGCCACATGGCAAGCTTTATGACGCGCTTTCATTGTGACAAGTAAAGGAAGTGAAGGGCTGGACTAGAAATGAGCTGTTTTCAAGCGAATGTTTTGTACACTGAGCCAGAGATGTTTAGAACTTATAAAGACATTGACTGAGCTTTACTGTCATGGCTGTCAAAACTCAAAAGTCTGCCGAAATCATTTTTCACAATAAAGAATTATGCTCACTCACACATGCACTTAAAATGCTTGTACTAGTAAATGTACTAGTAAATGAACTAATATCAGAGTATGATATAGATATATTTTGTCTTGCTGAAACCTGGCTGGGTGATGGAGAATATGTTAGCCTAAATGAATCCACCCCTCCCGGTCATATTAATACTCACATTCCTCGAGGTGGTGGAGTTGCAGCTATCTTCGACTCTACCCTACTAATCAGCTCTAAATCTAAACTAAACTATAACTCATTTGAAAGCCTTGTTCTTAGTCTTCGCACCCAAGTTGGAAATCACTGCAACCAATTCTTTTCGTTACAGTGTACTGAGCACCTGGAGGAAAATAGGAACAACCCCAGGTTTCTTTTCAGCACTGTAGCCAGGCTGACAGAGTCACAGCTCTATTGAGCCAAGTATTCCCATAGCTCTCAGTAGTTACGACTTCATGAGCTTCTTTAATGATAAAATTCTAACTATTAGAAATTCACCAAGACCTGCCCTTAACTGGAACCAACTTGTCTCTAAACTCAGGAACCTTAAAAACAACTGTAAAACCAGATATATGTTTAGACTGTTTTGCTTCCCTCAATCTTTACCAACTAACTTCAATAATTTCTTCATCTAAACCATCAACCTGCCTCTTAGACCCCATCCCGACTAGGCTGCTTAAAGATGTTTTACCCTTAGTCAGCACCTCTATACTAGATATGATCAATCTATCTCTATCAAAAGGCTATGTACCACAGTACTTTAAAGTAGCTGTAATTAAACCTCTTCTGAAAAAGCCCAAACTTGATCCGGATGTTTTAGCCAACTATAGACCTATATCTAACCTTCCATTTCTCTCTAAGGTTCTGGAGAAAGCAGTTGCTAAACAGCTGTGTGACTTTCTACAGAGCAATAGTTTATTAGAGGATTTTCAGTCAGGATTTAGAGCTCATCATAGCACAGAGACAGCACTGGTGAAAATTACTAACGACCTCCTTATCGCATCACACAAAGGACCTGTCTCTGTACTGGTTTTATTAGATCTTAGTGCTGCATTTGATACCATTGACCATCAGATCCTATTGCAGAGACTGGAACATTTCATTGGCATTAAAGGAACCGCTCTAAGCTGGTTTAAGTCCTATTTATCAGATCAATTTTAGTTTGTACATGTTAACGATGAGTCCTCCATGCACGCCAAAGTTAGTCATGGAGTTCCTCAAGGATCTGTCCTCGGACCAATCCTCTTCACTTTATATATGCTTCCTTTAGGCATTATTATCAGGAAATATTCCATAAGCTTTCATTGTTATGCAGATGATACTCAGTTATATCTGTCGATCAAACCAGATGAAACTCATCAGTTAGCTAAACTTCAAATGTGCCTTCAGGATGTTAAAACCTGGATGACCTGTAATTTTCTAATGTTAAACTCAGATAAAACTGAAGTTATTGTTATGGGGTCTAAGCACCTCCGTGAAGCATTATCTAAAGATATAGTTTCCCTTGATGGCATTGCCCTTACCTCCAGCACCAGAATCTTGGAGTTATCTTTGATCAGGACATGTCGTTTAAGTCTCACATTAAGCAAATTTCAAGGACCGCCTTTTTTCACCTACGTAATATTGCGAAAATACATATCATATACATCATATATATCACATACAAACATCCTGTCTAGGAATGATGCAGAAAAACTAGGCTGGATTACTGCAATTCCTTATTATCAGGCTGCTCGAAAAAGTCCATTAAGACTCATTCAGCTGACCCAGAATGCTGCAGCACGTGTTCTGACAGGAACCAGGAAAAGAGATCATATTTCTCCTGTTTTAGCTTCTCTGCATTGGCTTCCAGTAAAATCCAGAATAGAATTTAAAATCATTATTCTTACCTACAAAGCTCTTAATGGTCAGGCACCATCTTATCTTAAAGAGCTCAAAGTACCTTACTACCCCACCAGAGCACTGCGCTCCCAGAATGCAGGGTTACTTGTGGTTCCTAGAGTCTCCAAAAGTAGACTAGGAGCCAGAGCGTTCAGCTATCAAGCTCCTCTCCTGTGGAACCAGGTTCCAGTTTGGGTTCAGGAGGCAGACACCATCTAAACATTTAAGAGGAGGCTTAAGTCTTTCCTCTTTGATAAAGCTTATAGTTAGGGCTGGCTCAGGTGAGTCCTGAACCATCCCTTAGTTATGCTGCTGGGCTTCTGTAAATAACATCATAGAGTACGGTCTAGACCTGCTCTTTTATGAAAAGCGCTGTGAGATAACTGTTGTTGTGATTTGGTGCTATATATATATATAAAATTGAATTGAATTGAATTATACTGTAGAGTCCTGTGGTTAATTCCTTTCTTATATCAAAAAGAAAAACATGTACATTTATTAAAATCAATAAATAAGTGGACCATTGTCAGTATTTGACAAAATACTAATTTAGTCACCTAAATCAAGTCTAATACTGTATTACTTACTTTACTCCAGTGGCAGGAAAGGGTGAGAAGCAGGCAGTCCCCAAATCAGACTGGCGCCACTTGTAAATGAGCTGTATGCTGCAGCAAATCACAGTATAATGCTAACAAGATAGATGTGAGACTTATTAAGACTTTTAGTAATTCCACTCGGAATTAAATTTAAGACCAATTTTACAATAACCAAAGTTGAAGAAAAGAAAAATGCCAAATGAGAACTGACATCAGCTAAGCTAACGTTATTTAGGGATTTTTGCCTAAATGTTGATTTAATAATCTGAAAGATTGCAGATCCACAGTGCATCATTCAGTGTGAGTAAACTTCTCGTGGATGACATATCCAATGTAAACTGCCAATTTACGTCCATAAATCAGCGTCAACGTTAAGCTTAATTAACTTTCACATTTCAAGTTTTCTTCAGTAACCAAGTCATCAAGTGATAGTTGACTGTACAACCACCTTTCCATTGCAAACTGTAAGGTTAACCGCAAAGGTAATTTTCGGCATACTTTTAAAGGCATCAATTTAACAAAATATTAGCAAATATCAGGTTATACTAGAACCTGCAATTTAAGTTAGGCTATCGGATTAGCTTAGCTTCTTACTAGAGGGGTGAAGTGTACATTTACATTTATTCATTTAGTGGACGCTTTTATCCAAAGCAACTTACAATTGCTATACATGTCAGTGTCAGAGTTTGCACGCCTCTGGAGCAACTACGGGTTAAGTGTCTTGCTCAGGGACACAATGGTGGATGGGTCACAGTTGGGGATTGAACCCGGGTCTGTACTTAAATTAAATATACCCTCATGACTGGCTTAAATGTAAATACTCAGTATTTGTATAGCGCCTTTCAAGTCTTTTCAACCACTCAAAGCGCTTATACACTACATCTGCATTCACCAAACACTGGCGGAACAGCCCACCAGAGGCAATTCGGGGTTCAGTATCTTGCCCAAGGATACTTCGACATGCAGCCTGGAGGAGCTGGAGATTGAACTGCTGACCTTCCAATTAACAGGCAACCCGCTCTAATAGTGGCACCTACTGTTTAACTTGTGAATTACACCAAATGAAGCGCATGCTGGGATCACATGATCAATTAAGTATAATTGATAAGCTTCGATCAGAAGCAAAAAGGGAAGAAAAGACAGTTCCAGAAGACTGTGTTTCGACTTTAGAAGATTGTAACAGCTCCTAAATTTCTGTGCAGAAGACGCACACGGTATGTGCTTATTTTATTTTGAATTGATGATATTTTGTGTTTATATTTCATACTGAAAGTGATTGTGTTTGTGATATTATTTCAGTTTTTCACGGTGTTTGCTGGTCAAAAAGATGATTATTTGTGAAAAGGAACAAATAAATACTGGTCAAACATCAGTTGGAGCGTGGCTTATCTGTAGCAGAAGAAAAGCTTGGGAGCAAGTTACAAGTTAGTTAACTAGCTTAACATTAATGCTAAGGTGCTGAAACATGAGCTAACTTAGTTTGCCATAATCTGATATTGTCTGAATTAAAACAGCAACCAAAGCAACATTATCTTACCGGATCGGGTGTGTGTAGCCAAAACGGGGGAGAGCGTACTGTGGATGTGCCAGCTTGAAGGCAAATCCGCCCCACAGTCCTCTGCTATCTCGGATGTTCACCAACACATTAAAAGCTGTACATGAAGGTAGATAGGTGACAATTACATCTCTCCATCGGCCCTGTCACTTTGTCACTTGCTATCACCATAGACTGGCAGGGGCCACGGCTCTCCTTTACTCCTTCAGGTGCCTGTGCCTGGGTACTGCAGCTGATGCTGAAGCTCCTGCAGCCCCGGTTACCATAGACTGTATATAAAAAGTTGACATTAGTTTATCTTCCATATATGGTTCGTCCCAGAAGCCATAGTGCACAAAACGTGATGACGTTTATCTCGATCGCTCGGTCCACGCATAGTTGTTAAAAAAAAAAAATAAAGCTGTTAAAAAAAGAGGTGTCAAGTGTCAACGTAGTAATCAGTGTATGTTATGTGTTAATATTTACTATACTATACTTATATATTATTAATATAGTATATTTATACTATAATTCCTGCAAATACTTATTTATAATAGCCTAATGATGATAATAATAAGGCAATGTTTCAATTCATACCACTGTTGTATATTTTATTTCTTCCAAAGTGATTTTAAGTTTCACAAACCAAGAATATTCTGTAATGTTACATCACGAGCCAGATGTGTCTCAATTTAGGTTAAAACTTAACATTACTGAGAATTTATTGACAGAATAACAGTGGTACGAACATTATCAGCTGTTGCTGGACACAACTGCTGTGTTGGCTGCAGTGATCTGTGTGACTGGGCCTGGGGGAGCTAACCGTAGCTAGCCAGCTATTCCTGAAAGCCCCCCGAAGTATATTCCTCTTACCCAAACCAGGGTATGTGCCTAAAGTTATTGATTATATGTATGTCGACCGGTTTCCATTGTGTTGCTGTGCAGCTGCAGCTATATAACACCCGTCGACACTATGGTCGGCACCTGCGGAGCTGTAAGATATGTGATTGGGCCGGCACAGTGTCAGTATAGAAATTTAACCAATGGGCCGCTGTCCATGGTTTATGGGCCAATCGTTTTAAAAAACAGTTATATAAATACATAATTTATGTTACACCGGCCCCAAAGGGGCGTCAGTTTGTCCGGTATGCCAGATTACAAGTCCAGCCCTGTTTAAAAGGGATTTAAATAAGTTCACTGACTCAGTGCCTTTATTTCCTCAGGCAGGCTGTTCCAGAGCCTCAGGGCCCTGACTGGAAACGTTTTGTCCCCTTTAGTATTCAGTCGAGACCCTGGAATAGAAAAAAGACCTCTGTGTGAGGATCTCAACGTACAAGCTGGTGCATATCCATGGATAACTATGACCTGGATGACTGAGAATCTTCACAGACATGCTGATGCATATGTGACTAAAAGGTCAGAGATATAGCAGGGAGAGAGGCCACGAAGAGCTTTCAATAATCAATAGAATTATAAAGTCTATTCTAAAACATACTTGTAGCTAGTGTAATGAAGCTAAAACAGGGGTACTGGAAGCTGAGCTCTGGACAGTCTGGAGTTGATCAATAGATGTTTGGGTCAAGCAAGTAAAAAGGCGTTTGCAGTCAAGGGCGTCACTTTGTGTTGAAAAGTGGTGGGGACATAACGGCTCAGATTAGGGGGGTGATGATACATTTGGGTCACGAGATGTGACAATGCATGAGAACAAGATGACAAGATTTTTAACACTATTTTGAAGAAATAATAAATACCGAAGAAATGAGCAATCTTTTTGTTTACTTGTCTCAAGTAGTACATAGTCATCATAGGGGATAGTTAGCATGATTGTTTTGGCTAGCTTAGCCAAAAATAGCTGGTTTATTATTATTTTCTTTTAATTGTGTGTAATGTCATTCTTGAATGTGCATTGTTCATTTTTGTTCACAGTCTTTAACAATTTAAAATTCCAATAGGTTCCTTTTTGAGCAGTAGATCTTACAATGCAGTTTGATGGCTCTTGTGTCTTTTAATTCCTCCATTTAAAAGGTTTTTCCATGAGTACTGAGCACCTTGTTTCCAGAGTATTTTGTGTCTTTTATCTTACAAAGCCTTGATAGACAAAGATCAATCAATAGAAAAGAACTAAACATAGAACAAAATAAATGTGCCAAGATTTTAGTGGGAAATTTATTAATTAAGTAATATTACACTATATGACATACATTCAATAATTCTTTGTTATAGGCAACTGCTGCATCATTATGCAAGACAAATCCAAACATGCAATGTCCAAACAACAAGAACACATCCATACAGTAGAGTTAGATGAAACAAGAATGACGTAGGCAGTAGTCATAATTAAATAGGGCATGTCAGATTAAAGACAAGAGCACACACAACAAACTGGTTTAAATATACCAACAAATATCAAAACAGCAACAGCTTAAAATCTGTGATTAGATAGTAAAAAAAAAATAGGATTATTTATTTGTAAATAATGTAATATTTTATATTGAATAGATAGTGCATGGGAGTGGCAATACTCCCCCATGCCCTCATTTGCAAGTTAATGAAAGTAAATGTCACCAAATGCAGAAAAAATTTGTTGCTAACTCAAAAGATGAGGAAATAGAAGATAGTTAAACATTTTTCCATTGTTTTGTCATTTCATTGGGAGGTTGTGGAAATCCATCTGAAAATGTTAGTGCCAACATTTCAAATAAATGTGCCCACTTATGAATAGTGAAGTTATGATTTACAGGATAGGCGCAGCATTTGCAGCTTGGCTTAAAGATCACACATGGCTTGCTAAAATGGACGTGGGGTATCTAACCAGCACAGTTGCAAACGTAATTTGGGATTACAGGGTTAGTTGAGTACTCCATAATTCATTACAGGGATTTCTTTGTAGTGGTAGCTTTAGTGGTCGTGGTAGTGGGTTTTTGAGTTGTGGTAGCAGTTTTGGTGGTGGGAGTTGGGGTTGTAGTAGAGGCAGTTTTTGTGGTAGTGGTAGCAGCCGTTTTTGTCGTAGTGGGAAGAGATTTTGTGGTTGTTGTAGATGCAGTTGTTTTGGTGGTGGTAGCAGCTGTTTTTGTTGTAGTACTGGTAGTTTTGATTGTAGTAGTGGCCTGTTTTGTTGTAGTGGTGGGAGTTTTGGTTGTGGTTTTGGTAGGGGGGATTGTGGTTTTAGTAGAGGTTTTTGTCGTGGTGGGAGTTTTTCTGGTGGTGGTAGTGGTGGGAGATTTGGTTGTGGTTTTTGTGGTTGTAGCAGGGGAAGTTGTTCGGGTTGTTTTGGTGGTGAGGGTTGTAGTGGTTTTTGTAGTAGTGGTGGGAGATTTTGTGGTTGTAGTTGAGGATGTTTTTGTGGTGGTGGGCGTTTTTGTTGTAGTGGTGGGAGATGTTGTGGTAGTGGACATTTTTGTTGTAGTAGGGGTAGTTGTGGTTGTGGTAGTGGGTGGGGTAGTTGTGGGAGTTGTGGTAGGGGGAGTTGACGTAGTAAGAGGAACTGTTGTGGTAAGAGGAGTTGTGGTGAGGGGAGTTGACGTAGTAAGAGGAACTGTTGTGGTAAGGGGAGTTGTGGTGAAGGGAGTTGATGTAGTAGGGGCAGATGTGGTGAGGGGAGTTGTAGTAGGAGGAATTGTTGTGGTGAGGGCAGTTGTAGTAGGAGGAATTGTTGTGGTGAGGGGAGTTGTAGTTGTGGGAGTTGTATAGGGAGGGGAGTTGGGGTCCCCTCTCTGTTCTCCGCTTGTTGTATTAGGAATTGTTGTAGTAGGTGGAGTTGTAGTGGTAGGTGTTGTTGTAGGGAGTGTTGTAGGTGCAGTTGTTTCAGGGAGAGTTGTTGTGGTAGGGGGAGTTGTCGTAGTGGGCGTTGTGGTAGGTGGCGTTGTAGGGAGAGTTGTTGTGGTAGGTGGTGTTGTGGTAGGGGGCGTGGTTGTGGTTGTTTCAGGGAGAGTTGTTGTGGTAGGAGGCGTTGTAGTGGTAGGTGGCGTGGTTGTTGTGGTAGGTGGAGTCGTTGTAGGGGGCGTTGTTGTGGTAGGTGTTGTTGTAGGGAGTGTGGTAGGTGCAGTTGTTTCAGGGAGAGTTGTTGTGGTAGGGGGAGTTGTTGTAGTGGGCGTTGTGGTAGGTGGAGTTGTAGGGAGAGTTGTTGTGGTAGGTGGTGTTGTGGTAGGGGGCGTGGTTGTGGTTGTTTCAGGGAGAGTTGTTGTGGTAGGAGGCGTTGTAGTGGTAGGTGGCGTGGTTGTTGTGGTAGGTGGAGTCGTTGTAGGGGGCGTTGTTGTGGTAGGTGTTGTTGT
>NC_060157.1:9673093-9706627 GCF_021292245.1 Micropterus dolomieu
GAGTTGTCGTAGGGGGCGTTGTTGTGGTAGGTGGAGTTGTTGTAGTAGCTGGAGTTGTTGTAGGGGGAGTTGTTGTGGTAGGTGGTGTTGTTGTCGGGTGAATTGTGGTCGGTGGAGTTGTAGGTAGAGTTGTTGTGGTAGGTGGAGTTGTAGGGGGAGTTGTGGTGGTAGGGGGAGTTGTGGTGGTAGGGGGCGTTGTTGTGGTAGGTGGAGTGGTTGTGGTAGGTGGAGTTGTAGGGGGCGTTGTTGTGGTAGGTGGAGTGGTTGTCGGGGTTGGAGTTGTGGGTGGAGTGGTCGTAGGGGGAGTTGTTGTTTGTGGAGTGGTTGTGGTAGGCGGAGTTGTGGTGGTAGGTGGTGTTGTGGTGGTAGGGGGAGTTGTGGTGGTAGGTGGTGTTGTGGTGGTAGGGGGTGATGTGGTGGTAGGGGGTGTTGTGGTGGTAGGGGGAGTTGTGGTGGTAGGTGGTGTTGTGGTAGGGGGCGTTGTTGTGGTAGGTTGAGTGGTTGTGGTAGGTGGAGTTGTAGGGGGCGTTGTTGTGGTAGGTGGTGTTGTTGTTGTAGGAGGAGTTGTGGTTGGTGGAGTTGTAGGTAGAGTTGTTGTGGTAGGTGGAGTTGTAGGCGGAGTTGTGGTGGTAGGGTGAGTTGTGGTGGTAGGTGGTGATGTGGTGGTAGGGGGAGTTGTGGTGGTAGGTGGTGTTGTGGTGGTAGGTGGTGATGTTGTAGTAGGGGGAGTTGTGGTGGTAGGTGGTGATGTGGTAGGGGGAGTTGTGGTAGGTGGAGTTGTAGGGGGCATTGTTGTGGTAGGTAGAGTTGTTGTGGTAGGTGGAGTTGTTGTAGGGGGTGTTGTTGTGGTAGGTGAAGTCGTTGTAGTAGGTGGAGTGGTTGTGGTAGGTGGAGTGGTTGTCGGTAGAATTGTTGTTGGTGGAGTTGTGTCAGGTGGAGTTGTTGTAGGGGGCGTTGTTGTTGTAGGTGGAGTGGTTGTGGTAGGGGGCGTTGTTGTAGGGGGCGTGGTTGTGGTAGGTGGAGTTGTGGTAGGTGGTGTTGTCGTAGGGGCAGTTGTGGTGAGGGGAATTGTGGTGAGGGGAGGTGTTGTAATTGGAATTGTTGTGGTGAGGGGAGGTGTTGTAATTGGAATTGTTGTGGTGAGGGGAGGTGTTGTAATTGGAATTGTTGTGGTGAGGGGAGGTGTTGTAATTGGAATTGTTGTGGTGAGGGGAGGTGTTGTCGTGAGGGGAATTGATGTAGTTGGAGGACTTGTAGTCAGGGGAGGTGTTGAAATGGGAGCTGTAGTGTGGGGAGTTGTTTTGGTTGTTGCAGTCGGAGTTTTAGTTGACGTGGGGGGAGTTGTGGTTGTCCTTCTGGTTGTTAGTTTGGTTGTTGAACGTGCTGTAGTGGGGCGTGTGGTTTTGGTTGTAGTTCTTGTAGTTGTTTTGGTTGTTGTAGGGGTAGTAGTTTTAGTTGTAGTGGGGCGAGTTGTTGTGGTTGTAGTTCTGGGAGTGGTTTTGGTTGTTGTACGTGGAGTTGTTTTGGTTGTTGTACGTGGAGTTGTTTTGGTTGTTGTACGTGGAGTTGTTTTGGTTGTTGTACGTGGAGTTGTTTTGGTTGTTGTAGGCGGAGTTGTTTTAGTTGTAGTGCGGGGAGTTGTTGTGGTAGATGAAGGTTTTGTAGTAATAGCTCTCTTAAATCTCTTTCCTTCATGTTGGTTTTCAGTAGACACTTCATATCTGGTATTGGCAGGTGTAGTGGTTTTGGTTTTTGTCGCAGTGGATGTCAGATTGCGTGTGGTAGGATGGGTAGTAGTTGTAGTGGTAATGCCAGGAAAACCTAAAATTGGCAAGAGTTAGATTGTCACATTTTGCTTGATTATCACATCATATGAGCATAATTGCTGAAATTTCAAATAGAAAGAATTTACTTCGGCACACTGCATAGGAAAATGGATTAAAGTAAATAAAATGTAACTACATTAATTATGATGTTATTATTTCAAACAGCCCATAAAATCCACCACCCCATAAAGGGATAGAATAGACACTTTTTGCATATGTTTACCTGGAACCAGGAGAGTATGCAGGTGGCTGATAATAGGGTAATTACCCTGTTTACAGAATTGTCCACTAAAGTCATCCAGGTCCAGTGACCAGACAAAGGCTCCTCCAAAGTTGTTAGTTTTTAGGTAATTGACCTGAGAGGTTGAGGAAGAAAACACTTCATCTGAAGTAATGTGGACAAAACCAGATTTGCACACAACCAGTCATATACAAAAATGTTACTGAGCAATAGCTTAAATTAAAAAGATGATTACCTTAGTATCAAGGCTGTTTTTGTTGTCAAATCCAACCCACTGATTATTTTTAGTGGCATATGGAACTCTCTGATCAGTTATCAAGTGGATTTTAACATCTTCAACATAAAGACAAGTCTGAAAAGAAACTTCAAATGTCATATTTAGGTCTAATGTGTTAATAGCAACAGATATGTGTTACACTAAACAATACAGTCAAAGCAGTTATCTTATTATAAGGCTATAGATATTAATTGCAGTGTTACCTCATAAGAGGCCCAGAATCCGTCTTCACCGGTGTAGTAGCCTGCCACCCCAGCACCACTGACTGGTGCTCCAACATCAGTGGAAGCAGAGGAGAGGCTAAAGACTCGCCCATAGGCAGCTATACCCAGGTTTAGCTTTTGAGTGAGTGCTCCCTGGTCCCGCCAATATTGCATGGCAGAGTCCTAAAATGTAGTGAATTAAAAACAATTAGCATGAGATCTAAATAGAAAAATTTTATTGTGGGTAAAATATGAATCCCTGTACTTGCAGTGTTAGAGTAGAGTTTGTCTGCAGTGTCATGGGATCCTCTGTATAAGGGGCTGTGATGTCCTGTGACATTTTCCCAGGGGCCATGAAAGTCAAATGTCAGTACATTAATGAAATCCAGGTACCTGAGAAAATGCAGATGAGATCACATTTATCAACAGATGATAAAAGCAAATGACTGCTATAATGTCAAGAATTACATTAAATAAGTTTTACGTGGCAATCTGTGCAACTTCATAACAGGCACGGATGGTTGCTTTCTCCGCAGAGACACTAGCAGTGATGATTAATCTGTCACGGTTAGCTTTTGTTGCCTCTTCCTCAAAGGCCTCTTTGAGCTCCTATACAACACATGATTCAGTGCCTGTTAAGTATGCAATCTAATATTTTCATGCATTGCATAAACAGTATGGCATACAATATTCCTGACAGTGTCTGTCCCAGGAAAAACAAATTCAATCTCTGACCTTGCATAGCAGTGTGAACCTCCTCTTGTCCTGTTTTTGGCATCTAGCTCCTCTAGGGAGTCTCCAGTCAAGGTTTAGCCCATCAAACCCATTTTCTCTCAGTAGTGTGATAGCAGACTGGATGAACGTTGCTCTGTTTCGTGCTGACACCATTGTACGGAATCTGGCAAACATTTCAACAAAACAGTCATCTCAATGATTTAGTACTAGAAACACAAAGACCAGAGTAAAGAACAAAGTCACGTGTACAAAAACAAATATACGCTTTAGCCAAATGTTCTGGTTACTATTGTTTTCACTCATAATTATCATGAAAATGATCCAGACAATTATCGATGTGCAGCTACTTATTAGACATCAATACATTTTGTACAAATGTTAGTAAAAAGGGAGGAAAAAGACAAAATGCATGTTAAAATGTTTTGGTATTGGCCTCTAGTGATTCATTTGGTTCCACTGAGTTTGCATTAGTTTTAATACAAACATCCAACACATTTTATTTTTGGTTGAAAAAACAAAATAAAAAAACAAACAAAATAAAAAAAATAATTGTGCTTAAATATTTGAATGAAAACCGAAATCCATTTGGTGTTTGCTTTTATTTGCACATACTAATTTTGCATGATTTTTTCCTGTTGGTTTCACATAATGTAATGAAGGTATCAAGAATAAATATTTTTACTTGCTGTATTATGTTTAAGTATGTATTTACATATTTTGTTTATGTCTGTTGATGAATCAGGCAATTAAATTATTTACGGACATTCTCAAATTTGTTGGGACCCCTATAGCTCAGTGAAAGCCCTGATTACACGTGTCTTTGCACTTGCACAAAAGGCCTAAATGTTCATGTAAGTAACTTACTTTTGTGTGTCAAAGGTCAGGCCACCAACCGCTAACAGGGTTTTGAGCAGTGGATTTCTGTGGGAGCATAAAAGTTTAGTAAAGATTACTTAACAAAACGGACAGTTCAGCATAATTTTTCCAAGGCACTGACTTTGTTTTGAGTTCAGTAAAGGACTGATAGCGTTGTATGTCAGTTTCACTGCTGGGGACCAATTGATGTTGATTGTTAATGACTGAAAAGCCATAGATCAGATGGGTACACTGGTTCGGATCAATATCTGACACCGTCAATCTCCCGTTTCCCGTTCTGCTTTCTGCCAAGCTGTTATAGTAACACACCAGCCTGGAGGAAGAGGCTGAGACAAGGAAGAAAATCATGATGGTTTAATTAGATTTCAGAGATATCAGTGATATAAAAACCCTTGTTTACCAAGAATTGTTGACTTAGGTACATTATTTATCTACTAACAAGACTGGTGATTCTGATTGTTGCAAATTATAAACTTACCCAAGCTGGCGATGATTAACCAGAGACCTTTAAAGCGACAGACATGGCAGTATTAGGTCAAAAACTAAGCTTAACAGGTCAGGTCACTCAAATTACAAAATTATTGGTGGTCTCTAGCCTTACAAATAGGTTTATGAGCTAAAACTGAGATTTCTGCAGCGTTCCAGTAAATTTGACACCAAATTTACTGCCACGCTGCTTCCCTCTTCTGGTCTCTTTGTTGGTGTTTCACACACCCACACACACACAGTTATATTAAAGAGAGTCAGAGTGCTAACAAAAGCTCATCACTTAAACAACTTCAACATTTTTAATATTTCTTAATGCATGTTATAATTATATATTATAAATATTTCTATAGTATTTTAATAGCTTACTGGTGCAATACATTTATTCTGAATTGAAAGCTTGGAATTTGGGAAAAAATAAATGCATTCTGGAAAAAATTTAAATGACGTGTGTGTAAGTGTAAGCCTTGTATTAAATAAACACATTTAGACTTTGTTCAGTCCAGTCATGAATGACAATAATAATAATAATAATAATAGATTAAGTGTTTATATCTTGGATACTCAAAGCTCCTCAAAGTGAACATGTTATAAGTATCATGTTTAAATCACAATCAACTTGAAATGTGGCACATGTGAGCCAGCTCCATGTATGACCCTTTAAATGGTCAGTGAAACGTCCCACGTTAATATTAATATGTACTGACTGCGTGAAGAGAAGAACGGCAAATTTGTGCAGAAAAGCTAAAATTAGAAATTTAACCCAGTCTGACACTGACGTTTTTGGTGAGGTTGAAGTCAGAAATATTACGTTGTTTGATGGGTAAAACCCGCACACACACACAATGCTTGTGCACTGGACTAAACTTCACTGATAATCGATCTGTAGGTAGGCGCATCCTTCCTGAGTGGTGACAGTGGTGGAGGGGGACACATAAAGATGTATGATATGACCCAGGTACATAATTTGGATTCCCTCGTTACAAAAAAAAGTTAACCAAATGCATTCTACTTGTGTTTAAACATTTATTTAGGCTACACAAACCCTCCACTCACTTAATGAGGCTGCTGATGAGTTAAAAGAAATTTGACTTGTTTTATGTGACATAAGTAGTACATTGAAATATTTACTTAATAAACAGCATTATAGTTTTCCATACTGTGTTTTTACTAGCAATGCATCATATCCAAACACTGCAGTACAGCATTTGGCTCAAATGTCATAAGGCAATGAACATATAAAACTGATATAGTATGTAGTGGCCATTTATTCTTGCATTTACTCCTCTCATGTTTTGATTGTCTTTTACTTTAAATCTTTCTCTATGTGCGTGTGTGTGTAGCACTTGGTGTTGCATGGATTTTGTATGAAAAGTACTACACAAAAAAAAAGATTAAGTGAAGAATTGACGATTGTGTGATGGTGCAAAGCATAGAGTTTCAATATAATGAAAATATTTGTGTCAGACTTGATGTGGATGGTTTAAATGTAATATATCATCAACCAATACTCTGTATTTTTATTCCATTTTATCGTTTTGTCGCTAGTGTAAAAAGGCCTAAATGGGGACATTTTTATTGGAAACAATTGCCAAGAAATTTTCTTAATGCATGTCATAAGCACCACAAAGCCAATGCATTAACTTTCACTGTATTCTCATTGTAATCTGAGAGACAAAAACAAGGGTAAACAAAACATTTGTATGACTAGGTACCAATGTGATTTGGGTGAAACAACCCTTTACTGAAACATTTACTTGACCAGTGTGCCTTACCTGCAGTTAGAGTTAGCTTGCACATGTTGTTGCTACATTAATAAGCAGAAATATAAGAAATACAAAAAGTTGTTTAATATCCAGCAATAAAAATTAAAACACAATTTACAAACAAATCCTCATTCTGAGTTGTTGTTATTAAACTCTAAAGTAAAGTAAAGCAAAATAGCACATATTTAATTAATAGTAATACTATTAGATCAATACCCAAAGTATTTACAACCTCAAATTCAAAGTCTTTGATATAATATTGGTTGGCTTTTTAGGACTAATATTGAGAGTTGTACTAGCTGTCAAAATTCAGTGGCTTAGATTTGGACAAGACTGTAACAGGTTTATGTATTGAGTAAATAGTGGAAATTTTTACTTTCCAATTGGAAAAATACAAAGTTTGGTTCAATTAAATTGCAGTATATGACTGGAAATATGCCACTTTGAGGTACACTGTGTAATTTGTGGCCACTCCAAACAAATAGGAGGCAGCATTTCACCTCATTAATTAAGCATTTTATGTCTTCCAGGATTAGTGGGCATTGCTTATTCTGCAACAAAACATTTAAAGGGCCATCTCTTGTGGGATGATCTGTAGGGTGTGGCAACTCTCCTGCCTGTGTGTTTCTATTCTTCTCTGTCCCTCTGTTTAGACACAACTGCATATAAGTACATATTTTATAAAACGCAATAACAAACAGCAGTAATACTATTTCTAATTAAATAGTGCATGGGATTTTGATATTTTATCATATGGGGGGTGGGTATCAGGGGAATTGAAACTCCAGGTTAACAGCCATGAGATGGACAGAGTAATCAAAAGGATTGGCAAGCAGAGACACATATTTCATAATTTATCAAAATCAGGGAATTTAATTAATTGTTTATATTTAATATTAGATTATCATAGTGTTTTCTTGCCAGTTTTGCTCGCTGCTGCACCAACACCAGCTTATGGAGCTCTGTCTGAAAAGTGAGCAGCACTTCACAACACTTCTGCCTCCTGTGTGTGAGGAATGAGAAGTTGTGGAGCACGAGTGAGAGCAGCACATGCAGCAGCATTGACTGACAAGCCGCAGGGGTTCTTGTCTACCTATACCTACCCACCTACCTACCTACCTACACCTACCTATACCTACCTACCCACCCACGACGGACCAGAAAATTTAGGAAAAATAGGCACCAGTACTCTGCATTCAGGTGTTGTTTTAATCCATTATATTATTGTGCAAGAAAAATTCTCTACATGGTGTTTAGTCTCTGATTTGTTAATGCTAAGTACTAACATGTCAATAATCATAACCATTTATGCTGAATAACAAGTTCAACATTTTACGTTTGCAAAACAGACAATACGTTTCTCATCGTCCCCTATGATAGCTAGACTCCAACATGTGGCTATTCTTGCATGTCAATTAGCATTGTCTTTGAAAAGTAGGTTGTGTTATAAAGAGCTTTTGTGTTTTGGCACAGGCCACAGACATTGATGTGGTCAGCACTCAAACAAAAATTTTAAAGATATGTTTCAAGAATACTGACCTAAACAAACACTTAAAATGTGATTGTAAGATCTGCATACCTCAAATTTGGGCAGATGAATTGTGTTGTAAAAAAAATCATTAATAGATGATCAGTAATCAAAATGTGTCTGGAATCATTAAACAACATATCAGATTTTTTATTACAACACATTAACAAAATTTCAAATTTGATTAATTTTGAAATTTAAAAAAGATGGCAAAGTGATCAAATAAAGCTATCCAATGTCAAAAGTGTAGGGAGTGGAAAGGACGTGTTGCTGAGCAGTCACCCACACATACAGAATCATTCTTATCACTTATGTATAAATGTATGTATGAATCTGAAGACACAGAAGAAGAACTAGTTTGCCAACATTTCCAGACATGTGAGTCAACTTGGTCACAGTTCTGCATTGTCAGTAAAGCTATTGTTTTGTTATCAGATTTAGCAACCCGATGCAGTTAGTTACCGGTTAGTTTACTTCCTCTTTGGACTTTGGACAGTGGAATGTTATCCAACTTTCTGTGAGAAGTGTGGACTGAACAACCAATAAATTAATTTGTATGCGCTACAAGACCTAGCTACAATCTCCTGGCAATTAGCTGGCAACATTATAGCAGTTGGATTTTAAAACCACTTATTTACATAAAGAACATCTGCTCAATAAAACTAAATCTTACACTATGGTATTTGGTACAAGACAGACTCTTAAAACAAAATCTAATAATCTAATTATAACATGTAATGACAGTACTTTTCTGCATGAGGTTGATAAAGTTAAAAACTTGGGTTTATGGCTCGATTCTGAACTTACATTCAAACCTCACATTGATCACTGTGTTTTATTTCGATCCAGAAACTGTTTTACACTTAGTGTCCGAAAAAAATTGCCACACAACTGATATTGCCATTTCTTGACTATGCCGATATTGTTTATCAAAATGCATCTAAAAGCCTTCTACCCCTTAATACATCATACAATAATCTCTGTAGATTTTCTCTTGGATGTTCCTATAATACTCAATACTGTGTAATGTATAATTCACTTAAATGACCTTCACTCAATATAAGAAGAAACATACATTAGCTGCAACTCATATTTAAATGTGTACACTTTAACTATCCTCAGTATCTACAACAGCTTCTGGTACCCTATTCCTCAATACACAACCTGAGGCATTCTACACAACTTCTTTTTCACTCTTATAGTCAAAAAAGCAATAGGAAAGAGAGCGTTTATGTTTAAGACTCCTTCAGACTGGAATAACTTATCTTCAAACACATGATCTTTAACTTAATTTCACATATTTAAATAGTTTTAATATTAATAATATTATATCAATATTAATAATTTTGAGCTAAATTGTTCATGTTTCAGATGATGCTATATCTATACACAATTTACACTATTCTTTATTCTATGTTATGTTTTTGCAATTTGTTTACGGCCTCTGTGTGGCTATCAAGTGGTTGTATTCACCTAAATATTCATATATTTTTTTTGTGTGTGGTTGTTGTTGTTGTCGTCTTTGTTGTAGTGTGTTGATTGTGGTATTGTTTATGTCTTATTATTGTAATGTGTTTGATTTGTCCCTTGTTCTGTATTGTACTATATATTAGGACCCCTCGAAAACGAGATGGTTCACCTCAAGGGGTTTATCCTATTTAATAAACTTATACTACATCTAGCTATCTGTTCTCAAATATGATCTAAAAAAGTCCAAGAAGTCTGTAAATTTGAGTCTGGAAAAGTATGGAATTTTGAAATGGAAAATGTTGCCAATTACTCATATTTTATTGTGTGCTTTAATCCTATAGAAGGTCTGATCAGATCAAGTCTGGTCTCACTGAACAGGCTGGTTACTGTATCTTCTTAACCAATTACGTTTTATCAATGCATTTCCTGTGCAATGCAACAACACTACATTAAAATTATCACAACATGTACATAATTGGTGCAACATACAATAATTATTACATTATGTACAACAAAATTAAAACATAAAAAGTCTGTATTGTGCCTGCTAGTTCAACTTCACCGACCTAAAATGTGTTCATTAGCTGATGAGTTAGTTAGACAGATGGAGTGGGTATAGCAATATACAGGTGCATATCAACATTTTTTGAAAATCATGGAAAAGATTATTTGAGCTTCACTGAACTTGACTTAGAGATGAAGGGAAACCGTTGCAGGTGTTTTGAGTTAATTACCTGATAAAAACTCTTCTCAAGTCAACATTTCTGTATTATAAATTATTTATTCTAAAATACTATAATATCGTTAAATACTGGATTTTTGATTTCCATGGGCTTTAAGCCATAATCATCAACTTAAAAATGCTTGAAATATTTCACTTTTTGTATTGTGTCTGAAAGGTATTATAGTTTCACTTTTTCAGTTAATTACAAGGAAAAAAAGAACTTCACACACATTTTTTTGAGATGCACCTGTCCATAGCAACAACTAAGAAAACTAAAAGAGTAAAAGGAATACTTACATATGTAGTAGAAGCATATACTGTCTCTCCACTGTGACTGAAGGGTGGCTGATGGCTGTGTGGCCGTGCACTTTATAGTAAATGAGATAAACAGCTGACAGGGTGTGGCAAATACTTGGGGGATGTTTAAGGCACTGTTGCAATTCATTCCAAAGGAGTAACAACCTGCTTACTTTGGATTGAAAATATATTCACTAAAACAGCATGATAGCACCATGACTGACTTGACTAATTCTTTTCCAGGTATTGGTCAGTCCCCAATATTAAACAAGAAGAGTGTGCTTCACAGATACAATCCGGACCAAACTAGGCACTTGAGCCAAGATCCATATACAATGATTCCGATAATAAAGCACACCCTTTTATGTAGTATTGCTTAAATCACCGTAATATATAACCCAAAAGACAATCTATCAAGTATTTCCAATATTCATTAATTCCTTGATCGCATTCATCTTCCAAAATTATCCAACACACAGGCTATCATTATTCAACCAACTTATAACCTCAAAAAAAAGCCCTCTTCACCACACTCAACAATAAAACGCCATGTTCTGATACTGACAATTTTGGCAACTCAATATCTCCAAACTACTTTTCTGGTAAAACAAAAAAGTACAGACTGGTAAATCAAATCAAATCAGGAACCATACACACATCAATACAGCTCTCACTTTGATTTTTGCTCGGGGGCGGACTGGGGAAAAGAAATTGCCGGGGAATTTGTCCATAGTCAGCCCACTCTCCTGACAAAGCATTTGTCAGGGGCAGTCAGCCTTTAGAGACCTTTTATCCAAGTACAGTACATCTAAAAATGAGCCATAACTAGAAACACCTACACAGCTCTTCTCAAGTTAAGTTATCACCTCAGCTGAGCCATTGAGTACAATAAATAGATTAAATGTTAGAAGCGGGTGTAAGGCTAGGGGCTGGTTACACAAAAAACCTTAGGTTCTTTTCTTAAGTAGACATTCCTAAGTTTCTTAATTTCTCCTTAGCTAAGGACTTTACTTAAGGGAGTTGCACAGTTTCCCTTGAATGGTTTCCTTAGGTAAGGAAAAGCATTAAGGTGTTAGCTACATTGATAGAGAATTTACAGCAATAAAATTCTACTGTTACCATGGAGACTGTTTGCACCAGCACTTGACCTGTTATCACTGTAGCCTACAAAGTTGGAAAGAAATGAAGAAAGAAATGGAAGAAAAGAAGACAAGAAAACCAAATTGGTCAGAGGAGGAAAAAAATTGTACTGCTGGAGGAATTTAATAAAAGAAATCACGTAATAAAAAGTAAATTTGATCCGCAAATAATGGCAAACAAAAAACAACAGATGGGGGAAGAAATTGCGTTAAAAATAAATTAAAGAAGTCTTAAGAAGTCCATCCAGGAGATCCAAAAGAACTTGTCTGTTCTCGCCAAAAAGGAGATTACCAACTACAGGAGGGAGTCCAATAAAACTGGTAAGAATAATTTTGTTTTGGCTATAAACTAAACTGTGTCGTTTTGACAGCATTCTCGTTTAGACGGGAACTTTACAGTGGTGTTCAGCAGACGGGTAAGGGCGTTTGATACTCTGTGAATGAGGCGGCACACCTTGACTTGTGTACATGAAACACGGAAAACTGAAAAGAGATAAGACGCATAAACGCATAGAACAATCGTTAATTGCAAAGGAGCTGGAAGAGCACAGCTGTGGAAAGTAGAGTGATCCAACTCTAGATAGTTGGATATGTCATGAATTGACAGCCGGTCAAATTAATAATGTAAAAACAATTGCTCATCATTTAGCTTATCCATTGGATTCTCCCGGTCACGGGATATGTTCATTTTCTTCATTTAAAAAGCCATAAACTCAGCCATGTTGCAGTTAAGAGAAAGCCAGAGGTACCTTAAATTATTTTCCTTAGTTTGTTTGCTACAGTCTTTTGTGCAACGGTTTAACACGCTTAAGGGATTCCTTAAGTATAAGACCAAGATAAGGAGAAAACCTTAAATACTTAAGTGAACATTTTAAGGAAAACCTTAAGGAAAGATATAAGGGTGTTTTGTGCAACCGAATGTATTTTAAGGAAATTTTAAGGAAAATCTTAACTTAAAACCGAAATGTGCACACCCCACACAGCAATCATAGTAATCTTATAAGGATTAGGACAACTGCACCAACTCCAGCACCCAAAACAAACTCATTTAAAATGGCTCTCTTCATCTTAAATGATTTTATCTTGTCTGCAAATCTAGATTTTGTGTTTTTAACTGAATCATGGTTGCAAATGAATGACTATAGCCAGCTAGCTGAACTGTGTCCGCCTCAATATGATTGTTTTAGTCAACCGAGGGTCAGTGGTCGTGGTGGTGGGCTAGTGAGTGTGTGTATAGGAAAAATTTAAATGTCAAGTACGCTGTGATGAATTTAACTCCTTTGAAGTTCTCACTCTTAAAGTTGGAGGGCTGCAACCTATCATATTTGTTATAATTTATCGCCCCCCAAAACCGCGTGGAGGATTTTTATCAGAACTTCCTGAATTTATATCTACTCTGGTTTTAAATTATGACAGAATTGTTCTTTGTGGCGATTTTAATATTCATGTTGATGACCCCACCAATGTTAATGCAACTGACTTTTTAAATATGGCCACTTCTTTTAACTTCAAACAACATGTCAAAGGGCAAACACATAACCGTGGTTATACACTGGACTTGGTTTTTACCCTGGGTGTCAGCATTTCCTCTGTGGAATTAGTGGACATGACCATATCTGACCACAGATGTATTGTTTTTAGCTGTGATTCGCCTGTTACTCATGCCGCCTCACCAAGCTCCGTGTGTTCTCGCATCTTTAATGAACAAAGTGTTTCAAAGTTTTGCACATTCTTTAAGAGCCAAAGCCAACACCTGTCTGATTCCAACACCAACAATCTGGTCGATCACTTCGATCTTATCTGTTTGTCGTCAATAAATATTACTGCTCCTCTAAAGGTTAGGCCTACGTCTAAAGCTAGTAAGCAACCCTGGATAAATGACAGCATTCGCAGCCTCAAAAGGGAATGCAGAAAAGCAGAGCGCAGATGGAAAAAATCCGGTCTCCAAGTCCATTACCTCAGTCTGAAGGATTTATTAATTAACTACAATAACATGGCTAAAGATGCGAGAACACACTGTTTTTCTGAACTCATTACTACACATAAACACAATCCCAGGTTTCTGTTTAAGACTGTGGATCAGCTGGTAAACCCAACCCTTCCTTGTGCCTCAGCTGGAAGTAATGATGACTGTGAATTGTTTTTATCTTATTTTACCAATAAGGTGGTCTCAATCAGAGCCTCTATTACCCCGCGACCTCTTAATCAGAGGTCCCTCACCAGCAACAAGAGAGTTTTAACCAGTTTTATCCCATCGACTTGTCTGAGCTTTTGAAAACAGTAACACAAATGAGAGTGTCCTCCAGCCCACTTGATGTAATACCTACAAAATTTTTTACTGAAAGTAATAGATTCTGTTGGGCCCCATTTGATCTCTGTTTTTAACAGCTCCCTATCTACTGGTTGTGTCCCTGATTATTTTAAAACGGCTTGCGTGAACCCACTGTTAACTTCCCACAAAATTTTATACCAATTTCAAAACTTTAAAAATTGTGTCCAAACAGCTGCTCACTGGACTGGAAAATAACAAATTATTTGAAAAGTTTCAATCTGGTTTCAGGAAGTACCACAGAGACTGCCCAGCTTAAAGTCACCAATGACCTTTTAGTGTCTGCTGATGAAGGCATGTGCTCAGTCCTGGTACTCCTGGACCTTAGTGCTGCTTTTGACACCATTGATCACAACATCATGTTAGACAGACTGAGGCACTGGGTGGGGATCTCTGGTACGGCCCTAGAATGGTTTTCATCCTACCTTTCAAATAGGAAGTTTTGCGTGTCTGTAAACAACTATGTCTCTTCGTTCTGTCCAGTTAAATATGGTGTGCCTCAGGGGTCGGTCTTTGGACCCATTTTGTTTTCCTTGTATCTGCTTCCCCTTGGACATATTATCCATAAACATGGCATTTCTTTTCATATTTATGCTGATGACACACAAATATACTTGCCCGTCAGATCCACAGATCCTGGAATGCTGAGTTCACTTACCGACTGCCTTTGTGAAGTTAAAAAATGGATGTCAAATAATTTCCTCCAGCTGAACTCAGACAAAACAGAAATCCTGGTCATCGGGTCCCAGCAGATGGCAAAACAAATACTGCCATCCGCTGGTTCCCTAGTAAATCACGTTAAGCCTGTTGCAAAGAACCTTGGTGTCTAGTTTGATAGTAGTTTAAATTTTGAGCAGAACACCACAAAGTTTGTTCAATCATGTTTTTATTATGTTAGAAATATAGCAAAATTCGATCTATGTTAACTTTTAAGGACACCAAGACCATTTTACACGCCTTCATCTCATCACGCCTGGATTATTGCAACAGCCTTTTCACTTGTTTAACCCAAAAATCTACTGATCGACTCCAGACTGTCCGGAACTCAGCTGCCAGGCTTTTAACCAGAACAAAGAAATATGACCACATCACCCCTATTTTAGCTTCATTACACTGGCTCCCAGTATAGTTTTATAATTGACTTTTAAAGCTCTTCATGGCCTCTCGCCTTGTTATATTTCTGACCTTTTAGTCCCATACGCACCAGCACGTACCTTGAAATCCTCGGGCAGAGGTCTGTTGTCTGTTCCAGAGTCTCGACTGAAAACTAAAGGGGACAGAGCGTTTGCAGTCAGGGCCCCGAGGCTCTGGAACAGCCTGCCCGAGGAAATCAGGTCGGCTGAGTCAGTGTCCCTTCTTAAAACATATTTATAGGAGAGCCTTTCCTCTTATTCTAGATCTTATTTGACTTTATTTTATCCCTTTTATTTTATTCTATTTTACTTATTTTATATTTATCTTAAACATGTATTTTAGTCTTTTCAATGTTTTCTTGCTTTTATCTTGTATTGTTTTTGTAGTATTGTCTTTTGGGTATTATTGTCTTTACACTTGTTAAAGCACTTTGTAACTTGTTTTTGAAAAGTGCTCTACAAATAAAGATGATTATAATTATTATTATTATTATTCATCCCCGTAGGAGAAATTTGTGTTGGCACAGCAGCACAGAGGAATGTAAAGAACAAGATACAACAAAAGCAGAATAGTTAGCATTTCTTACGTAGATGTATTAAAATATACATACTGTAAACCCACTATATTCATCAATTTATAAGTAAGATACTAAGTAAGCGTAAAAAATATATAGACACTGTATGAACACAGTGTACAATCAATATACATACACTAAGAATAACCAATAAAAATAGAACAATAAGTATAATATATCAATTATGTACAAACTAATACAATCATAATAGAGATAAAAATAGTCTGTCAGTTGGGTGCTGTGGTGTAGTGGAGCATGATGGCTATTGGCACATTCATTTAGCTGACGCTTTTATCCAAAGCAACTCACAATTGCTATACATGTCAGAGGTTGCACGCCTCTGGAGCAACAAGGGGTAAGTGTCTTGTTCAGGGACACCATTGGTGGATGGGTCACAGTAGGGAATTGAACCCAGGTCTCTCAAACCAAAGGCATGTGTCTTATCCATTGCGCCATCACAACCCTTTTTACCCTCAGTATTTCTTTACAATATATGATCAATCTGTCTTTATTAACAGGTTATGTACCACAGCCCTTTAAAGTAGCAGTAATTAAACCTCTACTTAAAAAGCCCACTCTTAACCCAAGGGTTTTTTGTCAACTATAGACCTATATCTTACCTTCCCTTTCTTTCTAATATCCTTGAGAAAGCAGTTGCCAAACAATTGTGACTTTCTCTTTAGCAATAATCTATTTGATGATTTTCAGTCAGGATTTATCATCAGTGCTGTCTCTGTGCATCATAGCGCAGAGACAGCACTGGTAAAAAATTACTAATTACCTCCTAATTGTATCAGAAAAAGGACTTGCGTCCGTGCTGGTTTTATTAAATCTTAGTCCTGCATTTGATTCCACTGACCATCATATACTTTTGCAAAGACTGGAACATTTAATTGGAATTAAAGGAACCGCTGTAAGCTGGTTTAAGTCCTATTCATATGGTCTATCTCACTTTGTACATGTTAAAGATGAATGCACGCCAAAATCAGTCACAAAGTTCCACAAGGATCTGTGCTGGGACCAATCCTGTTCACTTTATATGCTTCCTTTAAGCAATATTATCAGGAAACACTCAGATAAAATTGAAATTATTGTAATGGCCCCCAAAAACCTTCAAGACCCATTATTTAAAGATATAGTTATTCTGGCTTCCAGCACCACTGTGAGGAATCTTAGAGTTATCTTTGATCAGGACATGTCCTTTAATTCTCACATTAGACAATCTTCAAGGACCGCCTTTTTTCATCTACATAATATTGCAAAAATCAGGAACATCCTGTTTCAAAATGATGTAGAAAAACTTGTCCATGCATTTGTTACATCTAGGCTGGATTACTTATTGAATAAGTACATTAAGACTCTTCAGCTGATCCAGAATGCTGCAGCACATGTTCTGACAAGAACCAGAAAAACGGATCATATTTCTCCTGTTTTAGCTTCTCTGCATTGGCTTCCTGTAAAATCCAGAATAGAAATTGAAATCCTTCTGCTGACCTACAAGGCTCTTAATGGTCAGGCACCATCTTATCTCAAAGAGCTCATAGTACCTTATTACCCCACCAGAGCACTGCGCTCCCAGAATGCAGGGTTACTTGTGGTTCCTGGAGTCTCCAAAAGTAGACTGGGAGCCAGAGCCATCAGCCATCAAGCTCCTCTCCTGTGGTACCAGGTTCCAGTTTTGGTTCAGGAGGCAGACACCATCTTCACATTTAAGAGTAGGCTTAAGACTTTCCTCTTTGATGAAGCATATAGTTAGGGCTGGCTCAGGTGAGTCCTGAACCATCCCTTAGTTATGCTGCTATAGACTGCCGGGGGACTTCCCTTGATGCACTGAGCTCCTATCTCCTCCTCTTTTTCTCCATCTGGATGCAACCTCATCCCGTTAATGCATGTTACTAACTCCACTTCTTCCCTTTCCCATAGTCTTGCGTTTTCTAGTCCCTCTCCTCTCTCTGGAGTGTGGTTCAAGAAAA
This sequence comes from Micropterus dolomieu, assembly GCF_021292245.1. Classification (NCBI taxonomy): domain Eukaryota; kingdom Metazoa; phylum Chordata; class Actinopteri; order Centrarchiformes; family Centrarchidae; genus Micropterus; species Micropterus dolomieu. The sequence goes on from NC_060157.1 coordinate 9,690,672, forward strand.
TTGCTCTACATGGTGGTTAGTCTCTGATTTGTTAATCCTGATGAAAACTACCTCATGCAATTCTAATTTTGTCTCAGATTGCCATAGCATACATCTTCACATCTGATAACCGTTGCATGGGAAGTGAATTGGTAATGGGCAAACAACAAAATTTCTAAGTGGAAATATGTCTACCTTAACAAACTGCACTTCAGGCATATGACTCTGACTAGAGTGCAAAGAGGATGAGCTAGTTTATTTTAGATCTACATATTGTTACTGTTACTGTAAATTGGAACTCCCATGCACTCCTTAAAGAGTTGGTATTATGCTCATTTTCAGGTTCAAAATCTTAATTAGGGGTTGTACCAGAACAGGTTTACATGGTTTAATTTTCAAAAAACACCATATTGTTCTCATACTGCACATTGCTGCAGCTCCTCTTTTCACCGTGTGTTGTACGCTCCGCTCTTGAGCTACAGAGTGATGCATCTTACTTGTACAAAATCTTTGTTGGGAGTTGCACATGTGCAGTTCCCAGGTAAGGACTACTAGCAGAAGCAGAGAAGGGTGGGTCGTAAAAAACAAGGTAGTGTATTCCAAATCAAAGCTGCTTCAGACTGCGACCGAAACCTAGCAGATGGTATAAGTTACTCACAAGTCCACAACCACACAACATCATTGTTCCACATCTTACCATTAGGACTAAACGCTGAACTGTTGCCAGTGTTCTGACGATCTATGCTGCCTTGCCGAAAAATGCTACCATAGCACAAATCGATAGACTCAACTCTCGATATACTCAGCCCTACTCCGTTTTCCATTGCAGATAGTACCCAGAGATAGTATGTAGCAGGTCGTCATAGCGATGCCACACACAACTGCCACGACGTAATGTTCAATGCGACACACACACCAGCGAAAATATATACAGTCCACAGTTAAAACGTTTCAACATTCCTTTGAATGTAAAGACAGATAAGTGGTATGAAAACCTACAGCTGTGTTTTCCTCTGCCGTTGTTGCTGCAGCGTTCTGTGTGACGGCGGGAGCAGAGGGCTCTGTGAGCGTTCGGTTGGCTGGCCTCACGCTCCTCCCACGGGTTGGCACAGGCATCCTCCGCAGCCACTTGCGGAGCTCCTCAACTCCGAAAATATTCAAGCACATTTTTGTTCCGCCATCACTTCTCGTAAAACTGAAATCTACACAGCTGATTTCTCACCTCAAAACTTCTCAGAAGTGGATTTAGTGAGTAAAATATAAAATTTTCTGTTGCTGGCCTCTGTCTGGGGCACGCAATGATGATTTAGTGGATAGTGAATATTCTCTCTGACCAATCAGCAGTCTGTCATGTTTTCACGTTACATTTTAGTATCCCTCAGCTTGCTTGGAACCTCAAGGGAGGTGAGGTGATACGAAAAAAAGTACCTGGAAGCAGGTACAGGTACGACATTTCTACAATGGAAACCCAAACAAAGGCGAGTCGAGCCAAAGGGCCTCCGCTCAGACTAGCTTGGTTTGAGGGCGTGCCTGACCCACGCAAGCTGCTTGGCAAGCTTTATGATGCGTTTTCATTGTGACGTCACAAGTAAAGGAAGTGAAAGGGCTGGACTAGAAACGAGCTGTTTTCAAGTGGTTCAGAGCAGAGCTTTCTGTGGGAGATGGGAACTCCCTTTGAGCAAGACTTTGGGCTTTTTCACTTTGCAAACCTGTTACAAGGAGAGGGAAAAAGCCAAAAACCATAATACCACCTCTTTAATATCTATAGCCCTTCTTCTTACACATTAAACACATTTACCTAAACATGAATGAACTTTAATCAAACCACAATGATTGATTACAATAATATAACACAATGTTTATTACATAACCATGTCTTGATGACTCAAAACAGTAAACAAAAATAATGAACACCGTTTTATTATATTCAGTTTTCTGTTCTGATAGTACCATGTATATTGGATTGTTGTTCAACTCATTTAACCCTTTGCAAACAATAGTGTCTGTAATGTTACTCACAGTTCCCTGGGAAGTTGGTACTACGGTCTCTCAAACCCTCTGTCCAGCTCCGAGCTGAGTGACGAAGGGGTCCATAGTAGGGTTGCATGATTTGGAGAAAAAAATCATTTTGCGATCATAGTGAAAAAAAATTACAATTGTGATATAATGGAACTAATGGTACCATGAGTCTACTTTCTTGATTATCAAGGAAAATGCGCAAAATACTGACCTTTTGAAATGTGTATTTCTTAACACAAGCACCAGTCCAAAAATATTGATTTTGCCACATTGTAAACAGCTTTTTAAAACACTCATCACAGAAACCTCTACTGTGATTGGTACATTGCTGCTTGTGGCATGTGGAACTTGTAGTTTTTGAACCAGGGACATACAGCACCCACGGCACAATTTTTGTAAACAAGATTACTTTAGTAAAACAGAACAAGGAGAACATGTTGCTCTCAGGAGGAAAAGCAGCACATGACACAATGACCTCCTGCCTTTGGATAAATCTGCATCTGTCCACTCACTGCAGAGGCTCTAGAGTATTATAATAATATTATACCTTTAATAAAATAATAGTATACTGTTAGTATAATGTTAATATCTAAATTACTATATTCATTATAATTTCATATAATACTATACTAATTAACCACTATAAAATCCAGTTATGCTGTTTAATTTCTGTGGGTGGTTTAAGCAATAGCTCACGATAGGCCGTGGTATTCGCTTATTATATCACAGTTAAGGGGCGTGGTGCAACCCCCTTAACTGTTACCAAGTATGGCAAAAAGAAAGTAGGCTAACAGACACACTACAATTTGGCTTGATTTCATCAACAGACATTTCTTTATGAATACAAAAAGTAGTTCCACCAGGCTGCCAGTAGGCTATATAGCATGACGGTTGCTAAGCAACATACATCAAAGGTTATAATTATTAAAACAATTTATTTAAATCAATTTGCAATTTGCATCAATTTTCGATTTCGATCTTCGTTTGTTGTGCAGCCACTAAAAAACTGTCCAGCGTCAGTAGATTGACTTTGGTAACTTGAACTTATATGATAATATACTGCCAGCAGCGCATAAAATAATAACACTTTAATATTATACCAACCATAAAAGGCAGAATTGCGTCTCTCCTTGAGCAATAGTCTTTTGAACAGGTTGTTGAAACTTAAACTTTGTTGCAATATTGTAGACATCTGGGGCAAGTAGTGGACTGCTGTGTGAGTGTGTTTGTGCATTTTTGTGTGTGAGAGAGGGAAATGTTGAATCACATAATAGGCAAGGATTTCTCTTTGTCTCTCTCATTATTTATTTAATTATCTTCGCCGGTAAAATGCGATCCGTATCAGATCTGTATCAGATTTCATTTTAATACCAGGTGTAAATGGGGCATGAGACCCCCACGAAGCTCAGATTATAACTTGAACCCTGTTCGTCACGGACTGATATGGATCTGTGCAAAGGAATTTGATGTCATACCCGTTGAATACGCTCATTATATCACTACTATGGACCAAACAGATTGCTTGATTTGAGCTACCCGTTTTATAATTTTATTCATTAAATCCTTGTGCAAGAAAAAGGCTTTACATTGGTCTCTAATTTGTTAATGCTAAATACTAGTTCAATATTTGAAAGTTTGCAGTTGTAGACTACGTTAAACTTTTTTAATGTTCTGCTCCATCCATGCTGTGATAGTTCTGTTGACGAAAAGTGACAGTGACAAGCACATCAGGTTTATGAAAAGTTGAACTTGTTGAACAACAAAAGGCGCTGATACAGCTAACATTAAATGGTCAGCTAGCCAAAACCCAAACCTTATCTTCTCCCTGTTTTCTTCTGTCTTACAGCTTTAGTTGCCTATGACGTATATCTGTCTCACAGTGTCACAGAGCAACCTGCCCTCCGCCATTTCTCTCGGTGCTCTGGTTATAGGAGGTTATCTTTAACGTTACTGGCACACTGCTCATAAATACAATTTCTGGTTCGCACGTATATGATTTTAGAGGCAAATGTGAGAGCCCGGTGTGGACGTGGAAAATAAGCAGACTAATTCACCATTCTTTTTCTATTACCTATCAAGACATGATTTGAGAAGGCTACCAGCACACCTGGAAAGAGTCATGAGTGCCATTTTCCTTGTAGCCTGGACCCAGCACATATAGAGCTTCCAGTGGTGGAAGTGGACTTTGAGGGGGGTTTAGGGTAGAGAAAATGGGAGTAGAGCGATGGGAAGGGGCGGGGGTGGAGTTTGGTCCCAGCACTAACCAGCTCTTTCATGCGGTCAGTGAACTCCAACAGGGTGGAGGAAGGAGAAAGGGTGTATGGAGATGAGGGTGACCTGGATGGGGACTGGGGGACCGAAGATGGTGAATCCTCACAGGTGGTTGTTAATGAGTGGGATGGAGACTCTTCCTCTTGGCTCCGATGTCTCCCATGGTCAGAGTCTCCTGTGGGAGCTGTGGTGGCTAAAATATTCAGTGAAATGCACTGAATGGACAGTCCATGCCGTTGACAGCTGCGTGTTTTAAATTTGCTAAATCTCTCAGCTCCTCTTTGGATTGGTGGTAGAGGGTCACTGATAAACACCTCAGCATTCAGAGAGCTGACTGTGTTCAACAGATTATTAAAGTCCTCTTTCAACACTCCAAACTGTTGCTTCACAACGTCAGTGGACCCTATGTGCAGTATGATGTTTTTCACAGTACGATGTTCAGCCACAATATGCAGGATTCTTTCTGCCAAGTCAGACACCGTATCCTTTGGAAAGCAGAGTATTTTGGTGTTCTTACTGCACATGCTTCTTACATCTTTTAAAGCAGAGTCATCCACAATCAGAGTTTGAGGCCCAGTCGTTAGCATTCCCTGTAGCCTTTTACTTTCTGATTTACTCTCAGTCCTTACCCTTCTGTGTGAGGATGGGGTGTTATCCAGGTCATCAGACGGAGATCCAGGGTCCTGCAATAGTGGTGAAATCTGTTCTGCTGTTGCACACTCGGTTGTTGGGAAGGTTTGTTGCTGATTCTCCCTTTCGCAGCTGTCCACAGCTGTGTCCTACTAAGAACAGGGGTTGAAGAGGCGCTCTACCCGGATGATAATGTAGGCCAGCCAGTCGCATCACAAATCTCAGGGCGCTGGGTTCTCCCTGTTACTCGTCCTCCCATTTCCCAAGGAAATGATATACTCTTAGGCTTTGCACCAAGCGAGTTCCAGGGAGGACTATCAATTATAGATTTATTACCCAGCACACAGGCCTCCTGCTTCTTGGTAGTCTTGTTGGTGTTAATTAGCCATGTGTTAGCATACTCTTTTCCACTGTTTTGGGTCCATTGCAAAGTAGTGTCATTCCCACATAGTCCATTCACTTCCACATTTACTTCTAACCTGTGGAACTTGGTTTCCAGCACTGCAATTTACTGTTTAAGTTTTCTGAAGTTGTCCATGGAGATGGGTGGCATCATGTTGCTAATTAGCATTAGTTACAACTCCAGTCACTGCAGTGCAGGCTAGTGCTATTGATAGGCCGTACACGTGTAGCATTTGGATTATATGGCAATAGCCTACTTTATCTGACAGTCCCAATGATTTAAAAGTATCCAAGAGCCGCTGCTCATAGTGTCTAGCAGAATAACAAGGGTAGCACTTTATAATAACTACACACTATAAAGCATTAGTTAAGTATTTATTTATAAAGCATTGTTCATACATTAATACACATTAGTAAGTCATTCATAAACACAGTTATAAATGTTGTATTCTTTATTATCTACACACTATGAAGCAGTTAAGTATTAGTACATTTTAATTCATCATTTATAAACCATTGTTCTTACATTAATACACATTAGTAACCCTGAGCCACTGTTCTGCTTGAGGTTTCTGCCTCTTAAAAGAAAGTATCGTGTTGTTGTGAATTGGTGCTATATAAAAACAATTTCATTTAAATTGAATTGAATCAGGCAACTGTATTCAGACAGCAGAACCAAATTAACTAAAGGTTTTTCACCAGGACTGGATCGGTTTAAGGTACAGTTAGAAATCCTTAGAGTTTCAATTTGGTTCTTCTCTAAGCAGGTCAGAAACCATCTTTGCAGCCTTTTTTGTAAAATGTTAAAATAGGGACACAGGGAAATTATTTAAGTACTGGTATAACCTGTTCAGCTTTGCGTGTATGACTAAGAGCTCTGGCTGCTGTGTGTAGTAGCTGAACCTGTTTGAGAGTAACGCATGAGTTTCTCACAATCAGCTGTATGAATCCATAACCCTTAGATGTTTTGTCAAGTACAGCTGTCCTTTATTATGTAAATAGTTTCAGTTTGCCAGGATCCTGATAAGAGATTCTTGCTTGTGGTTTGTGGAGATGGATAGGTAACTAAGTAATTGGGATAACAGGCTAATATGCCACTGAAGGATAGCTTAACTAACACAAAGTGATTATATAAACAAACTCAACAGTTTGAATTCTTAACCTCTGATGTTCTCTTAAGCGATATACAATCCAATTATCCCTCCATTCATTATATTCTGCTTATCTGGGGTTGGATTGCTGTGGCAGCAGGCTAAGCAGGGTTTTCTAGACATCCTTCTCCCCAACGTTTTCCAGCTCCTCCTGGTGGATCCCAAGTGACACACAACTGTCGCTGTGCACAGACTGGATGTGGCTACATACAGTATATCTGGTTTTGCAGCTGTTTCTAAGGTTCCTGAGTTTAGAGATAAGTTGGTGCCAATTGAGGGCAGGTCTTCGTGAATTTTGTTTCTAATAGTTAGAATTTTATTTTCATTTTTTTCATTTAATTTTATTTTCATTTTATCATGAAGTCGTAACTACTGAGAGCTATGGGAATACTTGGCTCAATAGAGCTGTGACTCTCTGTCAGCCTGGCTACAGTGCTGAAAAGAAACCTGGGGTTGTTTCTATTTTCCTCTATTAATGACGAGTAGTACGCTGCTCTGGCATTATGGAGGGCCTTCCTATAAGACTGTCTTGCCAAATTAAATGAGAATTTTCTGGTTTGGTGGAAGACCAATTCCTCACAAGTTTCCGCGATATTTGCTTTAATTTGCGAGTTTCAGTATTATACCATGAAGCTAACCGTTTTTGTTTTATTATCTTCTTTTTTAGAGGATGCAACAGAGTCGAGTTAGGAGTCCTCCGTTACTTTGTGACTTGATAATGAATTTAGAGCTGATGGAATCACATCCTTAAATTTAGCTACAGCACTATCAGACAGACATCTTGTATAGAAATTTTTGCCTAATGGCCGGTAGTTCAGCAATACAAACTCAAAAGTTATCAAATAGTGATCAGATAAAAAGGGATTCTGTTCAATTTCAGTACCATATACCAGAACAAGGTTGAGGGTGTGGTTAAAATAGTGAGTTGGTTTATGAACACTTTGAGAGAAGCCAAATGAATCTAATAGAGTAGAATAGAGTACTAAGGCTATCATTCTCAACGTCCACAAGAATATTAAAATCCCCTACAATAATAACTTTGTCTGTTTTAAGGACTAAAGTTGACAAAAATGCTGGTTGCAGTGATTTCCAACTTGGTTGTGAAAGACTAAGAACAAGGCTTTCAAATGAGTTATAATTTAGTTTAGGTTTAGAGCCGATTAGTAGACTAGAGTCGAAGATAGCTGCAACTCCACCTCCTCGGCCTGTGCCTCGAGGAATGTGAGTATTAATATGACTGGGGGGGGGGGGATTCAATTAGGCTAACATATTCTCCATCACCCAGCCAGGTTTCAGTAAGATGAAATAAATCAATATTATAATTTGATATTAATTAATTTACTAGTACACCTTTAGAGGAGAGAGATCTGATGTTTAAGATTCCATATTAAATTCTCCTATTCTTTTGCACTATTGCACTTTAATTACGAGGTTATTATGCACAGCTCCTCTTCTGTTTACCTTTGATTTAAATAATTTCAATGGTCGGGGCAGACACCGTCACTGTAGGGTTTTGACTAGGTAACTCCTAAGATGGAGGAGCAGAGAAGTGTGTTAGACTGTGACTCTGCGTAGGGCTTTGGGTGGGGTAACTGCTGAAATAGAAGGGCAGAGAAGTGTGTTTGACTCTGCCTCCTGGTCTCAACTCTGGATTGTCATGGATTTGGTCCACCAGTAATCTTGGCCAGATTTCTAGAAATGAGAGCAGTTCCTTCCCAAGTGGGAAGAATGCCGCTCTGGCCCCAGGTATGCACTTAACTATGGCTGCTGGCTTCGCTAACTTCGCGTTTCTCAAAATGGAGATGCCAATAATCAGAGTTGGTGTCTCAGCAGGTTTGTCGCTGAGTGGAGAAAATCTCTTAGAAACGTGAACAGGTTGGTGGTGACCCGTGGGCTTTGAATGCTTACAACTATTCCTGCTTCGGACAGTCACCCAGCCACCCTTTCATGGCTGCTCAGGAGATGCCGTGGGACGGTTACCACAGGCTAACTCAGGTCGGTCCCCACAGATTACCGGGGACTGGCTAGCTACAGTAGCTAAAGACTGATCTACCAAGGTGCAGAGCCGGACTTCTAAATCACTGAGACTCGCCTCCATGTCTACAAATAAACTACACTCCACACGTACCATTACCGCTAAAGGAGGCAGAGGAGTAACAGAACATCTGACACACCGTGCAGTAGAAGTAGGAGAGTGAGAGGGAGAAGTCATCGCTAACAGCTAAGCTAAAGTACGGTAGCGTTAGCTACCAAACAATTAAGAGCTGGGTGCTTAGACAAAACTGCTGTAAGAATAAGTGTTTAGGGGACAGTTGGCCGCTGTAATGACAAATCTAACAAATTTCACTGGTATTTAGCGAGAGCAGCAGAACACGCTACCAACACACAAGCACGGAAATGAGTCAATACGCTTACCGCAGCACGTCAGCCACCGCAGCACTGCATCCAAAACCATGGATGACAGTGCAATGTTTCATGTCTCTCAGTCATTTCAGGAAGTCAGGTCAGTCTGTGACAAATTCAACACATCCCTGTGAAATCAGCGCTACTAGCAAATTTGACCATTCAACTTTTCCACAAATTTGACCTGTCTTCACCGCTTACTGACAAACACTTTCCCACCACAAAACATATGAGGAGAATAGCAGAAATGCACGGAGGACGTCAGATGAGACAAATCACTGTGACACAGGCTGTTGCATCCCGGTCAAATGTGAGCGCTGAAAGAATCAAGGTAAACTGGTTTAAAAATGCATTGTAAGGTTTAGGGTTAGGCCCGCAAAATCCTTGAGGGACTGTTTAATGATTCAGTTTCAAAAATCACACTTACCTTTGCAGTTTTCACTCATTTCCACAATTTCATCACAAAACACTGAAACTTTCAACTCAGTGTTTTAGAAAAGCTGCCACAAAATCAGGCATTTTAGACCACAACAATCACTAAAAGCCCAGCAAAATCTTTGAGTGTATGAAAAAGGGACACTGCTATGAGAGTGGAAGCGAATGAGGAACCACCTGTGCCCTGATATGTAAATCGTAATGACATTAAGTTTATTATTGATTCAGGGGCAGCAGCCTCAGTCATCAGTGAAGAGACCTACAGGAGGACATGGGGGTCCAAACCTTCTCACATCAGGTCCTTGAAGCTTAAACTTAGGATATCTATGGGGCAGCCTATACCTCTTTTAGGGGTACTATATGTGAAGATTGCAATTGGAGGTCAGAGGGCTGAGGCCAGATTAGTGATAGCTAAGGGAATTCGGCCCGTCTTTTCGGGGTCTTTCAAAACTGGCTTCGAAAAATCTGTGTAAACTGGTATTAAATTAAATATGCACACATAACTGAGGACATTCTGCAGTGCTACAGTGATTTTTAGGGATGAGCTTGACACACTGAAAGGGGTGTCAGTCAAACTCCATGTGGACCCCAAAGCTGCATCACATTTCTTTAAGCCTTATGCTATGAAGAGCAGTTGAGGAGGAGCTGGAATGGTTACAGGGGCTAGCTCCCATCTACCCAGTTCTGCAATCCTGATAGAACGGCAAGGATATGTGAGGACTATGAGCTCACTGTAAACCAGGTCGCTAAACTGGAGGAGTACCCATTGCTGGGTGGTAGGTCCGTGTTTTAACCGTTTCATCATGTTCTGTGGAATGTGTAATTAACTGACAAAGCCAATCATATTCCTCCACACCCCTCTGTGGGCCATTAACTACATACTTTGGACCAGTCAATCAAAGCACATATCAATTAACTTTCAACTGCATTTTTTTGTCTCTATTTTGATACTATGTGGATTATCAGCACATTTGTCGAGCAGCCCACTGGGAAAACTCCTGTACTCCCGATGTCCAGTCCACGCTTGGTTTTGCTCAAACCTCACCTCAGACCTATTAGCCTGATTAATTGTGACCTAAAATAATTAGTAAAGCACTAGCCATTAGATTAGAATTATTAATATCCACCCAGAACAAACAAGTTTTATAAAGAGCACATATTCATCACACCAACATGCACTGTCTGTTTTAACCTCATCAGTTTAACCCTGAGAAGCCACCTCAACACTGTAATTATATCAATGGATGCAGAAAAGCAATTTGATTTGACAAATCTTTTCATTTTCCTTGAGAAATTTAGTGGATCAAAACTCTCCAACTCACAGTCTGCACCGGTTACATGCAATAATCACAACTCTCTACACTTCACAGTGTAGTGGGCTACAAGACAAGAATGTCCAGTCACTCTATTGTTGTTTGCCATCTTCATTAAACCTCTGGCAGCTGCCATTCAACAAAATTTTTGCATTACAATTTTACTAACAAGACATTTTCACCACAAACTGTGCAGATGGCATACCTCAATGAACCCCTCAATAACTCTTCCAGAAGTCTTTGATTGCATATCTAAGTTCTCAAACATTTCTGATTACGCTATAAATACTTAAATTCTACCACTCTACGAAGACGACTGGCATATTGTGACTAAAAATCTCCCTGTGACAATAATAACGGGTAACATTGAATACCTTGGTCATCTTAACAATTAAAAAAATGTATGGTGTTGGAATGATAGAGATAACCTTTCACCATCACAGTGAAACCTTCTATTTTCTGAGTACATTTAAAATAAAGATAGATAGCATTTAAAGCATGGGTCTTGTTTGTCAATACGTCGTGCCTACCCATGTCACACAAACTGAAGGTGCTGAGTTAGAAAGGCTTTCACCTGTACCTTCATTTTTTGGTTGGCAAGGTGCTTACACCATGGTACTCTCTCCTGTCTGTTAGTGATTCTTGCTTGATCTGTGGAGTTGTATGGCTAACTAAATATTTTGGCTAATGGACTAGCATTCCACTGAAGGATAGGTAAACTACCAGAATGTAAGTATACAGACATGTTATTAGATACCAAACATAACAGTGTGTTACTTCCCTCAAAATATCACGTGTTCTATGAGAATAAAAAAGAATCTGAGACATGAGGCAAGGCAAGTAAATTGTATTTCTATTAAACATTAAAAAAGTTAATTCACTGTGCTTTATATTAAAATGCACACAGCATCATATAATGTAAAGCAGAATATAAAAATACAAGTAAATGCAATGCTCACAAAATGAAAGAAAAAGAAAACCACTTATCCACCAAAATACGTTTTGAACCCCTCATCTAACCAACATACACAAACACTGAAATTACATATCTCAGGTCATCGGTCAACTTTTCAGACAGCAGAACCAAATTAACTAAAAGCTTCTCAGTTTCGATTTGGTTCTTGTCTAAGAAGGTCAGAAACCATATTTATAGCCTTTTTAGTAAAATTTCTAAATAGATTCTGTATTCTGTTCAGTTTTGCATGGAGAACTCTGGCTGCTGCGTGTAGTAGTTGACCTGAACCTGTTTGACAGTAATGCATGAGTTTCTCACAATCATCTGTATGAATCCTTAACCTCTAATGTTTTGACAAGTACAGCTGTCCTTATTTTGTAAATAGTTTCAGTTTGCCAGGTTCATGTTAAGTGATTATGAGAGCTTGTGACTGGTCTGGAGTTGGATAGGTAACTAAATAATTGGGCTAACAGGCTAATATGCCACTTAGGAATACTTAACTGACATTAAGTGATTATATCAATTTAGTGATAGATAGTGACAAAAATAATTTGAGTAACAAGGTGTTTGTTATTCCTGTCCGTGTTTCTAAAAAACTGAGTCAGATGGTGACAAAATGTAATCTGAAGCCTTGTGGGGTAGTTAAGAGTAATTTAATTACAGTCGGTACACAATATCTTAATCGTATTTTTAAACCTGTAACTAGTGATCATGTTCTTATTGAAAATCCGTGTGTTTTTAGAAATCGCAATGGGCCTGGCTTTTTTGGGCAGTTTAATATCAGGAGCCTAGTGCCTAAAATGGATTTTATTAAGATTATGGTTTCCCAGTCATACACAGACATACTGATTTTATCTGAAACATGGTTATCCAAGAAAATTCATGATACAAACATAGTGCTAGATGGATACATGGTTGAGTAAAGGTGGTGGCTTAGTGATTTATACAAAAAGTCACTTCTCAGTTTCTATGTTAAAGTCTATCTCTGTCCCCAAACAATTTTAATTGTTATCCCTAAGACTTACATTACATTTACTCATTTAGCTGAATCTTTTATCCAAAGTGACAAAGTTAAAAAGTTCCAATTGCTAAGTATGTCAGAGGTTGCATGCCTCTGGAGCAACTAGGGGTTAAGTGTCTTGCTCAGGGATAACAGGTGTATGTGTTACAGTGGGGAATTGAACCTGGGTCTCTCACACCAAAGGCATGTGTCTGTTTATCAAAGCTGTCTTGCCTGGCTAAAATTCTGGAGTCTCTAGTAAATACACAGCTTTGTTCTTTTTTGACTGAATATGCTTACTGAACAAATACCGGTAGACCAGGCCAGGCCACAGTACTATTAAAACAAACAAACAAAATAGGGAAATAATGGTCCTCATTTTCTTTCCCAGTCTAATGTTAATGAGGTGTAGAATTTGGGGATCCTATATTGATTTTGAAATCAACAGTCAAATGAACCTTTACAGTAACCTTCATAAAACTGAACCAAACACTACCGGGCTAATTTACAAGACTTATTATCCTTATAATCCCTATAATACTTATTATATTACGATATGTAAAGAATATTTATTTTGATAGAGATCTCTGTGACGCAATGCATCCAAATACATATTGATATCAAATAATGAAAAGGATAAAACGTCAATCAGTTTTATATTTACTATGGTAAAGAGAAAACTTCAGAGAAAATCCTAAAATAAATAAATAATGGTCATACAAAACAACATCCAGCCAGCCTAGACCCTCACCAGTTTGCTTTCAGAACCAACAGATCCACAGAGAATGCCATCTCCACTGCCCTCCACTCAGCCCTCATACACCTTGAGAAAAACAACACCTACATCAGAATGCTGTTTGTGGATTTCAGCTCAGCATTCAACAAATTCTCCCCCATGAAACTGATCAACAAACTCAGCACTCTGGGTTTAAATTCAACACTCTGCAACTGAACATCGGACTTCCTCACAAACAGACCCCAGTCATTTCAGATGGGTGGACTCACCTCCACTCTAGTGCTCAACACGAGAGCCCCCCCAGGACTGTGTGCTCTATTTTTCAGTCCTGTTCACACTGTAGACACACGACTGCAACCCCCTACATCGAGACAGTGCTGTTGTGAAATTTGCAGATGACACCACCATCATCGGCCAGCTTTCAAACAACGATGAGAATTCAGATCGGGAGGAAATTCATAATCTTGCAGAGTGGTGCTCAGAGAATTACCTACTGCTCAACGTCAGAAAAACCAAGGAGCTGATCATTGATTTTAGGAAGAAGGAGATAAAGACACACACTCCTGTCTACATCATTGGTGCTAAGGTGGAGCAGGTGAATCAAGTTCCTGGGAATCAGCATCACAGAGAACCTGACATGGTCATGTCACATCTCCACACTAGTGAAGAAAGCTCAGAAACAATTGTATTTCTTGAGGAAGCTTAAGATGGGCAAATTCCCACGGCAAGTTCTTGTCAGCTTTTACAGAGGAGCAATAGAAGGCATCCTGACTGGAAACATCCCAAACTGGCATGGGATGTGCATGGCCCAGGACCGGAGGGCTCTGCAGCGGGTGATTAAAACTGCTCAGAAGATCATTGGTACCCATCTCCAGAGCATCAGTGATATCTGTGAGGTGAGGTGCCTAAGCAGAGCCCAAAGGATACTAAAGGACAGTACCCACCCCAGCCACAGCCTGTTCACCCTGCTGCCTTATCGGAAGAGAAATAGAAGTTTCTGCTGCTACACCACCAGACTGCAGAACAGCTTTTCCCCCCAAGCTATCAGGCTCTTAAACTCTAATTCCTCCTCAGCACTGCTCCATTGTTGATAGTTTATTTGTGTTTATTTTTCATAATGTATTCTGTATTAATGTATATTGTCTGCAATGTAGCAGAAAGGCAATAAACCTACCTAACTACCTACCTACCTACACATACAACTCAGGACAATGTAGTCCCATCAATAGATACAAATATTAGAATTATTTATTAGAAGGGTTTATGATCCTTATAATTTCTTTATTTAAGCAAGGATAATCTAAAGCAACTACTTTAAAAATCCATTAGGTTTCCCTCTAGAGCAGTTCTTTTAGACGGTCACCCGCATTTGTTGGAAAATGTATTCCTTCTGTTGAACACAGATTATTTGCAGTAGTTTATTAGTAGCTGTTTTATTTGAACCAGCATCATTTTAATTTATAGGTCCAGCAAACTGATATAGTGCTGAAAACCATTGAAAACAATGTAGTGTTGCTGGTTTTTAAATTTAAGCTAGTACTTTATTTATCCTGAGGGAAATTGTTATGTAGCAGTTGCAGTACAAAGTGGGGAAGAGTGCAAACATAAACAAACAAAATGTAAGAATAAAGATGATCAGTAAGGTGCAAAAACCTTTCCCACATTGTAGAGTAGTTCAGTTATATTTCAGTTCAGTTAGAATGTAGTATGTGGCTCTGATGTCAAAAGTTTGACAAACAAGTTTTGCTCCTGTGTATTCTATTCATTCATGGCTATTCATCCGTCTGTCTCAAAAGACAAAGGATCATTGTGCCATAGTTCAGTCCTTTGATGCAGCAAAACTTTCCATGAGTGGGAGTAAGGCAGCTTGTTTCCACAGTATATTGTATCTTTTATCTCATGAATACCAGTTAGACAAATAACAACTATATATAGAACACAACATAACAAAAGGTTCCAAGAAATGTAATGGCTAAATAGAAAACAACTACAACACCCCCATCCAATCGATTTAGATACATCGACAATGACATTTGCTGTATATGACAAGCATATTATTATGTAGGGTATGTCAATTTAAATGATGGCGGTGAAAAAAAAAAGTTTTTTGAATATTTTTTGATGGATAAAATAATATTAATTATTTTATAAATTGTCAGACATGGATGGGAGGACATTGCCACTCTTACATGTACGCTTTGTTGCAAATTGATTTAAGTATATGTCTATGAAGATTCTCAGTCATCCAGGTCATAGTTATCCAACGAAGGTTAAAATCAAGGGCAACTGGACTTGGTTGAAGATACTGGAAGACGTTTCGTCCCTCATCCAAAGGACTTCTTCAATTCTGACTGACTGGCAGGGAAACTCAGCTATTTAACCTCAGTGGGGTCGTTATCCCGGGTCATCGATACCGCTGGTTCGTTAGTGTTCCTTGTTGCTGTGACGACAGTCGTTACAGTCGTTAAGACTACCTGTGGCCAAGACTGAACGACCATCGTTGGTATCTTCACCTGAGGCCAATAGGTTACGTTTGTTGAGTTTCCTGGGAAGTGATGAAAGGACAGCATTGTAAGTGGGGGATAAGTGGTGGCGTAGACCCCCTCCCCTGTTCAATGACGGCTTCTCAACCCTGGTGTAGATGGCTTCCTTGACACCTCTT
>NC_060157.1:9706727-9723923 GCF_021292245.1 Micropterus dolomieu
CTGACTGACTGGCAGGGAAACTCAGCTATTTAACCTCAGTGGGGTCGTTATCCCGGGTCATCGATACCGCTGGTTCGTTAGTGTTCCTTGTTGCTGTGACGACAGTCGTTACAGTCGTTAAGACTACCTGTGGCCAAGACTGAACGACCATCGTTGGTATCTTCACCTGAGGCCAATAGGTTACGTTTGTTGAGTTTCCTGGGAAGTGATGAAAGGACAGCATTGTAAGTGGGGGATAAGTGGTGGCGTAGACCCCCTCCCCTGTTCAATGACGGCTTCTCAACCCTGGTGTAGATGGCTTCCTTGACACCTCTTTCAAACCATCCATCTTCTCTGTCTAAAATGTGCACCTGGTGGTCCTCAAACGAGTTTCCTCTGTCCTTCAGATGTAAGTAGACTGCAGAGTCTTGACCTGAGGAGTTGGCCCTTCTGTGTTGAGCCATGCGTTTGTGTAGTGGTTGTTTAGTCTCCCCAATATACAGGTCGTGTAAATTATGTTGTCAGAGTTATCCACCTGAATGTAGATCAGTGAGGCCGACAAAGAAGCAAACATGACCATTATAAAGTATTTTACATATAACCCAAAATTGAAGAATCTGAATAAATTACATATATGACAGCTTTTGACACTACACCCATTTGGTTGATACCTTGCACGTTATTACTATGTTGATAAGCCGAAATAGAGCAAATAGAAAAAAAACATAATGTTGTAAAAAAAAAATATTTTGCTGCTGGAAAACAAAAAAGTTGAACAATTCCTCACTCTGAGATTTTATTATTAAACTTTGCCACACAAAATGCATGCAGTCAGGAAACTGTACATTTTTAATTGATTCTAGTTCAGTACCCAAAGTATTTACAATCTCAGGTCAAACCCTTATAAAGCATTAATACTTAATAATATCAACATGCAAATAATTGACTAAAGTAACATCAGGTTAAATATGGGACACAAAGCGGTATTTAGAAAGAATATTTGGTAGTCCTGTGATTGTAAGATATACATTTTACAGGCACAGTTTATGATTAATAACTATGGCAAAGGCAAACTTGCTGCTTTTTTTGAGTGTCAGTAAGCATCATCTTCATGTCATTTTCAAATTCTGTCACAGTGTGGTGTTTTCCAAGAGCATAGATAAACACTAGGAATGCGGAAGGCTACAAGTTATATTTGTGGCCTTTCCCATATCACAAGTTTGGCACATGATTTGAGGAATTCCGGAAGCGAGAGAAAAATCACAGCAAATCCAAATTAAAATAATTATTTTAGTTTCTGCTTAATGATGTCATTTTGACCAACAATAGTGCATTGATTATTGACAAATGCAGATTGACAATTATCTTTTGTCCACTCTGTAGGGCAAGAGAGAAAAATCAGGAAAAAACATACAGTAAAAAGTGTGCAATATGTTTCAGCGTTGTGAAGATAATGTGATAATGTTGAAAAGTGCTGTCTCATTCCTGTTTAAAGCATTTTGAGCCCTACAGCCTCTTGCTTAGTCAGTTACGTCTGTGAGGGTTCAGGGTTTATGGGAGAAATTGGGTAAAAGTGAAAGTACTGAGTGAGAAATTTATCCGTCTCCATCCTGTTGTTTCTTCCCTTATAGAATGTTACAACCACCACACATCGAGCCACCATGTTACACAAGCTTTGATTTCACCTCTGAAATAATTTAGATTTCTAAAAAATATAACATGTATCTAAATAATTGACTAAATTAACATCAGGGTAAATCGGGAACACAAAGCAGTGTTTAGAAACACTGGTATTGGTAGTCCTGTGATGGTAAGATTTACATTTTACAGCCACAGTTTATGATTACTAATACACAACGGTGTCAAAGACAAACTTGCTGCTTTTGTGTCAATAAACATTGTCTTTGCAAAGTAGGTCAGTTTCATTTTCTGTCACAATGTTGTGTTGTTAGATAAAGAGTATAGATAAACCTCGGAATGAGGAAGACTACAATTTAAAACTGTAGAGGGCTATTGTTGTGAAGAAAATGATGCAGAACAGGGTGGTTATTTCTGGGGAAATTCACATTGTTACAGCAACTCCAGTTACAACACAACAGATAAGAAAATAAATATTAAATGCAAAATAAAATGAAAAAATACTAAATAGCAAAGAAATAGAAAGATAAGAGTAAGAGTTAGATGAATACAATATATACACCTTGTATTTACAGATGTGATTGATGTGGAACATTGCACATGGCGCAGGTCACTGCAGGAGGTAGTTGCACGGTGTACACTGCCTGCACAATTATTAGGCGGATTGTATTTCTCAGGATTCATTTTATTGTTGAACAAACACAATGCCCTTAGTCAATCCAAAATATAATTGAAGCTCAAACCTGAATGTTTAAAGGGGCTCTATGTAAAAATATACTAAACTGAAACTAAAGGGGACAGAGTCTTTGCAGTCAGGGCTCCGAGGCTCTGGAACAGCCTGCCTGAGAAAATCAGGGCAGCAGAGTCAGTGAACTCCCTCCACATACTTTTATAGAAGAGCCGTTCCTGATTTTAGTTGATTTTAATTATCTATTTTTCTTTTAACTGTATTTTTAATTTCATAACTCCTACTCTCGCTCACTCCCTTCTACTCCTGCTACTTCCTGGTCAGGAAGAAGACGGCACACACTCCTCTCCTCCATCGACCTGAAGAACGTGTTTCAACGTGTTTCATGTGGCGCCCAATACAACTGCCTGCCCTTTGGTTACTCCCTGGCCCCGCGCATTTTTTAGAAGTGTGTCGAGACGGCCCTGGAGCCACTGCAGCGGTCGGGCATCAGGGTTCTGTTTTATCTGGACAACCTGCTGCTGCCGTCCCAGGGCTAATCGGTGGGGCAGACGGCCCAGCTAGTAGCTCACCTGTCTTACCTGGGCTTCATGGTGAACTGGAAGAAGAGTGCTCCTCTCCTCTCCCAGAGACTCACCTACCTTGGTGTGGTACTGGATTTCTCTCTCCGGAGAGCGCGGCTCTCTCAGGAGAGGGTGGATGCTCTGGTGGAGCTGCTCCGCCGTGTTGTTGGTAATGAGGCTTCTGGGCCCCACAGTGGGATTTGGCGCTGGTTTTACGCGCCTTAACCCAAGCCCCGTTTGAGCCTTTGGAGACGGCAGACCTGAGATTCCTTTCGGCTAAGGTTGCCTTGCTCCTGGCTCTGACATCGGCCAAAGGGGTCAGCAATCTGGCTGCCCTCTCTGTGGCTCTGTCGTGTCTCAAGAGTCAGGACGACGGCAGCTCGGCTGTTCTGCGCCCTAACCCGGTGTTCATGCCTAAAAGCATTATGAGCTCCTTTCGGTCGCCAAAAACCTCTGTCCGCCAAATCCCACCTCTCTGCCCAGTGCGAGCGCTGTCCTGTTATGTGGCGCGCAGGGCCGCCTGGCGCCATTTGCATTGTCTGTTTGTGCACTACAGGGAGTGGTCCAAGGGAACTTCCCCTGTCGGCGCAGCGCCTGTCTCACTGGCTGTGCAATGCCATTTGCCAGGCTTCCGTGTCTGACGGTGAGTCTCCCCCGGATGGCATCAGAGCGCACTCTATGAGAGGCGTCTCCTCCTCAGTGGCATTGCACGGTGGGATGACAGCGGACGACATCTGCACGGTGGCCTCCTTGTCGTGCCCATACTCTTTTGTCCATTTCTACCTGCAGGTGTCTCCCTTTTCTCTCTGACTCACTCAGTACTGAGTGTGCGGTGTGCCCTCTCCCACGGGACGGTGTGGGTGGGCAGCCGCTGCTTACGTGGCCCTGCCTTGTGCGCAGCTGATGCAGTTTCCCGACTTACGTATGGGTCTGCCCTCGGCTTCCCATTCCGCACCATCGGTGCTCGCGTGCACGCTGACACCAATGCCGCGGTCAGCGGGCAACTGGGTGGCTCATTATGTCATTATGTCTCTGGGCAGGTGAGTTGTGCTTGGTGGTACCGTATGGGCCAGTGTGGCGTTGACTCATCCTGCTTCGCCTCTAACCCAATAGCGATAGGGCGAAGCCTATACGAAATAGAACAAGGGTTACCTACTGTAACCTGGATTCTATGAGTATAGGTGCAGCCCTCTAAGTTGAAGGCCACCTTGGTTCTCAGTGCTGAAGAAAAGGTATTTGGGAGCCGAAGGCTGGGTCTCACCATTGTGTGTGTATATATACACAAGGTGCGGACGTAGGAGAGGCCCACGCTGTGGGTGGGCGTAGACTAAAATTCTCAGTGCCGTGCAGGCGTGCGGAAGGGGTAAACCCAATAGCGATAGCCTTAGAGGGCTGCGCCTGTACTCATAGAATCCTGTTATCTGGCGGACCCACATCGGAGAGTCGTGAACTAATCAATACTGTTTCCTGTGCTGACGGAGCCCATGCAGCTGCCATGTGACAAGTGAACGTAAGAGTCCAAGACTATTCACGCATGCATGAAAATGAACAAATTACTCCATCAGACTACTCGTTCCTCCTGAGTCATTTACAAGATTAGGTCAAATGATCAAAATGTTCTTTGAATGACGCAACACTAATGAAGTCCACTAACACCATAAAAAAACAGGCTCCCAGCACAACACAGACTCCAACATAAATTCCACATAAGGAAAGGAAACAACAATAAAGGTTTACATGATGAAGCCTGTCAGGCCAAACAAGATTCAGAGGATGTCAGTGAAAACAATGAACTTCACAAGGTTGGTGTCACAGAGAGAGTCATGTTAGCTCGCTGGCTAACACCAAGCAGTTGCTAACGCTAGCCGGTGCAATATATAATATGTAACCTTATGGCTTTCCACATTACTTTACCAGCTAAAGTGATTCATATTACTATCCTGTGTACCACCGGTATTATGTCAAAGTGTTTACTTTAGAATGCAAGAAAGGATGTAACACTACAAAGCAAATGGGGATTTGTTTAGACTAGCCTTGATGCAAGGCAGGAGCAGCCAGTTACTTTTGCTTTCTAACATTCAATTTAGATTTATTGTTGTTTTATTGATACTCAGGTACACAGCTTCTCCACCGTCTCAGTCGGTCTAACTAACGTGACCCACACAATATACAATAATGCAACATAATGGCACAGAACAACAACACAGTGGAAGAGCCATTCACTGCAGTAAAGTTACATACTGCAGTCTAACTGTTATAAAGTGTGACAACAATGTCATTATAATATTGAGTCCAGCTCACTAACTGTTTTGTTATGATCCACTACATTTAGCTGTGCTCACATTGCTGAGCCTCCAGTGAAAGATATACAAATAGTTATGTTAGTTACTGAAAAGCAGACAGGTGAGCTAACGCTGATGTATCACGTCGGCTAAATGCAGTAAATGTAATGTTATCATGTAATGAGCATGGATTACTTGCTGTTAAAATGCTGATAAAAATATTATTTATTATTTAATATTGCAGTGGGAGTTTACCTGAGATTCCAGAATATTGTGTGACGCTGTCTCCATGTCTGTCTATATCCGCTTTCACACTGCCTTTTATCCCAAGTGTATTGTGCCAATATGACAACTAGCTCCACTGTATGAGCCAGGAACGTTGAAGTAACAGAGCCGGAACATGGCTGTGTGAAAAGCCAAAACATAAAAAGATAAAACATCTATGGGACAATTTGAAAAGTGGGTTGAAATGTGTTTCCTACAAAATGTAAGTTTTAGTTCAAAATATTTAGACCAGCTAAAGACATTGAAGAGAAAGACAAGGAGAGATGCAGAAGAGCATACAGCAGAGGTCACTAATTGGCGGACCGCGGACCATCTCCGGACCCAGCAGCCGTCCTCTCCGGACCTGGACCTACAGCCGATTTATTATTGAGATTTACCATCTCGTGATGGAGCATTTCTACTCACAGACTCACAGCATGTGTTCCAATCGTCTCATGTGATGCTGCTCAGCCAATCAAATCTTTGCACTCCGATAAGCATTGCGAGTTGAGTCCGCAAGTGAGAAATGCACAGGCAGAGAGGAGACGAAAAAGAGAAAAGAGATTTCACATGGCTTTTAACCAAGAATGTACAGCTTCTTACATGTACTTTCATCCCATGGGCAATTCAAAACCAGAATATCTCATATATCTCCAATCCTAGCTGACAGGACAAACTAGAGGTCACGTACATACATACATACAGCCTCGTCCAGAAAGAGGGAAAAAAAGAGAGAGATGAAACCTAACATTTAGGGCAGATTGCTATATCAACTACAATTGAGGAAAAGGAAAGAGAACAGAAACAGAAACTAGATAAAATAAGGATAAGAAGGAAACTGTTAAAAAGACATCATAAGAACAAACTAACACATTATATCTTCTTTAACTGAGGTACACATATCATGGAATCCATTCCGGCTGATCCATACTGGACTCCACTCCTCCTCCTCTGATATGCTCCAGTCCGAGAACCAGCCCAGACTATCCTGAGGTTAAGATAAGATAAAACTTATATAACTTAATCCCCTGTAGGGGAAGTTTCGGTTGACATAGCAGTACAAAGGTATATAAAAGAACAGATGCAGTATTGTAGAAATATAAAAGAACAGATGCAGTATTGTAGAAGCTTCTGCTGAAACATGACACCGTAGCCATAGAGAGATGATGAACTAATCCAACATTAAAGACCTACAGAAGCACTGTTCTGGTCCGGTAATTCAACAAACTGCATTGCCCAGTTATGGAAATGCCAATAATAAAAAGAATATTTGTTATTTGGAACATTGTTGAAGCAATGCAATTGGAGCAGTTTGGATAGTTTATCAAAGGATGCCACAATGACTGAACAAAGACAGCTGAGGAGCAAACCAGCTCAAACAACACCTCCACTTTAGACACCTGCAGGACTTCCACAATATCAACAATATACTTGATTCCAGCTTTACAAGAAAGTAGGCTGGAGCACTGAATGGACACAGTACATGGATGCTATCACTGGATAAATGCTGCCTGTGTGTTGCAGGCCAGTCACAACAACATGTTTGCATGCATGAACAGATCCTGTAGAGCAAGGGTTTTCAAAGTCTGAGACTGTGGGCCTCCCCTCAGACAAAGCTTGGTAAATGGCTAGTTTTACTTGGTAAGTTTTGCTCAATTCCTGTGCCTATGGGATCATAATTATATTATTTCATCCCATAGACACTCAACATTTGAGCCAAAGTAGCCTAACACTGCTGTTTGACATAACGTCTGGCTACACCAAATAGTTTTAAAAAAGGTTTTCCCTAAGGCATTTATTGGTACAGCAAAGAGCAAAAAGTACTGCTCTGGTGAAAAGAACCATTGAACTAGTTCCTGTAGCATCTTTTTATTTATTGTTATTTATTTAACCTTTATTTAAGTTCCTTGAGATTGAAATCTCTTTTCCTAGGGAGACCTGGCTAGGACGGCACACCTGTTACAATTTAAATAGAAATAAAACATTGTCAAAACAAACAAACAAGTATCACACATAAAGGAAAGGGACTAAGCCAGGTCACATGTGGCAGTTACATTTCTCAGTAACATGGCATTGTAACATAGCTTTAAATTTATTTAATGGGACTAGATCATTTAGATGTAGCAAGTTTTGCAAGTCATTCCAACAGCAGGGAGCAAAGTAAGAGAAGGCTTTTTCCCCCAGCTTAGTAAAAACCCTTAGAACCTTGTAAGCAAGCCATGTGAAACGGAGCTCAGGCTCAGGAGCTAAGCTATATGCTACTCTGCGTAAGCAGAGGTAGCTTCTACACCCCCGGTGCTGTATGGTGGAGGTTGGAACCTGTGGCCATGTTATTACCAGTTTATGATCATTACCAGCTTACAGTCAAGACACCAGAAAATATTAAAATAACTAATATATCTGTTATTGACATTATACTTCAAAAGATTTTAAATGCTTTTTAATATATAAATGGTAACATTATTTTGCAGATTATTGTCTGGAATAGGACACTTGAGAGAGAAAGGTACTTTTTATATTTGTCTCAAGATTTTATTGATCGGTTCTAGTTGAGGATATGAATCTCCTGGTGTGTGTTAGCAAATAAAAATAGGCCTACTATATTAAAAATGTAAATAAATAAATAATCATAATCTCTCACTCTCTCTCTCCCCCTTTCCACAGGTCGCTGTCCCTTCAGACAGTACATGCCCAGCAAGCCGGCCAAGTACGGTATCAAGTCCTGGGTTGCCTAATCCAGCTACGCCTGGAAGATGCAAGTCTACACCGGGAAGCCACTCCCTGCGGCGGCAGGATGACCCGCTCCCACCTCCGAAAGGAACCATGCAGGGCGTGTGGGTTGTGCTTGACCTGCCAAACCTGGCTGGCTTCAACAACCTAGACAAGGTAATCGCCACATACAACTGCAGGAGGATGACCACCCGCTGGCCCCTGGTCGTATTCCACAACATCCTCGACATGTCCGCGTACAACGCCTTCATGGAATGGGGAGAGATCAACCCCAGGTGGCTGCTTTGCAAGCGCAACAAGTGGCGGGTGTTCCTCGAGCAAGGCGCTCGTCAACCCGCTCGTCAAGAGAAGGCGGTGTCTCCCTTGAGCCGAAGCCTCTGGGGCGCTGGTCAGATCCCTCCCCTACTGTCCCACCTGTGCTGACGAGGCGGATTGTGGGACACTTTGACACGGATGAGGATGCGGCGTGTCTACACAAAGACGGGGCAGCAGGAGAGTTAATTCATTTTGGATTTTGAGGTGCTTCTCTGCCTTCACCATCTTGCAAAGATGTTCTAAACTGTTCAAATAAGTTACTAGAAACTGGGTTTTTGGATGCTCTATTGATGAAAAGAAAAAGCTGTAGCTATGTAGCTGTACCCAGCTAAGTTACAAGGACCATTTCACAGGCCAGACGTTGTTTCACTGTTTTACTATTAAGAATGTGATGAATTTTATACATCACAACATGTGCTTTATTTTACGCTAAAGGTAAAATGGTAACAACTTAAGTTTAAACAAAACTAACATGTATTAAAGTCAGTAAGATGGTGAAAATGTTGATCACTTTTTATTAAATTAGAGCTACATTTGTATTGTTGTATTGTATAAATAATATAAACAAGTAATTTCTGTGTTGCTTTTATTTTTAGTTGTACTAAACACAACACCATGTACTTACACCTGGGTTTACTTGCTATAAGCTCCTCCAGAAGCCTCCTAGCTCCTCATCTCCTCAATGTGCATTTAAGGAATTAGTAGATCCTCCATGATTGCGGGGTGGCAGAGGATGCATAAGTTAGCATAATGAAAAGCACACCATGTATGAGAATGTTTGTATTACTTGACCATAAGATACAAAGACTGAATTATTTGGTCATTAGTTGGTAACAAATATACTTGTTTTTAGTCTAGCTGCACTAATTTTAAGATATCTGTGGGTTCTTTGAAACTAGATATTGTCTTAAAAAACTTGGCTATAATGTTCTGTCGCTGTTTTAAGTCATAATTTCCCCCATTTGATTGTTTTTATGAGCTCAATTTTTGCAGTGAAGGGAGTTCCCATCTCCCACAGAAAACACAACTTGTTTGTAGTCCAGCCTTCTCCTTTTGTTCTCTGTGACGTCACAGGGGAACGCGCGTCATAATGCTCGCTTAGCGCCTGGTCTGATAAGCCCTCAAAAACACCGGTGGAAAAACACACTGAGCTGCAGCACTCAGTGACAAGACGTCCATTTGCTGCCTCTCCTCTCCCTTCCAAACATTAGCTACCCTCCAGGAACTGCGCATGTGCTAAGATGCATCACTCCATAGCGTTCAACACATAGGGTGAAAAGAGGACCTGCAGCAAAAATATGGTGTTTTTTGAAAATTAAACCATGTAAACCTGTTCTGGTACAACCCCTAAATAAGATTTTGAACCTGAAAATGAGCATAATATGAACTCTTTAATTTGCTGTTTAGGGCTCCCTGGTCAAGTTAGCAATAATAAATAAGTAACATCCGGTTATACTTTCAAAATAAAAGTACTTGTTAATGTTGTGAACGCAATTTTGAAACCCCAACCACCTCCTTGCTCAGACTATTCTGTTAAATATGCTAAACCTACCTTTAGTGTTTAAAGGTGATGCTCCTGGGCTTCCCCAAGTGCATTGAACGATGATGCTATAGGAAACCCCAGTGTGTTACAAACTGACCCAACGGTCTTGATCAGATGTCAAGGTTAGGAAATAGCATGTTCCATTTTAGGGGTATCTTAAATCATATTCAAGATTCTTGAATATAAGGCATGAATATAGGAAATATATTGTAATACAATTATAGGTAATTCAAACTATGCGCGAATACTGGTGTTTTATTCATTGATTATTAACATATTAATTTAGTAATATAGATTTGTCAGGGAACACTTAATCATCATTGTATAACATCACCATCCATCCATCCATCCATCCATTCATCCATCATTAATCGCTTATCCTGCATACAGGGTTGCGGGGGGCTGGAGCCAATCCCAGCTAACATCGTTTAAAAGGCGGGGTACACCCTGGACAGGTCACCAGTCCATCGCAGTAGTATAACATCAAGTCAATTAAATTTCAGGGATATCAATCTGTTAGGAAGCGTAAGTGATTTTGAATCAATAATCAACAACAGCAAAACAACAGGACAATGGGGGAACTTGTTATGGTAGGTGGAGTGGTTGTGGTAAGAGAAGTTGTTGTGGTAGGTGGAGTTGTGGTCTGGGAAGTTGTAGATGTTGAAAGGGGAGCTGTTATAGGGAGAGATGAGAGATGTTGTGGTAAGTGAAGTTGTTGTGGTAGGTGGAGTTGTTGTCGGTGGAGATGTTGTAGTGGGAGTTGTTGTAGGGAGAGTTGTTGTGGTAGGTGGAATTCTTGTGGTTGTGGTAGGGGGGATGTTGTAGTTGTAGGGAGAGTTGTGGTTGTTGTAGGGGGAGTTGTTGTAGGAGGTCTTAGGGTTGTTGTAGTAGTGGGAATTGTTGTGGTTGTTGTTAGGGGAGTAGTGGTAGTGCTAGGTATTGTTGTGGTTGGAGTTAAAGTAATTAATTAATTCAAACGTTTATTTAACCAGGATAAAAAACTCCTTGAGATTAAAAATCTCTTTTACAAGAGTGTCCTGGCAAGTGGCAGCAGCACGGTTACAAATAGATACAGAGACACTTACAGGTAAATACATAGACACACTTTCACTCATCATAACAACGTCATCATAAAAAAACCTGGGTCCTAAATCAATTTAAAAACAGTGACAGACAGACTGCTTTTCTGCAAAGTCCTTTTAAAAACCTTTAAAATAATAAAGTGAGACCAACTCCTTCAACTGTAGTTGATTCCATGCAGATGGTGCTGCAAAATTAAAAGCCTTTTTGCCAAAGTCAGTGCGGGCTTTAGGGACAGTCAATAAAAACAGATCCGGAGAGCGTAGGTGATATGTCGCTGCAGGCCTCGGGAGGATGTAAGTGTTCCAATAAGGAGGAAGAAGTCCTAATACTGCCTTATAAATAAAAAGATGCCAGTGCATCCACCGCTGAATGAAGAAGGAGAACCAACCGACCAGAGAATACAACAAACAGTGATGAGTGAGAGATTTTAAGTTTGTGATGAATCTCAAGGCTCCATGAAACACAGTGTCCAAAGCATGAAGACACTGGGAGGTTGAATACATGTATAAAATATCACCATAGTCCAAGACAGACAAGAATGCTGAATTTACAAGTTGTTTTTTGTTGCTTCAAAAGATTAACAGGACTTGATTCTAAAAAAAAAAAAAAAAAAAAAATTTCAATTTCAGTTTTTTAACCAAATCTTGGACATGCAATGTAAAAGACAGTGATTGGTCAATGGTAATGCCCAAGTATTTGTAATGTGACACTTCTTTGATTTCTATACCAGAAAGTGTACAAATGGTTGGGACATTGTTTTTAGTTGATTTTAAAGTAGTCAGATTATGTTGTAATTGCTTGACCTAATGTGGACCCAGAACAATAGAGAACAGTGTCATCAGCATAGTAGTGATAGTTTGTATTTTTTATGTTATTGCAGAGGTTGTTTGTATAAGTGATAAAAAGAAGAAGCCCAAGGATTGAGCCTTGAGGCACCCCTTTTGAAATATTCAGGGAGGGGGCCGTCTACTTGCACACATTGTGTTCTCTCTGATAGGTAACTGCTCAACCATCCCACTGCTTGTTCTGATAGTCAAATGGAGGTGAGTCTTTGAAGGAGTATTTTATGGTCCACTGTATCAAAAGCTTTTGACAAATCAATAAACAGTGCTGCATAGTGCTGTTTATTGTCCAAGATTTTGACCAGGCCATTAACAACTTTTGAAACAGCTGTTATTGTACTATGTTGTTTCCTGAAATCGGATTGAGATTCATTCAGAATATTGTTATTAATTAGATAGTCTTTTAATTGCATGCTGATGAGTGATTCCATTAATTTAGCTAATACTGACAATTTAGAAATAGGCCTATAGTTATTTATGTTTGCAGGATCACCACCTTTGTGAAGGGGGAGAACATTGGCAGATTTCCTGATGACTGGTACTTGATTCATGGCTAAAGAAAAGTTAATTAAATATGTAACTGGATTGGCTATCAAATCTGCAGCTATTTTTAGAAAATATGGTTCCAATTTGTCTGGACCGGATGATTTGTTTGGATCTACATCTTTCAAGGCCTTCCTTACTTCTGGTACGGTTACTGTCTTGAAATGAAATGGTTGAGCTGACAATGACTGATCAATAGGACATACAGTGGGAGAGCTGGAAATTGGATTATGTAGTGTTTCATAAAGGGAGCTAGCAGCAATGAAGTGATTATTAAAACTATTGAGAATTTTGTCAATGATTTTTTTGTCATCAACAACAATACAAGATGGTACTTCTGTATCTGTTTTTGCTTCAGTTAATAATTTGATTGTTTTCCAGAACTTGAGAAAATCTATCTATCTATAACAACCAAGAACTGTGATGTGAAGACAATTCAAATTGTCTGCTTATTGACTTTGAGACAATTAAATTCACAAGAAATTAATTTTTCACATATATTGCAACAACTCCACCCTTTTTAGGTCAGTCTGTTCTGAATAAGTTGTACCCACCTACAGTCACATCCTTATCAGAAATAGATTTATTGAGCCAAGTTTCACTTAAACCAAAAACATCTGCATTGGTTCAAAGTGCCCAGATACGAACCATATCTATTTTTCCAACCAGACTACGAACATTCAAATGACAAAAACCCAGACATATGACATATTTTGCTCTGGGCCTGGATTTGGGTGGACATTCCCAGAAATTAATAGCAGCAATATTAGCAAAAGTCTCTGTTTAGGCAGTATACAATGATGGTGGTTGTGGATGACCAAGTTTAAAAGGGCTGCTCCTTGAGACCCCAGATGGTTTTGCAGAGCCATAAGACAGCTTAAAAGTTGCACTTCTGATGTGCCAGAGGTGAAGAGCAAAGGCTGGGGTTGAATGACCACAGCCAGCTGATGGCTTGTTTCACTCCTCCCCCGGAGTAAACATCTGGAAATGAGAGCAACATGTTTCCATGGCAATGAGGGGAGATTCCAATAGAGGCACACAGCGCTATCAAGTACAGCACAGCAACTTTACTTCATTTTAATTCAAGGATTTTAATCAATGTCCATTAAAAACTAAGGATCCTCTTTTTCGAGTAGATTGACTGCACCACCAGCTCCGCCCCCTCCGCAGTGTTCTCCAGTGACGCGGTGCCGTGATGCAGAAAGTGAAGCTGAATAAAATAATTACCGCGGATAAACAATGTGTTCCAAAGTTGCATCCAACCCAGAGAAGGTGAAACCACAATGCTTATTTCAGGATGGTACTATCCCTGGACCAACCAAGACCACAACTGGAGTCAGATTTCCATTCTTCCACCGCGAAGCTGTCCGTCTTCACAGCAGTACAAAGATAGATGGAAGTTTATATCGAAGTTGTTTGGCTCTGCACCAATCCAGGAAAGGGATCACATAATGCAGATAAAGTGAGTAGAAAAGTAAATCCAGGTATGCACACAGCAACGGCATTCAAAATAATATTTATTAAATGCACTGCATGCTTGCATTGAGCTTGTCGTGCCTGTAGCTGGTAAAGTGAGTGAGTTGTTGTGGTAGGGGGAATTGTGGTAGGAGGAGGTGTAGCAGTTGGAGTTGTAGGGGGAGTTGTGGTGGTAGGGGGAATTGTGGTAGGAGGAGGTGTAGCAGTTGGTGTTGTAGGGGGAGTTGTGGTGGTAGGTGGAGTTAGGGTTGTTGTAAGGGGACTTTTTTTAGGGTGAGTTGTAGTTCTAGGGGAATTTTGGTTCTGGTAGGTGGATTTCTTGTTTATGGGGAATACTTGCTGTAGGCAGAGTTCTTGTACGGGGAGTTCTTCTAGGTTCAGTTGTTGTACATGGAGTTGTTCTAGGGGGAGTTGTTTTAGTAGTTGGAGTTGTTGTAGGTAGAGTTGTGGTGTGTGGAGCTGTTGTAGTTGTAGGTGTTGTCGGTGGAGTTGTAGTTGTAGGAGGAGTTGTTGTAGGGAGAATTGTTGTTGTAGGGGGAGTTGTTGTAGGGGTAGTCGTTGTGGTTGGGTGAGTTGTTGTAGAGGGAGTTGTTGTAGGAGGAGGTGTAGCAGTTGGAGTTGTAGGGGGAGTTGTGGTGGTAGGGGGAATTGTGGTAGGAGGAGGTGTAGCAGTTGTTGTTGTAGGGGGAGTTGTCGTAGGTGAAGTTATTTCAGGGAGAGTTGTTGTGGTAGGCGGAGTTGTTGGAGGAAGAGTTGTGGTAGGGGAAGTTGTGTCAGGTGGATTTGTGGCTGTAGGGGCAGATGCTGTTTTAGGGAGAGATTTTGCAGAGGGATTTGTAGAGGGAATTTTTGTAGGTGCATCTGTTGTAGTTATTGTAGGGAGAGTTGTTGTGGTAGGTGGAACTGTTGTTGTAGAGGGAGTTGTTACGGTAGGGGGAGTTATTGTTGTAGGGAGAGTTATTATAGGTGGAGTTGTTGTAGGTGAAGTTATTTCAGGGAGAGTTGATGTGATAGGTGGAGTTGTTGTAGAGGGAGTTGTTGTAGGCAGAGTTGTGGTAGGGGGAGTTGTCGTAGGTGAAGTTATTTCAGGGAGAGTTGTTGTGGTAGGTGGAGTTGTTGGAGGAAGAGTTGTGGTAGAGGGAGTTGTTGTAGGGAGAGTTGTTGTTGTAGGGGGAGTTGTTGTTGAAGGGGGAGTTGTAGTTGTAAGGGGAGTTGATGGAGGTAGAGTTATTGTTGTAGAGGGAGTTGTTGTAGGCAGAGTTGTCGTAGGGGGAGTTGTTGTAGGGAGATTTGTTGTTGTAGGGAGAGGTGTTGTGGTAGGTGGAGTTGTTGTAGGGGGAGTGGTTGTAGGTGAAGTTATTTCATGGAGAGTTGTTGTAGGAGGATTTGTTGTAGGGAGAGGTGTTGTGTTAGGTGGAGTTGTAGTTGCAGGGGAGGTTGTTGTAGGGAGAGTTGTTTCAGTAGGTGGATTGGTTGTTGAAGGTGGAGTTGTGGGAGGAAGAGTTGTGGTAAGGGGAGTTGTTGTACGGAGAGTTGTTGTGGTAGGTGGAGTTGTTGTTGTAGGGGGAGTTGTTGTGGTGGATGGATTGGTTGTTGAAGGTGGAGTGGTTGTTGAGGGGGGAGTTGTTGGAGGGAGATTTGTCGTAGGGGGAGTTGTCGTAGGTGAAGTTATTTCAGGGAGAGTTGTTGTGGTAGGTGGAGTTGTTGTGGTGGGTGGATTGGTTGTTGAAGGTGGAGTGGTTGTTGAAGGGGGAGTTGTAGTTGTAAGGGGAGTTGATGTAGGTAGAGTTATTGTTGTAGAGGGAGTTGTTGTAGGCAGAGTTGTCGTAGGGGGAGTTGTCGTAGGTGAAGTTATTTCAGGGAGAGTTGTTGTGGTAGGTGGAGTTGTTGGAGGAAGAGTTGTGGTAGGGGAAGTTGCTGCAGGGAGATTTGTTGTTGTAGAGGGAGTTGTAAGGAGAGGTGTTGTGGTAGGTGGATTTGTTGATGAAGAGGGAGTTGTTGTCGTAGGAGGATTTGTAGGTGTAGGGGAAGTTGTTGTATGGAGAGTTGTTGCATTAGGGAGAGTTGTTGTAGGGGGAGTTGTTGTAGGGAGAGGTGTTGTGGTAGGTGGAGTTGTTGCAGTGGGAGTTGTTGTAGGTGAAGTTATTTCAGGGAGAGTTGTGGTAGGGAGAGTTGTTGTAAGGGGAGTTGATGTAGGTAGAGTTATTGTTGTAGAGGGAGTTGTAGGCAGAGTTGTCGTAGGGAAATTTGTTGTTGTATAGGGAGTTGTAGGGGGAGTTGTTGTAGGGAGATTTGTTGTATGGAGAGTTGTTGTGGTAGGTGGAGTTGTTGTAGGGGGAGTTGTTGTAGGCAGAGTTGTCGTAGGGGGAGTTGTCGTAGGTGAAGTTATTTCAGGGAGAGTTGTTGTGGTAGGTGGAGTTGTTGGAGGAAGAGTTGTGGTAGGGGAAGTTGTATCAGGTGGATTTGTGGCTGTAAGGGCAGATGCTGTTTTAGGGAGAGATTTTGTAGAGGGATTTGTAAAGGGAATATTTGTAGGTGCATCTGTTGTAGTTATTGTAGGGAGAGTTGTTGTGGTAGGTGGAACTGTTGTTGTAGAGGGAGTTGTTATGGTAGAGGGAGTTATTGTTGTATGGAGAGTTATTATAGGTGGAGTTGTTGTAGGTGAAGTTATTTCAGGGAGAGTTGATGTGATAGGTTGAGTTGTTGTAGAGGGAGTTGTTTTAGGCAGAGTTGTCGTAGGGGGAGTTGTCGTAGGTGAAGTTATTTCAGGGAGAGTTGTTGTGGTAGGTGGAGTTGTTGGAGGAAGAGTTGTGGTAGGGGGAGTTGTTGTAGGGAGAGTTGTTGTTGTAGGGGGAGTTGTTGTGGTGGGTGGATTGGTTGTTGAAGGTGGAGTGGTTGTTGAAGGGGGAGTTGTAGTTGTAAAGGGAGTTGCTGTAGGTAGAGTTATTGTTGTAGAGGGAGTTGTTGTAGGGAGAGTTGTTATTGTAGGGGGAGTTGTTGTGGTGGGTGGATTAGTTGTTGAAGGTGGAGTGGTTGTAGGGAGATTTTTTGTATGGAGAGTTGTTGTGGTAGGTGGACTTGTTGTAGGGGGAGTTATTGGAGGAAGAGTTGTGGTAGGGGGAGTTGTTGTAGGGAGAGTTGTTGTTGTAGGGGGAGTTGTTGTGGTGGGTGGATTGGTTGTTGAAGGTGGAGTGGTTGTTGAAGGGGGAGTTGTAGTTGTAAGGGGAGTTGATGTAGGTAGAGTTATTGT
>NC_060157.1:9724023-9731307 GCF_021292245.1 Micropterus dolomieu
GGAGTTGTTGTCGTAGGAGGATTTGTAGGTGTAGGGGAAGTTGTTGTAGGGAGAGTTGTTGCAAGGGAGTTGTTGTTGTAGGGGGAGTTGTTGTGGTGGGTGGATTGGTTGTTGAAGGTGGAGTGGTTGTTGCAGGGGGAGTTGTTGGAGGGAGATTTGTTGTTGTAGAGGGAGTTGTAGTTGTAAGGGGAGTTGATGTAGGTAGAGTTATTGTTGTAGAGGGAGTTGTTGTAGAGTAGAGTTGTCGTAGGTGAAGTTATTTCAGGGAGAATTGTTGTGGTAGGTGGAGTTGTTGGAGGAAGAGTTGTGGCAGGGGAAGTTGTTGTAGGGAGATTTGTTGTTGTAGGGAGAGGTGTTGTGGTAGGTGGAGTTGTTGTAGGGGGAGTTGTTGTTGGAGAGGGAGGTGTCGTAGGGGGAGTTGTGGTAGGTTGAGTCGTTGTAAGGGGAGTTGTGGTAGATGCAGTTGTTGTAGAGGGAGTTGTAGTTGTAAGGGGAGTTGAAGTAGGGAGAGTTGTTATTGTAGGGGGATTTGTTGTATGTGATGTTATTTCAGGGAGAGTTGTTGTGGTAAGTGGATTTGTTGATAAAGAGGGAGTTGTTGTCGTAGGAGGATTTGTAGGTGTAGGGGAAGTTGTTGTATGGAGAGTTGTTGCATTAGGGAGAGTTGTTGTAGGGGGAGTTGCTGTAGGGAGAGGTGTTGTAGGTGAAGTTATTTCAGGGAGAGTTGTTGATGAAGGGGGAGTTGTAGTAGGGAGAGTTGTTGTAAGGGGTGTTGATGTAGGTAGAGTTATTGTTGTAGAGGGAGTTGTAGGCAGAGTTGTTGTGGTGGGTGGATTGGTTGTTGAAGGTGGAGTGGTTGTTGAAGGGGGAGTTGTTGGAGGGAGATTTTTTGTTGTAGAGGGAGTTGTAGTTGTAAGGGGAGTTGATGTAGGTATAGTTATTGTTGTAGAGGGAGTTGTTGTAGGTAGAGTTGTCGTAGGTGAAGTTATTTCAGGGAGAATTGTTGTGGTAGGTGGAGTTGTTGGAGGAAGAGTTGTGGTCGGGGAAGTTGTTGTAGGGAGATTTGTTGTTGTAGAGGGAGTTGTAGGGGGAGTTGTTGTAGGGAGATTTGTTGTTGTAGGGAGAGGTGTGGTGGTAGGTGGAGTTGTTGTAGGGGGAGTTGTTGTTGGAGAGGGAGTTGTCGTTGGGGGAGTTGTGGTAGGTTGAGTCGTTGTAAGGGGAGTTGTGGTAGATGCAGTTGTTGTAGAGGGAGTTGTAGTTGTAAGGGGAGTTGAAGTAGGGAGAGTTGTTATTGTAGGGGGATTTGTTGTATGTGATGTTATTTCAGGGAGAGTTGTTGTGGTAGGTGGATTTGTTGATGAAGAGGGAGTTGTTGTCGTAGGAGGATTTGTAGGTGTAGGGGAAGTTGTTGCAGGGAGAGTTGTTGTGGTAGGCTGAGTCGTTGTAAGGGGAGTTGTGGTAGATGCAGTTGTTGTAAAGGGAGTTGTAGTTGTAAGGGGAGTTGATGTAGGGAGAGTTTTTGTTGTAGAGGGAGTTGTTGTAGGCGAAGTTGTCGTAGGGGGATTTGTTGTAGGTGGAGTTGTTGTAGGTGAAGGTATTTCAAGGAGAGTTGTTGTGGTAGATGGAGTTGTTAACGAAGAGGGACTTGTTGTGGTGGGTGGATTGATTGTTGAAGGGGGAGTTGTAGGGAGATTTTTTGTTGTAGGGAGAGTTTTTGTTGTAGGTGGAGTTGTTGTAGGGAGAGTTGCTGTGGTATGTGGAGTTGATGTAGGAGGAGTTGTTGTGGTAGGTGGAGTTGTTGTTGTAGAGGGAGTGCTAGTAGGGAGAGTTATTGTGGGAGGTGGGTTTGTTGTTTTAAAGGGAGTTGTTGCGGTAGGGAGAGTCATTGTAGGTGGAGTTCTTGTAGGTGAAGTTATTTCAGGGAGAATTGTGGTAGGCGGAGTTGTTGTAGGGGTCGTTGTCCCAGGGAGACTTTCTTTGGTAGGTGGAGTTGTTTTGATAGTTGTATCCGGGGTGCTTGTGGGAGTCGGAGTATGGCCAGGAAAACCTAAAATGAGAGTCAATAATTGTCTTAGTTGCTCTTTAAAACTACTTAAGCATCACATCACATTTTCATCTTACCAAGCATAACTACTGACCAGAGATGCTCACAAGTCTTTGACCTAGAATCCAAGTCAAGTCTCTGAGATAGAGTCCAAGTCAAGTCTCAGTTCACTAGTGGTTATAATGAGTTATCCACGCTGCTTATAAAACATAGATATAAGGAATTCTGTAACTGTAACCTGTTTTTCACTTACAGAGCACAATCATGTAATGTGCAATACAATTAATGACAGCTTATTAACTACTGTAATTCAACACACCCAGCAGACTCTCAAACCAGTGTAACAACTAAATAAAATTGTAACGCTTTTTACATGATCAACAATCAACGCTGCTTACATGATCAACAATAAACATGTAACCTGTTTTTCACTTAGAGAGCCCAACCATGTAGACTAATGCGTCTAAAACTAATCACAGCTTATAAACTACTGTAAGTCAACAGCTCCCCCACAATCTCAAACCAGTGTCTCATTATGAAATCAACCCTTTTAAGGGCAGAAACCTTTCATTCAATAAGGCTGCAATCACTTTCTGGCAAGTGGAAAACTGCATTTTTTGGGTTGTATTGGCAATTTAAAGGTATTTTAAGAGGTAAAAAGGAGAGGATCGGTTGGTACACAGCAAGTAAAATAATGATAATAATAATAATAACTCTGTTTTCCAAACATAAACAAGGATATTAGACATACCCTACCAAACACATAATCCATCGGCAACAACGGGCTTCTATTATTACCTATAATCACGTAAATGTCATGCTTGACTACGCTATAAACTGCATACACTTATTTGGCCACAATAGTGATTATTCCGTTAAAAGAAACAGCAAAGTTTCACAAAGACATATCATTGCTATGCAGCTTTAAAGCTGTATTGCCCAGTCTCTTTACGACTACAGCTGCATCTGGGTCAAACAGACATAAGCAAATAAACACACTATGTCCGTAGTAATAGGCAATCACTTTTCGGCAGACAATCACTTTTCGGCAAGACAGGTGTGTTTGTTGTCCTCTCTCACGTGTGGCTGCGCACAGCAGATACGTAGTTGTGTTACGTAGGCAGGTTACGCAGGGAGGGAATAACAGGAAGCTCGTCAGATGTTTCCTAAAAATAAACATTGTTCAGGAGTCCTGCACCTCGAGTCCCAGTAAAGTCTGAAGTCTTTTGAGGACGAGTCTCAAGTTGAGTCTGAAGTCACTGTGTGTGCGACTCAAGTCCGAGTCTCAAACTTGAGTCCCCATCTCTGCTACTGACATCTCTAAATACAAAAATGTGAGTGCGGGCAGCGCGCGCACACACATACACATACACACACATAAGCACACACTCACTCCCCGCTCCCTTCCAGCTTCATTAAGCCCTACACAAACCTCATTATTATGCATTTTTCTTTGCTGTTTTAGTAGCACGATCAAGGGTGCACACTTGGTAGATCTACTCTTCTTTAAACATACATTTAAACAGACATCATAAACACTTACTGTGTTGAGCTGCATTCCAGGTTCGCTCTGCTGTTTCCCGTTTGGTTTGGCAAAACAGGAGCATAACATGTCCGTCTTTTAAATAGTATTTTCTTGCGCGCTTTCATGATCACCTGGACAGCACAATTATGGTTTTTGGTGGAATAATAATTTGTGATGCAAATAACTGTTTCAGGGGGAGGAAAATGGTTGTGGAGAGGGATATTTATTGTTGAAAATATATCGGAGTGTAATAGATATAAATCCTTTTCTGTAGTTTGTAAAATGTGTTTATTGTATTGTGTAAATAATTGTTAAGCCTGGTGGGAGTGGCTACTGGCTATAAAAGTAGCAGCTTTGGGCCTGTGAAGTCTTGGCCTGGTTACAGAGGAGGTAACTAGTGAGCTGTATTTTTGTGGGGAGAGAGAAGTTGAGTTATTGAAGAACTCTTTTTGTAACTTTATTATTGAGTAAGTTATTTATTTGTGTTCAAGTTT
The DNA here is from genome assembly GCF_021292245.1 of Micropterus dolomieu. Lineage (NCBI taxonomy): Eukaryota > Metazoa > Chordata > Actinopteri > Centrarchiformes > Centrarchidae > Micropterus > Micropterus dolomieu. Next base: position 9,728,087 of record NC_060157.1, read on the forward strand.
TTTTCGCCGGCATAATAAAAATCACGTCACTATTTTTCGACTATGCCTGTGTTGATCCCAATTTTTGAGGAGTTTAGAAGAGAGCCCCGCTACACACATTTTAAATCTGCATAATCAAAGTAATAAAGTACATAAAAGGTCAATACATAAATGCTGATGGCATTAAATCAATTACAAACAAAAAACTCCTACTCATGAAAAGATATAGTCTGTTTACATTTTGGTTACCTTGAACCAGGAGACTATGCAGGTGCTTGATGAAGGGGTGGTTGCCACGTTTACAAAACTGTCCACTGAAGTCATCCAGGTCCAGAGACCATACAAATGCTCCTCCAAAGTTGTTTGTTTTTAGGTAACTGACCTGAGAGGAGGAGAAAGAAAACACTTCTGAAACAGCTGAAATCATATTTTCAAAATGTGTACAACTAGTCATTTGCAAAGAAGTTACTGAACAATTGTATAATTTAACAGATAATTACCTTAGCGTCAAGGCTATCATCATTTTCAAATCCAACCCACTGATTTTCAGTGGTGGCATATGGAACTCTCTGATCAGTAATCAGGTGGGTTGTAACCCCTTCAAGATAAAGGCAGGTCTGAAAAGAAGGGTCAAATGTTATATTTAGATCTCATACTTTAACATAAATGGATATTAACACCAAATATAGTAAAAGTGGTAAGCCTGTAATAAGGTTACTGGTGTAGAAAATAATTATGTTCTCAAGTCGGAGTTTTACCTCATAAAAGGCCCAGAATCCCATTTCACCGGTGTAACAGCCATCCTCACCAGGACCGTCGGCTGGTGCTCCAACATCACTGGATGCAGAGGAAAGATCAAAAGCTCGTCCATACGCAGCTAACCCCATGTTTAACTTTTGTGGGGGCGCTCCTTTGTCCTGCCAATACTGCATAGCAGAGTCCTAAAATGTGTTGAAAAAAACCCAAACAATCCAGATGAGAGGACATAAATAGAAAGGTGTTCAGGCGGGTAAAATATAAATCCCTGTACTTGCAGTGTTTGAGTAGATTTTGTCTCCAGTGTCTTGGGATCCTCTGTATAAGGGACTGTGATGTCCTGTGACATTTTCCCAGGGGCCATGAAAGTCAAAGGTCAGTACATTAATGAAATCCAGGTACCTGATAAAATGCAGAGGAGATTATGTTCACCAAAACATGACAACAGCTTATCATGGGTATAATGTCAAGAATTACATTAAATTAGTTTTACATGGCAATCTGTGCGACTTCATAACTGGAATCGATGGTTGCTTTTTCCGCAGAGACACTAGCAGTGATGATTAATCTGTCATGGTTAGTTTTTGTTCCCTCAGCCACAAAGGCCTCTTTGAGCTCCTATACAAAAAGGAAACATTGCTCAGTCTCAGTATAACCACATATTGTCATACATGGCACATACAGGATGGCATATTCCAGACAGTGTCTGTCCCAGAAAAGAAATTTAGGATCTGACCTTGCACAGCAGTGTGAATCTCTGATTATCCTGTTGTTGACTTCCAGCTTCTCTGGGGAATCTCCAGTCTAGGTTTAGCCCATCAAACCCATTTGCTCTCAGTAGTGCGATAGCAGACAGGATGAACTTTTTTCTTTTGCTTTGTGTTGACACCATTGTAGTGAATCTGGTAAACATTTGAACACAACAGTCCTCTCAAGAAGACAATTCACACATTGTATGAGTTGGTGTCATCCACTTTAAGGGCTTACAAACACAAATAGCAGTGCAAAACACAAGATAATGTGTGTAAAGACAAATATACAGCCTTAGGAGAATGGTCTGGTTTTAGTAAGAGTAGTAAGAGTAAAATAAAAAATTAATAAATTAAATTAATAAAAATTGTTAAATTGTATGGGTCTTCAGTTATTGTAATGAAGGGCCCTTCTTTACCAGTGATTGACTTTTAAATATTGTACTGGTCTGATAGTAATTGCAGTTGTAACAAATAACATAATCACATTAATGATGGGGTAGCAATATTTCACACTATATTAGCAGGATTTGCACAGAACATTTTGTACTTTATAATATTTATTGAAATGTAATATACCAGACAGTATAAAAGGCTCCAGTTTCTTGTCTGTCTGTGTTGTTGGTTAGGTCTCACTACCTGTATTGATGCCATGCTTGTACTTGCTTGTTGTTATTTTTGAATAAAACACCACCTGGTTTGGTATACTGCATTATCACTTTGAACTCTCTGTCCACTGCATTGTCCATCTGCTAAATGATCATTCTAACAGTTAATATGGATGCATTTAATTTGCATTAGAATTAATGGTTTGCAACATAAACAAAATTAAATTAAACTGAAGTTAAATATTTAAATGCAATTACCAAATACATTTGGTGTTTGCTGATCCCAACAATACTGACCTTTTTTATGTGCTCATATTTATCCGATTGTTTCCCAGCAACCGAGTTTTGGTTTCACACAATGTAATGAAGGTATCAGGTATAAATATTTCTGTTGGTTGGACTATATTGTCTATTATGTATATTATTATTATATGTGTCTATTTTAGGGCTGACCCCGAATAGTCGAAGATTCGATGCTTTGATGGGCGGAGCCTGATTCGACTGTCAATCTCACATTTTATCATTTTTAAACATCCAGCTACTTGAAATAGATCCCTGAGGAACTACAACGTGCATGCAGTTGTCGGCAGCACGGCATGTACGCACAAGACCGGTGAATGGCAGGCGAGAGAGAGAGAGAGAGAGAGAGAGAGAGAGAGAGAGAGAGAGAGAGAGAGAGAGAGAGAAAATTACAATGTTATGTTATCTGACCCTAAAAAGAGAATTCACACTGGCAAATTACCTGAGTACAATAAAATGTCCCAAATTACGAAATATGTTGACAACATACAGACTGAGTGAACACAGCCTGGCCATAGAAAAGGGTTGCCACAGACAGAGCTGGCTACCACAAGGGGAGACACTCTGCTCCTAGTGTGATAGGTGATAGGGACAGGTAGAGACAGAGCTGCACTTTCTAACCTCATGCCCCAAATATAAAACACAGAGACAAAAACACTTTGCAAACATTTCCCAAATATACCCTGAATTCAAATTCATATCAGACACACAGAAACTCCCCTATTTACTGGGAGAAATGCCCAAATGTGAAATAATTGCTGCAAAATATGTCTCCTCACGCCATGAAGTGAGGACAGCCAGTGGAACCTCAGACTAATAAATAATTGTA